>NW_024870720.1:35097500-35480000 GCF_019054845.1 Dipodomys spectabilis
ACATCATCTTTTACACCCATACTTTTTTCAAATTCAAGCCCCTTAAACTTTTTATTACCCCAGAAGAATAATTTTTATCACCCAAGAATAACCACATTGAGAGTTTTCCCTTATTTTTCATTCACTACTTACCTTTTCCATTTCAAATTGTAATTACCACACACTCTGAACTTTTTACGGTTTCCCTACCTTACCTCAGGACATTGATGCTTTCTACTCTCCTGCTCCAACTAATCTCCTGCAACCAAACCTAATCAATTTTTTTGTTATGGTGGTTTTTTGTTTGTTTGTTTGGTCAGTCGGTTTGTGGGTTGGTTAGTTTGGGTTAGTTTGGGTTAGTTAGGTCTCAAGATTGTCCATGAACTCTCAAAATTCTTGCGTTAGCCTCCTATGTGATATGATGATAGGTATGAGCCATCATGCCCAGCCTCTCATTCGTTCTTTGTATCTCAGCTTGGCCATTGTTTCTTCTGTTCCTTTAGTTGGGAATACTATACTCTTAGTATGGTATTCTATAAATTTCCAACTTAAATGTGATAGTATCTATCACAATTTGGTCAACATGTGTCTAATGAGTGCCTATAATCTCTGTGAGGGTAAAGAGAAGGCATGTATGACTTGGTCACAAGGTATTTCCACATATGTCACACCAAAGATGCTCAGAGATTACATGATAACTGACTTGGATGAAAATCACAGTCTTCGAAACTGTTACCCTGATTCATGCATGGCATAGAACCAAGAGAAGTGGCATGTAAGTGAATACAAACTGTGTTTGTAACTTACTTGATTGATTAAAAAAAATGTTAAACATGAATAGGTACATATAAATAGGAGCACATAAAATGGCCCATATTAAATGCAAAAGATCATTTACAGAAATATAAAAGAGAATCATGAGCCATGTTTAAACAGAAGTTTGGGTAAAAATGTCCTAAGGAGATATATAAGGATTCAAACTTACAGGAACAAGACATGACTTAGAAATAGCCTAGCAAGGAAGTGGCACTGTGAGTCAAAAGGATAGAGCACAAGCCTTGAGCAAAGAAAGCTCTGAGACAGAACCCAGGCCCGAGTTCAAGCCCCATGACTGACAAAAAAAAGGAAAGAAAGAAAAGAAATAGAGTGACAGCATCCAATGTATTAGTAGACTGTTGGTGCTACATCTAAGAAAGACTGTAGCTTGCTTTCTCAATTAGCCTATGATTATATACCAAGTGTGTGAACTAAACTTGCCAAATGAAGAGACAGAAATCCCATGATGCTCCATGCCAAATAGACTATGTCTGGAAATTGATACAAAATTCCTGGCAATGATAACAAAGACTAATCCCCTACCACAAAAGGTATCCTGACAATAGCAGCTAACTTAGCACTGAATATGTGTTGAGCCTTTCTGGTAAGCAGTTTACATACGTTAATTCACAGGTTATGTGAAGTAGGTACAGTTATACTTCCCATTTTATAGAGGATTAAAGGAAGAAACTAAAACCAACCCAAGTTCAAGTAATAAATGGAAAAACCAGGTTTCTAATCCAGACAACCAGATAACCACAGTCTATGCCCTTGGAAATCATCATATCCATGTCCTCCTAGAAAGGAAAATCATTTGCCTGGTATGAGATGGAGAAGAGATTCATCAAAAAGCACATGAACTGCCTTTGTTCTTAACTAACTAAGTAGAAACTTAATGGAGGCGGCTATTACTTTTACTTCAGGAAAGTAAATAGCATTCTAACTCTTCAGATAGTCTCACTAGGAAATAACTTTTTTCACCGAGTTTCCTATCCGTAGGATATTCCAGCAGAAGCTAGAGGCCTCTCTATAAATAACATCAAAGCCAGTTCCACACTGAGAAAAAGTTGAAGCTAGAGATACCTTACACTCTTTTTGTTCTCTAAGGTTTGTGATCCTAAAAATAATGCACAGTCCCCACTCTCAAGCAGCTTACAACTCAATGCTGAGACTATGAGATCTCAAATAGAGATTTAATAGACAACTTAAAACTGTTGAAATAATAAAATGGATGGTATTCAGAGCTATAAGCCCACACATGACCTTTAAGGATAAATACCTGACTACCTACTTTCACATCAAGCAACATTAAAAAGGGAAACAACGTAATCGACAATGTCATGCTATCAAATCTTAAGAAATGCCAAGTAACTAATATATTAGGCACAGATCAACTCTTCATGCACCTGGTTTTCCATATCAATTGATAGTGTCAAAGAATTCATTTGAGTTGTTTGGACTGTGAAATCACTTTTTTCCCCTCCAGAAGGAGAAGATCTAGTTAAATCTGAGATTAAAGAAGTGGATAAAAGTGACCCCTGGCCTTCGAGGTAGGGAATTTTTCACGCTGCTATAGCAAGCAGTCTGCAGACATGATCTATTACAGGGACATGTTCCATCAGATGCTAGTGAAGCTAATCCTTTTACAAAGCATGACAGCTTCACAAACTTGACTGTGGTGAATCCAAACCAGATTTCCATGCTATAAGATCTGCTTGCAGAATATAAAGTTGTTGCATCATAGTACTGGGTTTAAGTTTATTCAACTTAAATACACAAATGAAGGAATAGAAACCTGAATTTCAGCTTACACAACATGCTCTGCATCCTCCTGATATGCATTGTGCAGAATAAAATTGCAGACAATTGTGAGGTAGCAATATATGGAACCAGAGCTTCTCTATCACTACATGATGTAGAACAACAGTGGGGTTTCTCACACCCTTATAGTGAGCCATTTCCATTTCTTTCTCTAAAGAAAAAGGTTCATAATATGCCATTCATCCTCACCGATGCTATAGCAGCTATGGCATAGGTTTTCAGTTGGATGCCACCAACTGAAGTCTTTGGTCCCTTGATAGAATATGGGAATCGTGGATGCTGACTTACCTTTTTGCAGTCAGCTAAGGGCTTCTCACCCGCCAATGTGCTGAAAATGGTGGTCTGCAAAATAGGAAGGTATCAACATATCAGAACCATCCAAATATAAAGGTACTAGCCCTCCCTGTTCATTGACCTTCCCTGTACTTTTATATTCATTGCTTAGGAGTTTAATAGGACTTCTCTTCACCATTCCCAAAGCCCAAGTTGGAATATTCATCACAGGCCAAAATCTATCACTGAGGAAAGGACTCTTACCTAGCTTCACTTCACAAACAAGGTAACTGGAGTGCAATTCAGTTAATTGCCATAGACCACACACCTTGAATATAGTTAGGTTAGAAATCAAAGCGAAACAGTTTGACTTCAGAACCATCAACACATGACACTCCAACCTGAAGAGGTATGTGCAAAATGTTAGAATCAAATCTATGTCCCAAATCTTCCAAGTGACCCCCATGATGAGCCTCTACCATTTAAGAGATTTGTGAATCTGCACAATAGTGCCAAAGTTTGCCATCTCCTTCCACTCAATCTACCTGTGGTTGACTTCTTGCAGATTTGTGCATAGATTTGCTCAGACTGATAAATCATGCACAAGGTACTTTAGCATTCAAAGCTAGGTTAGTATTTACAATGTAGTTTTCTTTTTTTTTTACTTTTAGATTATGCGGTGCATATACTTTGGTTGTCCACACAGATGGCATTGAGATTTTTTGTAAACTCTTGTTTTTCTTTCTGATATAGATAGATAGAAAGATAAGTGGACAGATATAAATATATAGATAGATAGGGATCTAGATATATTGAGTTTATATATATATATAGTTATATCACATTTCTGATGTAACCAATACTATGAAGAAAGTACCTAGTATCCAATATATATGCCTAGAAAGATATAATAACATGAGACAAAATAGTAGTGATTATCCCAAAACATCCTCTTGGAAGTTGTTGCTGGAAAGGCAGTTTCCCACCATAATAGCACTAAAAACTGAAGCTCAGAAATAGAAGAGAGATGAAAAGACTTTTAAACGATGTGTAAAAATGCATGACTATTTGCCATATACCTATTGCCTGCACGTCTGAATCAGGATTTTCCAACATCAGACTTACTAACATTTTGGATCAGATAACTCTTATTGCAGGGAAGTCAGGAGGCCTGCTATGCACCTTAGGATGTTTTGCAGCACCTCTGGTCTTCCTATAAGATGCTAATAATGCCACTCTGAACACCTCAATTGTGACAACCAAAAATGTCTCCAGACAGTACTACGTATTTCCTGGGTGCAAAATGGCCCAGCCCAGGAAAACTTTAGTTCTCCAATTGAAAACAGAGAGACTAACTTCTAAAGGAACTTGTTACCTGTATAACCCTGACTCCCTGGCTAAGGTAACTAAGTTGTCCCCAGGAACATAGAAGTCTTATAGCAGGAATTTATCTTCCCACTCCTGAATTCGAGTTTCAATCTTTATCTTAAATAGGAGTCAGAACCTAGGGAAGACCTAAATTTCAGATAGTGAAAACTCTACATCAAGAGACCATAACTCCATTTTAACTAAGCTTAAGCTACATTCCCCACTGCCATACTAAAAAGAGTAAATTAAGGCATGTATCTAAGAATTCAGGCATTAGTGTTACAGCCTCTGGGGAAATGATCTTCAAAATTAAACAGTGCCATCCAACTTTTGTAAATAGTCTCAGCTGACATATGAAATATGTTCCCAGGAGAAAGGAGAGTCAGAGGTTAGCAAAATTAGCTTCAGCAACAAAAATTGCAAGTAACTCTAAATGTTGTATTTGGAGAAAACAATCACTTGAGCCAAAGCACAAAGCACAGTGAAGTGTTACTACCTGGAATGAGAGAGAGAGAGAGAGAAGGGAAGCATGGATCCATGATAGTCTACAGCCTTAATTTGGCCATTTTCTAAAGGAATTTTATTTATACGGTTGGTCAGTCTCACTTCATTCTCTTCAAAAGACTTTAACTGGCATTCCAGTTTCCTAATTGCAGCTATTGTAAATGACTTTGGGTGGGCTTTCTGAACCTTCCAATAACATGTTCACATTAATTACTGAAAATGAAAGACTCAAAACATCATGACTTACCCAGGCTGTGACCTTCTTGATTATTGCATCAATATTTTTCTACTAAAGGGGAAACTCCTAATGAGTCACCTCTACCAAAGTTTGTGGGATACTATGTTTGTCACAAGCGCAAGCACAATGTCACATAGGCTTTTTGAAAGTCCTGGCTTGTAACCCTATTAGTGAGGTGATGGGCATATAGTAAAAAAAAAATTATACGTCAAAAGTTCTAGCAATTTTCCTAAATCATTTTAGAAAGATAAGGCACCACTTTTAACCATTTATGTACTGATACCTGAAAACTCACTTACAGGAGCTCTGGGGTTTTTTGTTTGTTTGTTTTTTGCCAGTCCTGGGGCTTGAACTCTGGGCCTGGGCATTGTCCCTGAGCTTCTTTGGCTCAAAGCTAGCACTCTACCACTTGAGCCACAGCACCTCTTCCAGCTTTTTCTGTTTATGTGGTACTGAGGAATCAAACCGAGGGCTTCAGGCATGCGAGGCAAACACTCTACCACTGAGCCACATTTCCAGCCTCAGGAGTCCTGTTTTTAGCATAAGGCCTTGACTTACAGTAGACAGCTCACGTAAGATGCTATGGTATACAGCTCATTGCATGTGTAGGGGTCACACTATTGACAGGGGGGTCTGTGTAGCATGTCATTAGTCTTCCAACACCTTAAAATGAATGAATTCATCAGATGTTCTCCCAAAGGAGAATTTTGTACTTTGGGTTTTCGGGGGTTTTTTTGCTGGCCTTGGGCTTGAACTCAGGGCCTAGGTACTGTCCCTGAACCTCTTTGTACTCAAGGCTAGCACTCTACCACATGAGCCATGGTGCCACTTCCGGCTTTTTCTGAGTAGTTTATTGGAGTTAAGAGTCTCACTGACTTTTCTGCCTGGGCTGGCTTTGAACCACAATGCTCAGATCTCAGCCTCCTAAGTAGCTAAGATTACAAGTGTGAGCCACTGGTACTCAGCTTGATATTTTTTTTAATAAATTCAAAATCAGATTTTGTAGCTTTTTGTTTTATTTATTTTATTGAAAAGGTGATGAGCAAGGGGTTACAGTTACATAAGTAAGGCAATAAGTACATTTGTTTTTAATCATTGTCACCCTATCCCTCATTATCTCCCACTTACCCCTCCCTATACCTCCCCTCAAAGTGTAATGTTCATATCCCACATAGTGTCAAGTGAGTATCAGTATTGCTGTGGTTCATCCATTGTCCTGCTATTTCTGTGATTCCCTTTCCCTTCCACATATTGCATTGTCTATTATGCAAAACACAAGGTCCAAAAAACTAAGAGAAACAAAGAAAAAATAAAACAATAGAGAAAAAAACGAATTACAGGGGCTGGGAAGGTGGCTCAGTGGTAGAGCGTTTGCCTTGCATGCCTGAGGCCCTGGGTTCGATTCCTCAGCACCACATAAGCAAAAAAGAAAAAAGCCGGAAGTGGCACTGTGGCTCAAGTGGTAGAGCGCTAGCCTTGAGCTGAAGAGCTGAGGGACAGCACCCAGGCAGGCCCAGAGTTCAGGCCCCACGTCCGGACCCAAAAAAAAAAAGAATTACATACAGAGTTTAATGAGAACTTCTTGTTTCCATAAGTTGGAGTTCATGTTGATATGCTTCATTATATATAGTCCCACGCACTAAGCAGTTGGGTTATGAGAACCCTTGTTAAGAATATTATATACAAAAAATATTATATACATATACTAGTTCTTACAAATGAGGGAGATCATGCAACCTACTTTTCTGTGGGTCTGGTTTTACTTCACTTAATAGAATTTTTTCCAAGTCTTTCCATTTCCTTATGAATGGAAAAATCAGATTTTGATATGAGAAAATAATGAGGACTTAAGTCATAAGAACATTGAACACTTACCTTAATAGGAAAAGATCTGAAGACATGAGTCATGAATTAGATTCCCTAAAAAAGTAAACTATGATATAGAAATTAGCATGCAAGAGGTTTATTATGGAGTTTTCTTGGGTCACAGTTTATTAAAGGAAAAAGAAGATGTAAGATGGAGTAGAGGAAAAAACTAAGGTGTTCTAAAGCTGGGACAGACTCATTCCAAGCTGGGAGGAGATGAAGTAACAGCCTAGAAAGAGCATGAACCAAGGCAACATGGCTTTTCAGCCAAAGGCAATTTCATAAGAGAACTGAGAGCACACCTTATCAGTATCCTGGTAGCAGGGAAATGTGGAGAGCATGAATTCCATCTAGCTAAAAGTTTGCTTGTCTTTTATGACAGTCAGAGAAGAAAGCAAATGGACCTCTTATTCAAGTTTAGGCCGAATACCTCTTTATGAACTTAAGTTGAATCACTGGCTTGGAGGTCTTGAATTCTTCACTATGAAATGAGAACATACATACTCATTCTCTTTTCAGTTATGAGATATCTTGCTAATCTGAAGGAGGTAGCATTCTGTTAATTTTATCAGGCATATGATGAATATCCTGCCTACTTTTTTTCCCTGTCCTCTGATGAGAAGACATTTGACTGAATAACATAGCTAGCTCTTAATCACCCACTGAAGTAGAATTTTACAGGAATATTAGGGTTCTCCACAAAACCAGAACTGATAGGACATATAGACAGATATTAGAGGAAGCATTATAGTGAGTGGATCACACTGTTGAGGGTGAGAAGTTTAAACATAAGCCATCTGAAGGCTGGTGAAAGAGGAAAGTTAGAGGTGCCCTGAATGTGAAGGCCAGAGACCCATACAGGTGAGCCCATGGTATAATTCAAAGTCTAAATTCAAAGGCCTAAGTTCCAGTGTCCAAAAGCTCAAGAACCAGGCTCTCTGATATCTGAAGGCAAGAGAAGATGGAGAGAGAGAATTATCCCATCTTCTATTTTTATTTTATTCTATTTGAGCCCTCAATGGATTATATGATTATGTTCACATTGGTAAGTCCAGACATTTGCTCAATCTTCTGATTTCAGGGCATCTCCTTGCCCAGTTAGGTTGACTCATAAAATTGAACATCATAGTAGTTACTCTACAAAAAATATAACCCTATAAAATGTCTTTACAGTTGGTTTTGAGACACAATCACAGTTAATTTTGAAGAGTTGAGTGGATAAGCTTGTCTTCTTAAAATAACATATACTGCCATTTTTAGAATTGTAAGAGGACAACAACCTAGAAAGAAAAGTAATGTGGGATTTAAAAAGTAACCCTAGAAGTCTGGTCAGAGTCCATAAACGGAAGATGAGTACTTGATGGTCATCCAATTCAATCTGCACAATGAAACTGCTTGAAGATGAACGACATATTCAATTCTCACTCATAGAAATGCAAAACTCTGAGAATAACACACATTCTAGCTTTTTTTAAGGGACACCTTTTTCCTAAGAATTATTCCAATGTTGCTTATCCCCATGAAATTTTGCTTAGAAAAACAAACTGGAAATAGATTCTACCCCTACTATGCCAATTTCTTCCATATAATGTCTATAGATATATATTTTTTCAAAAAACCAAACACTATGACACATGGTTAAATTGGAACAGCTTACATATTGGTTAATAAAAATTAAGGAGCTCAGTTTGCTATGAAATTTTATTCCAAATATCCTCTTTATGTGCATGTATCTGTGTGTGTGTGTGTGTGTGTGTGTGTGTGTGTGTGTGTGTGTGTCACTCCTAGCCAGACACTACCAAACAGAGGCCAATTAGTTTTGATAAATGTCAAATACAACTGAAAGCTAAGAGCCGTTTAAAGGAATAATGCCTGAATAAAGTATTTCCATTTGATACCTCCAATTTGTACCTCGGCCACACTAGAAGATTTCTTACTCATGGGGAAATGTTAGGACTAGACCTATTTATGTTACTCACAATTTGGATGTCTCTAACGTTTAAATGGATAGGTCCCCAATGTGCATATTGTTTGGGTATTTTCTTAGGCAGTTTTATAGGCACATATTTATGTTTTTTGACAAAGTATGAGTTTCCTTTTTTCTTCTTCCTGATTTAGTAGACTAGTAAAACATATATCCTGAAATAAGTGGTACTCCCTACAGACAGTGTGTGCATTCACATTTATTATTTAACTTCATAATTATAAAACATCAACCAAATAAAAAAATTACACACCCAGATAAATGATAAAATTACAGTGTTTTCTTGTAGTCCATGAATACTGAAAATTTCAATTAGCCAAGTGAAAAGCCATTGAATGTGCTAGCAGGATTTATATCCCAGACTAATGACCATCATCTGCATCCTATTTAGTTAATGAAGGCTCAGAACACTTATGGATAATTAAGGGAAAGCTGATGGGAGGAAATTTGAACCATGGAAACACCAAATCTATTTATGTCTGCATTTAAAACTAAACATACCTAATAGTTCATTCAATCAAAGCATAATATCCTGTTCATCTGGAATAAGATAGATGCTCATGTTATGTAGCCAGCTTAGCTCCTCACATTGAAAACACATTCCACTTTCATTCATTCAATATTGTTGTTCAGTATTGAACAACTTCCATATGTGTCTGGCCTCATGGATCAACATGAGAACATCCTAATCTCCCAACTGTTCTTCCCACCACTTTCCTCCTCCACCTTTAATTCAATATGTAGCTCTAGTTCTCACTTTACCCAGGTAACTATGGTCCCCTGTGCATCAGGACAGACACAGCATAGTGGAAATATAGACATATGAGGAAATATAGACATGTAATAGTTACCTGACCAAACACCTCAGAGATAGATACACACTCATGAATAGATCAGTGTTCAGGAGAGCAAGGCTAAGGATATTACCAAAAACTTAATGTTTGGGAGTAACTAGAACAGAAATTACACTACTGCATTTTGGTAAATACTTTACCAGTCATCTCATTCACTGTTACTATCCTACTGAGGTAGGAAGTACCCCACCATACTGCCTAACTGTGGTTAACAGAGGTGATGCTTCAAGGATATGCACACTTAGGATCTATGGTCCTGCTGAAAATGGCACATAGTACAGGTAGACATGCTGAGAAAAGTCAACTAATGGTGACATCTCAATCCAAGTGTATATATTTCTGTTTCAGAAGCCCTTCTACATCATAAAGGAAGTCCAGGTTATCAGCAAAATTAGAGCCTGCACTTACTAGTTAGACATAATGTTGTCCATGGAGCTCAAACTTTAGTCTTATGATAATCAGCTAGAGAACTTCTCAAATTCAAA
Source organism: Dipodomys spectabilis (assembly GCF_019054845.1). Taxonomy (NCBI): domain Eukaryota; kingdom Metazoa; phylum Chordata; class Mammalia; order Rodentia; family Heteromyidae; genus Dipodomys; species Dipodomys spectabilis. Next base: position 35,107,689 of record NW_024870720.1, read on the forward strand.
TTTCTAGGCCCAATCCCAGAGGTTCTGATTTAGAAAGGATTGGACAGGGCCCAAGAATTTCATTTCTATTATATTCCCAGGTAAAATTGATTCTCCTGGTCCAGGAACCTTACTTTGAAAATCAGCAGCTATAGCCAAAGAAATTTAACATCTCTGATAACTATGACTTTTGTATTTCACCAAGAAGAAAATTTTCTGGAATATCTGAACCTGCTTTTAATTGGTGACAATACTATTAGCTTCTAACATTTACATAAAACATTTAATTTCTAAATCCTCTTGACATACTTTCTTAAACTCAGACTTGTAAACAAACCAATGAAGTAATCTCATCTTAGGACACTAAGAAACAGAGAGGTTGACTTGCCCAAGTTTTCTTAACTAATATTTCAGGTAGGACTCAGGTCATTGGTCTTCAGAACCATTTCTAGGATGATGTTCATTGTCATTCACTACAACCAAGTTAAGAAAAGAGCCCAGAAGTCCTACAATCTACAAATGGATCAAGAAAATATGACAGACAGACATGCAGACAAATGGAAAGATAGACATATTTTATTTATCCATCAGAAAAAATGATATAATGACATTTGCAGGGAAATAGATGGACCTGGAAAAAAATCATATTAAATGAAGTAAGTCAGGCTCAGAGAAACAAAAGGAGCATGTTTTTTCTCATAGTGGTTAGATCTGAAATATAAAATATAAACATATATCAAAATACATACAAAGCTATATGTACATATACACAATCAAATTGACTAAAGTAAATGCAGGGGTAAAGCCCCATGTTATAACTCCTTTGAGCAACTGACTGACACTTTAACAAAACGAATACCAGGAAAATTAAACAGGTCTTGTCTGAGGGGATGGAACTAAAGGGTTGGCTGGCAGGTGAATAGAGAGAGGAACTGTAGGCAAATACAGTCCTAACACTCAATGTGCATGTGAAAATAGAACCAGGTAACTTAAGGGGATGGATGGAGTTGGAACAGATAGTGGGGAGAATGACAGAAAGGGTAATACTGAAAAAGAATAATTGTTCTCATAACATATTGAATTGAAACCTCTTTGTACTTGGGTTGTAAAGTAGCTCATGTGGTATAATGCCTGCCTAGCAACTGATAAGGCCATGAGTTCAAATCCCACTGACACCTGAAACCTCTTTGTACAACTATTTAAAGTAATAAACAAATTTAATAAAAATAAAACAAATATTTTTTAAATTTTTTTATTGTAAAGATCCTGTACAGCAGGGTTACAGTTACATGAGTAAGGTAATGAGTACATTTCCTATCGAACATTGTTACCCCCTTCTTTGTTTTTTTCCCTTACTATCCCTTCCCTCCTCACCTCCCTGACTCCTCCCCCTACCCCAAAGTTGTAAAGTTCATTCAACATAGTGTCTTGTACGTCTCATTGTTACAATGGGTCAACCTATATTCTTGTTTCAGCATTTTTAAAACAAGTATTTTTTAGGATAGATTATGCTATGAAAATTATACTCAGATAATCAGAACACAATATGGAAGTCACTTAAAAATGAACAAAATGAGATTTCTCTAGACTCAAAATATCAGATTCAAGATTCTTTAAAAAGTTAATATTAATTCCTTCTTACTGAGCATCACTTATAATCACTTAAGATGTTCAGTAAGAGAGACTCAGTGAGAGAGACTTTTCATTCATAGCGAATTATATCAAAATCACAAAAGCTCTCTTACAAGGCTAGGTACACCAGGTGTAAGTGGCTCATGCCTATAATCCTAGCTACTCAGAAATCTGAGATCTGAGGATTGAGGTTCAAAGCCAGCCAGAGCAGGAAAGTCTGTGAGACTCTTATCTCTAATTAGCCAACAGAAAACCAGAAATGGCACTGTGACTCAAAGTGGTGAGCACAAAGAGCTCAGGGACAGCGCCCAGGCCCCAAGTTCAAGTTCCATGACTGAAAAATAAATAAATAAAAAGACTAGGTAGAGTGAGATGAAAAGAAAACTGCATATGTAACTCCAGACCCAGAATTACAATCAGCAGTTAACTGTGAATACTACACAAAAAGTACTGCAACATGTTACGCTTAGTACTCACTCCTCCTCCAGAGCTTTGGAATAGAAGGCCAACATGCAGCTCTGATTTTGCAGAAGAGAATGATGTCATGGTTTACAAATTACAGAATTTATAATTGCCTGAACAATTACAGATTTCAGAATTATCTGAATAATGCTACTCTAGAATACCACCTACACACACACACACACACATACACACACACATTCCTTTACCCAAGATTCTGGCAAGAAGAATACAATGAGACTGGGAGACACTGCTCTCTGGGTTAGGAGAGGAGGGGCTGTCAGAACCCATTTCATGCACTTCAGGACAGTATTTGAATGCGGCCAATTACTGCCAGGAGAGAGCAGAACCACAAAAGAGCCTCCAAGAAGATACAACAAAAAGCAACATTTTCAGACAAAAGGATCAGTGTGGCAGCTGATGAGCTCCATCCCACAAAGCTGAGGCCCAAGTTTCTCCCTGAAGCTACAGTGTTGACATAACCCACCAAGCAAGTGGCCCCGGCTTCGGGTCATGCTCATTTGTTCTTCCCAGAGCAGATCAGAATGCCATAATCTGACATGGTAAGTGCTGAAGGGAAGATGGATTGAAGGAAAATTGGGGCAAAGGAGAGAAGCAGCACATTTCCATCCATTTTGACTTAAAAAGAATAGTAAGAAAAATCTACTCTCAAATGCGCTACATATTACGATCTATAATTTTTTTGAGTTAATAGCTGTGGGGCTTTAAATGATAGGACCACATTGGTGATTTTTAAAGATTCATACCCAATATTTTGAAATTTAATTGCTTAAGACCCCACTATATCTTAGTAGAACTCAAGGGTGGATCGTCTCCTTCGTTACACTGTAAGACTAGGGGGTCCAAAGCCCAATTCTTAATCACTTTATAGTTTAGCATAGTGATAGGCTTTATAAATGTTTGTTGAACATTAGTTAACAAGGAAAAAGGAAAAAGAAAGAAAGCAGTACCAAGAAAAGAAGATAGAGACGGGAGGAGAAAAGGTGATGACAGATACTACTCTGTCGTGGAAAGAGTGTTATGAAAAAGAAAAGACATTAATGTCCTACCCCTCGAGATCTGTAAATATTCTGTTTTCAAAAAACAGAATGTGATCTTATTTGAAAACAGAATATTTACAGAGGATCTGCTGAGACAATTAGAATGGATCATAATCCAATATGAATAGCAACCTCATAAGAAGAGAAAATTGGAAACACGCATGGAGAAAATGAGGTAAAGACAGCTATGTGATGGTGAAAGTAGACATTAAATTGATGTTTGGTGGCCACCATCAGAATCTAGGATCACAGAGGGAGCATGGCCCTGTGATACCTTGATTTTGGACTTCTATACTACCGGAACTGCAAGACAATAAATCACTGTTCTTTTGAGTTTCATCCCCTGCTCTCAGTTTTTGATGCATTTATAGCATACCTAGCAAACTAATATGTATAGACAGTATGTATCTAAGTCTGTATATTTGATCTGTGTTAGTAGCAGCCTTCGCATGTACGTGGCCAGAGAGTTAATATTTTAGTTAACAACACCTGATAGTGGAAAAAGTCAAAAGTTACCTGTGATAGCTACTCAATACCACCATTGTAGTTTGAAAGAGGATATATACAATATGTAAATGAGAATATTTATGCATATAAATATATAAATGAATATGGCTATGTTCGATGTGGACACTGGAGTTTGAAATTCATATGCATTTCTTGTGTCATCAAATAGTACTGGAGTTTCTTTTTTTGCTTCGCTTTTCCTCTAACTTACTAAAACTGTGAAAAGGATTCATAGCACACAGTTGCACACAGGCAACTGACCAGATTTGGCCACTGTGGGCAGAGATCTTGGAATTAGAAAAGCCTGATGCCAGTCTTGGTTCTGCCAATGATTCCTGTAACCATGATTAAATCAATGGCTTCGGTCTTCAAGTATAACATGATTTTTCCTGCTTGCTTGGGAGGTTACTGAATGGATTAGATAAAAATCATATACCTTAAAATACCTTGAATATGGCAATATCAATTTCTTGATATATTGAGCTCTGCTTACTTTCCCAGAAATAAGTATTAACACCAAGGCCAGAGTGATATTTATTTGACTAAGTTGTAGAGGCAAGGCACATCTTCAGCTGGAACCAGGAATGAGGATACAAAGATGCACAAACACATAAAGCAATGGGTAGCCAGAGGACCTTCTGAGACAAATGATGATTCCAAAAGCAAGTGCTTGTCATCTGGGGTCACATTTGACTAGTATACTACTTCTGAATCAAGATTTTCTTTCTTCCAGGGGATACATTGGACTGGGACAGGCATACTATAAAGAGGCTACCTTATAATTCATTCCCTAGATTTTCCTAAACAAACATTTATCATCCACTAAAGCACCTTTGGCTATCTTGAGCCCATCCCGATGGTGCCAACAGCTGACAAAGCCATAAATATTACCCTGCATGCAGAAATGTCTTCACACTCATTGCCATAAGGACTTGGAACACTGCCACTGCACACTAGAGGAATTTGGAGGTGAGCTGACAGCTCCAGATTTTCAGGTCTGGCATAAGCAAAGGCCCCAAAAACTCGTCAAGAAAGGAAGAAAAACACTCACAAATGAAATACCATTTCCAGCACTGCATGGGTGGCAGACTTCCCTGAAACAGATAATATCCTTGAGGAACAGTTGTAAATCACTAGGATAGCTGCCAGTCATGAGTCTAGAGGATGTAGGGATTTTTCTCCACATTCTTATCCCAATATTCCTTCATCCCAATGACAGTTTGTTTCCTTGATTTGCAGACAAATGTTGCCTCTCACTCTCCATACTTAAGTTAGAGATGAACAGAAGAGAACCCATGTCCTCAGTCTCATTACTGCCTTGTCTTCTTATTCCACTCTGGAATATCATCGACACCTGCTCTCAAAATAATAGAAAAGGGGAACAGAATTGGTGATTCTCGCTAAACAATCTGATACCTTACTAAAACCTGCTCCCATGAAAGCATGGGTAGACCAAAGGAGTCTGACTTGGAGCAGGATAGCTTAATAAATGACCAATATGCTCAAATCTTGGCTCTGTCCCAGTGAGTTCATCACCTAATTTCTCCAAATTTGGACATCAAACCAAGCTCATCTACCTTAGGATGCTGTTAAGAACGTAATATGGCATATGCGCAATAAATAACAGCTATTCTGATTAGTTCTCAACATGCTGACATCCCCTCAAGCTCTGGCCACAAGCATATTTAGTCTACAGAGCCCACAACCACCTATATATAGGGTGAGATCTGTTCCGCCCAAGCACACAGCAGAGACGAGGCAAATGAGGGTAAAGCTAACAGTATAACTGAAGCCTTAGCTCTAAAAAGACATGCCAGTGAGCTGAGGCAGAAAGAATTAGTCTTCTCTTCATAGTATGATCTTTGGATTATCATTTGCTGGTAAACTTGATGATCTTGGTTAAACTAAGTGGATAAAGATGATACTGTGAATACCATGTCTTACCTGAAAAGATAGATATAATCTCTCTTTCTCTCTCTCTCTCTCTCTCTCTCTTTCTCTCTCTCTCTCTCTCTCCCTGCCTCTGTGTGTGTGTGTGTGTGTGTGTGTGTGTGTTGGTTCTGGAGCTTGAACTCAGGCCCTGAGCTTTTGTGCTCAAAACTAGTGCTCTACCATTTAAGCCACAGCTCCACTTCTGTCTTCTCTGTGTGTGATTAATTGAAGATAAGAATCTCAAGAACTAGTTTCAAACCACAATATTCAGATCTCAGCCTCCTGATAGGACTACAGGCATGAGCCACTGGCACCCAGCATATATGATCATTTTTAACACATACATGCATACAGAGGTATGCTTGCAATTCCAAACTGTTGAGAAAAACATTCAAGGAGCTTATGGACCTCACTCTCCAGAAACATAATCTTCTCTATAGCCAGAAATAGAACAAAGGAAAAATTCTTTTTTTAACTTGAAAAACTAAAAGTCAGCCAAATAAAGCAATCGTATACATTATACCATAGCCACAGTTATAGAGGATAAAGGCAGCAACTTGAAAAGCTCATCAGTCTCACCCTAGCTGCAGTGCTTGATAAGATGCCCTCCTTCAAACTTCACAGGAAATGAAACTGATGGCAATCAAGTTGAAGGTGTTTGATCCAGAGAAAGATTTTTTTGTGTGTTGATGTGTTTTTGTCGGAGTCAGGGATCTCTCTTATGATAAGGCTCTTCACCCAATGTTTATCTCTCTTCATTTTCATAGTAATTCTTTGCCCTACTATATAACTAAATAAGTCCATTTGCTTTAAAAAAAAAAAAAACACCAACTACATTAATTTGTTATCCAGGCTGAGGAAAAATAGACATGTAAATTTGATGGGTGAGGAGGAGAGGAGAGAGAAGGTCAAGGAAGATATTTTCATAATTACTAGCTATTACAAATCATTTAAATGGATGCACAACAAGAATGAAGGTTACAAGGCCCCATGCCATGGGTTCCTATTTAAAAGCCCAGCCCTGTCATTAGGAAATGAATGGCGATGTACCATTATCTCCGACTCCCTTAGTGATGGTTTGACAGAAAATCAATGTCTCTATAATTTTACCGCACATCAGAAATAAAAATAAAGAAAGCTTGTTGCACCATAAGCATACCTCATAATTAAATCTCTGACACATACAGTCCTTATCCTAACTCTGGGCTGCTGCATCTTTGTTTCTTTAGCTTTTATTTTGAGTTCCACCTGAACGTGTTCCCCAAGCAAAAGGCTAACAGAGATGATTAAAGTGTTCCCTAGGGCTTGGGGAAATCCCATGTTTCGATTTCTTTTTTCTTTTTTATCATTCTTTTCCAAATGCCCCAGGCCCATTTGTCTAACAAACATCACTAAGCACGCACATTCCAGAATTAGACTGTGTTCTTCTGGGGGTACAGAGATGAATGAGATACTATAGGTACCTTCAAGAGATGATGGGCAAATATAGGAGAACAAAATAGGTCATTTGCAGAGAAATAGATGGTACTGGAGATCATCATGTTAAGCAAAGTGAACTGGACTGAGAAAAACAAAATACTTCATATTTTCTCTCACTTGTGCAATCTACATTTTTTTTACAAAAAATGAACACCGCAGAGGATCTTTTTGAGAAGAGGAAGGAAATCAACAGGAGAGAGCAGGAAAGATGACGAGAGAATAATGGGGACTGAATATGGTCGGAGACTATTATATACATGTTTGCCATCACACCCTGCTTATTGGTGGAGTGGGGGTGAACTTTTGAGCCAAAGCTAACCTGGAAAGTGATCCTTCTAATTTCATCCTCCCTTACAGCTGGTATGACAGTGGGATGCCATGCCAGTATGTCCAGCTATAAGAATAAATACACTTTACAGGTTCAATGAATATGAACATAATCCATCTGTTTCTAGGGCTTCAACTACTAGCTACCTGATGATCATTTTAAATGTTGACCATCTCGGACTCCCTCCCAAGCTTCAAATGCAGTGTTCCCAATTAACTACTTATTGAATGTCTCCGCTAAAATACCCCCAGTAATGCACAACTTAACTTGTCCAAAACAAAGTACTTCATATTTTCCGAATTCCATGTCATCTTTCTGGCTTGGTTTTGGTAGGTCCATCTATTCTCTCGGCTGCAGTGGCACGGGCCGCTCTTCCTTACCAAACACATCCAACACCAAACACAGCTCCTATTGCCAAAATCTTCCCCAAATCAGAAATACTTTTCCCTCATTGCCCTTGCCATTGTCTCAGTTCGAATCTTTGTCACCTCTCATTTAATTTTTCTGCCCCATTTCTGTAATACATTACTACATGAATATCTGAATATCTACCTAAAACAAATTTGTTTCTACATATTTCCAATGCAATTCCAGCATGCAAGCTCTACTAACATCTCTGTCAGTGCCAGGCACAGTGTCTTCACATCTACAGTCCCAGGTAAAGATTAGGAGATCATGGTTCGAGGCTAGCCAGGCCAGAGGTTAGCAAGACTCCATTTCAACAAACTTCCTCCTCCTGAAAGTGTGCCAGACTCAAGGTAAGAGGATAGCAGTCTGCAGCTGGACCCCGGAAAAAATAACTTTCCTTGACAAATAACAAAAGCAGAAGTCAAGGGGAAAAGGTTGAAAAAGTGCAGCAGTGGAGCTCACGGGACACTGGTGAAAGTGAACTATACAACTCCTGTGTACAGAGGAGACAGGGCCAGGCAGAGAGTGAGGGAGCCAAAGACACTGCACAAAAGGAAATGTACTCATTACCTGATGCATGTCATCGTCATCCCTCTGCATATCACCTCTATAATCACAAGAAAGCAAGTTAATTATTTTAAAGCACTTACAAAGAAAAATAACAAAAGCAAAAGAATGGCTTGGAATATGTAGAGTACCTTGCTAGCAAGTTGAGGCCCAGAGATCAAACCCCCGTGTGGTTAGGAAAAAGAAAGAATAAACCTATAAGAAAATATAGCTGATGGCTGGGAAGGTGGCTCAGTGGTAGAGCGCTTGCCTTGCATGCATGAGGCCCTGGGTTTGATTCCTCAGCACCCCATAAGCAAAAAGAAAAAAGCCAGAAGTGGTGCTGTGGCTCAAGAGGTAGAGCGCTAGCCTTGAGCTGAAGAACTGAGGGACAGCGCCCAGGCCCAGAGTTCAGGCCCCACGACCGGACCAAAAAAAAGAAAAAAGAAAAGAAAATATAGCTGAGCCTAGTGTACATTTGTTGCTATTCTGACTGAAGGTTTTCAGGATAGGCTCTGATGTTTTCCAGCACATATCCTATCAACAAGCCACATCATACTGTTCTCTGGACAAGCCAGGGAGATCACCAAGTCCTCACACATGCTACTGAGTTCCCTGTGCCTGAAAAGAAAACATTCCTCCCTCTAATCCCCTGGCCAACTCAGTCTTCCTTCTGCAAAGCTTAGCCTGACTTTTTGAAGAGTCATTTGTAGTTTCCCGCTTTGTATTCCTAAAATGTTCTTTATTCTTACAATTTTGTTGTATGTACATAGTTCTTGCTAGCTAGGTTAAAAACTCAGTGAATACTAATAAAGGTGATTCTATTCATCTTCTACTCCGGCAGGGCCTGTTGCTCAGTAGATAGTCCCTGGCTGTTTAATAAAATAATGAATGAGTCACTAATTTAATGAAGGCTAGTTAGAGATACAGGTAGGCACAGACTGCATGACAGTTGAAGCCGATGTTGTGATTGAGAACACTGAGGGCAATGCATAATTAGAAAAAAATGAGGAATAATATACTCTAATATGTGCTGATGATAATTAAAATGAAAAGAAAAAAAGAGAGCCAACTTGGGAAATTGAGAAAGAGCAGAGACTAGAGTAAGAGAAGAGCCGGACAAGAGCAGTCTCTTAAACTGATGCAAGGAAACTCAGTCATGAGAAACAGAGAAGCCACCACTTACAAGGCCAAATTAGACTCCAGCAGCCCCAAATGCAGCTAGCACAAAACTTATATAGGCCAAGACCACATAAGGTGTATGGAATTAAACCTAACAAAAGTGTTATACATAAGCAAAGCAAACCAGATGAGGACACTTAACCTAATAGAAAAGCAAACCATCTAGGGAAACAATCAGGGAAAATCAAGAGCCAATTATCTAGACTCAGTCTCTCAACCTCAAAACAAGCCTAGGATAGTACTTCCAGAATGAATCTGCTCTTCACCAAATTGCCTTTTCCATCTCTTTCTACCTCGTGCCACACTGATCCTTACCATAGAGCTTCTCACTGTTCACTTGAACTGTCTACTTATCCTGTAATGCTTATAGCAAGTCCCCTCAAAGGCAGGGATGCTGTCTTATTGATAGGACATCCCTTACATTCAGCATAGCATGGGACACACAGCTAGTGCTCAGTTGGTGTTTGTTGAGTGGTTGAAGGGATAGCTGGTTTAATAAATGAATGGGATGTAGCCAAGCACTCACACAGGATAAAGACTAAAAGATGCTCTTGTTTTTAAGATCCGGAAAGATCCTGAATGACTTTTATTATTTTACTACTTATCTCCATATAAATCTCATTGATTTCACATTAGAACATTCAAGAAGTTGAGATGAAACAAAAAAGTCCATAAGACTTTCTTCTGCAGCTATCATTATGAAGAGAGATGAAGGACTCTGAATAGGTGCAAATAGATTTTATCCAACAGGTGTCACCAGATAACACATAATAGAGTTATTATATCTCTTACAAGATTGAAAATTAAATATATCATTTCAAAATTTCAACTGGTAACAGTATTGTCCTTCAGCCAAGGACACTTTAAATTTACATCTTAGTGGCTTTGACTTTTTTAACTACCATTTCCCACACCATTATAATGCTATGCCATTTACTTGAGGAAGTTATTGCAAAATGGGACAACAGATTATTTATCATCATAACACTCCAACTTGCTGATATAAAAGGAATATTTTGATGATAAATTTCTAGACAAATGAATAAAACAGAGAGTCTGACAGATTGCTAATGTTTTGGTTTTAGATTTACAAATGAGAAGAACTTGCAACAAAGAGGAATGAAAATGGAAAACATAAGTGCTGCCTGTAGACAACAAATACCCTTCATGATATGAGAGTGAATTTGAAGGGAAGACATTTAAGCAATTTCTCAGAGTTGGCAAGATTTTAAAGGTGCCCACCACAGGCCTTTGCAAACACCAAGGTGATCGGTAAACTGCCTTCTTCCTTGCCTGTCCTTCTTGACATTACCAGGGAATATCACTCATATCCAGGAGACTATCATATAAAGAAGATATACAAAAGGAATTTGCTCTTTTATCCTCATTCTGGCCCCTTGGGAAATTTAAGGGATGTGGATGAAGTCCTTATCTTGCCTGCCAACTTGAGTCCCCAAGACACTTGTGAACTGTGACTGGAACCAAGCTATTGAAGTTGATAAACTGGCTTTCTGTGAGAGACTTGAAGGAAATACCTTAGGTTGTTTTTCTTGCTTGTGTCACTGTTGTTTTTCATTCAAGGCATTCAGAAATCTAGTTCCCAGAGTGGTCCACTAGAAAAATAAGAGACTCCACAGAGCCTGCATGAGTCATGATGTGCCTCATACTGTCTCTTCAAGGCACTGTTTACTCACTGGAGAAGCATCATGCCTTTCAGAGACCTAGAGACACCCCTTCCCCTGCCTCCATCCTTTCAATCACAAAGATGAGGTGGGGTTTTGTTGTTGTTGTTGTTATTGCTTTGTTTTTATATTAATTTTATTGTAAAGATGATGTACATAGGGGTCACAGTTACATAAGTAAGGTAATGAATACATTTCTTTTTGAACAGTGTTACCCCCTCCCTCCTTTATTCCTGTCCTCCAGCCTCTTCCCTTCCCCCCCCCCCCCACCCAGGTTATAAACTTCATTTCTAACATAGTGTCTAGTATCACTGTTACACTGGTTCACCCTATGTTCCCTCATTTCTGTTATTCACCTTCCCTTCCCCAAATCAGATAAACTTATATATAAGACAAAGGGTAAGGAAATAAAAAACAGTGGGGCTGGGAAGGTGGCTCAGTGGTAGAGTGCTTGCCTTGCATGCATGAGGCCCTGGGTTTGATTCCTCAGCACCACATACGCAAAAAGAAAAAAGCCGGAAGTGGCGCTGTGGCTCAAGTGGTAGAGTGCTAGCCTTGAGCTGAAGAGCTGAGGGACAGCACCCAGGCCCAGAGTTCAGGCCCCATGACTGGACCTAAAAAAAAAAAAAAAAAAAAAAAAAAACAGTGACAACAGGACTGGTAGAAAAAGTATAAATGTAAATAGCAATATAGAAATATTCTCCTACAGGAGGCTGCAATTCTTGGTAAGAAATGTATGCATTATCCTGCCCATGTAATTGTAACCCCTCTGTACAGTATGTTCTCAAATAAAATAAAATAAAATTTAAAAAAAAAAAAGAAATATTCTCCTACAAACACAGGTCCATACTAGCAGCATGACTTTGCAAAGGCTGCTAAACTTTGTTGACCTGTTTTCTCACTTGTTCAGCTGCTCTGGAAAGCAGCATGGAGGTTCCTAAAAAGGCTAAGCATAGAGCTCCTGTATGGCCCAGCAATCCCATTCCCAGGCATTTACTCAAAAGACCATAAACAAGACCACACCAAAGCTACCAAAACAACCATGTTCATGGGGGTGTTATTCACAGAAATCATTCTTATGAAACTGTTCAACATTGTTGAAAGACCAAGTTTTATATATTAGAAAAACTTCCTGGTATAAAGAGGCAGATATACTCTAAAACATCAGTGTGATCTGATAGAAAAAGGAAGTATACATGTAATTAGAATATAGAAATATTCTCCTTCAAACAGAGGTCCATACTAGCAGCATGACTTTGCAAAACTACTGAATTTTGTGGACCTCAATTTTCTCACCTACAAAGAAAACCAAAAATCTCACTTCACAGTATCATAAGTTTTAAATGCAATCATATAGGGAAATGACATAACTCAGATACTTAAGACTTTCAACAAATGTGATTCTCACTCAGAGCTCTTTAAGAACAAGACTAGAAAAAGCAATTAACCTATCAATGTTTATAACTGCCCAAACTAATAAATTAGGAAGGATATATAATATCAGAGACAATATTTTATCAAATGAAAACCCCATCGATTATAAGATACTGCTAAGGAGGGAAAAACACTGACAACAATTATATGCTGCCATTGAATATTTTTGTTCAAAAATATCAAAACTCAATGAAACATAATGACTGCCTAAATTCTAGATAAGCTTAGGGATACAGTAGAAGCAAGTACCAGGAAAGAGAGAGATCACATTTCCTCTTACAACTTAAGCTCTTTATCTTTGAGGGGGGAAAAATATAAAAAAAAAGAAGATATAAGCCAAAGAACCAAACACTGGTCAATTAGGAGTTGCTATAAATATCACTATAGTTCATACCAGTTTGTAGATATGGGGAAACAGTAATTGGAAGGGAAGAACAGATGAAAGTAGTGAAAGAGTTTTAAGTTTTACCTCTTTCATTGAAAACCTTCTTTAATTTCCATTCCAGGGTTTTTATGTTTGAATTCAAGTATTGAAAGTAGGTAATTCTGGAGCTGGGAATATAGCTGAGTGGTAGAGTGCTTGCCTAGCATGCATGAAGCCCTAGGTTTGATTCCTTGGTACCACATAAACAGAAATGGTTGGAAGTGGCACTGAAGTTCAAGTGGTAGACTGCTAGCCTTGAACAAAAGAATCTCAGGGACAGTACCCAGGCCCTGTGTTCAAGCCCCAGGATTGGCACAAAAAACAAAAAGGTAGGTAGTTCTAAATCTCTAAGAAGACTATGTAGTCTTCTGAAGACTCATATAGAGCAACATTAATGAAGAACACTCCTGAACACTTAGTTAAGTAACCTACAGCGACATTTAGTGGTAGTTCCCTCAAATTACAACCAGGTGTCCCAAAGGGTAGGGCAATATTAAGGTAGAAAGACTTTGCAAATTTTCCCTTTATCACAAGTGTGAGTGATGTGATGTGATCTTTCTAGACAGGTTATTAAGATGTCCTCTGGAGCTTAGAAATGGTAGCAACTAATGCCATTGCAAGCTTCTATTTTTCATAGTTTGGTCTTTTCTGCATATCATTGACTTCATAATCCTAATGATAATCTAATCCAATTTTCTCATTTGCAGATTATAAAACCAAGTATTCTAGCCCAAAGTCAAGCATCTAGGTACAGGGCAGATAGGCCTTACTCAAGAATCCTAAATACCTCGTTCTCTCAACTAAATGACTTTATTGATCATAAAGTGCCTATTTTTCACTGATTCACTGTGTACTTAATTGTGATGTGAATTAGACATTGGTACATAAAAAGTGAAGTCAACTAAAACTAAAAATTGCCATTTCTATATTTCTGACCACCCCATGTCATACAATTAGCCCATCTTGCAGTTAAAGAAATTGAGTCATAGAGAAGTCTTGGTAATTACTAGCCCTGAAAAATAAACATAAAACCAGGTTACACCAAAAGTAAATTCAATCATAAAACTCTGAGTGACAGCAACATAGGCTTAATGACTTAAGCCAAAATGTTAGGACATAATCATGATTAGAAGATAGGAGGTGAAGAGTAAGCTAAAGACAAAGAGGATGTATAATATTTAATCAACACAATTTCTATAGTAGACATTAACTTAAAAAATCTAAATTTGCTGAGTGTGGTGGAGCACACATGCAATCTCAGCACTCTGGAGGCCAAAGCAAAAGGACTTGAATTCAAAACCATCCTACAATATATAAGAAGAACCTATTCCTGCCCGATAAAAAGAGAAATTAATATATCTAAAACCAACAAATAGGGATACAGGTGGACCCATTGCAACAATGAGATGTACAAGTCGTTATGTCGAAAACGAACTTTACAACTTTGGTGCGGGGGGGGGGGGGGGGGGGGGGGGGGGAGGATTGGGGGAGGAGGAGGATGGGAAGGGATGGGAAGAGGAGGTTACAATGCTTGATAAGAAATGTACTCATTATCTTGCCCATGTAAATGTAACCCTCTGTACAGTATTTTCACAATAAATAAATAAACAAATAAAAAAGAACTGACCTACAAATAGCAAAAAAATAAAAAATAAAACCAACAAATCAGACAAAAATAATCTAAACATAAAGGTATTTATATACAAGTGAAACCACAGAAAATGGAAAAGAGAATTGAAGGGATGGAATGAAATACTGCTGTAATCAAATCACAAGGTTTGTAAAACTATTTGATGACTTCAAATATGTGTATTCATGATACAATAAAATACAAAATCTAATTTTAAAACCAAGACATAATAAAGGCAAAGCACTGAAAATGTTCCTTTCAAATTATATATAAAAAGATAACGTCTCATAAGCATTTCTATGTAGATGAGACATTTCGCACAATAGTCTACTTTTTCCATTTGTATAGGATGTACAGCATGAAGTATAGGCCAACACTGAAATAAAGGACCTGTTCCGATAATTAAGATTGGCACCAGTGGCTCACACTTGTAATCCTAGCTACTAAAAAGACTGAGATCTGAGGATCACAGTTCGAAGCCAGCCTGGGCAAGAAAGTCCATGAGACTTCTATCTCCAATAAACTACTCAACAAAAAGAAAAAGACAGAGTGGAGCTTTGGCTCAAGTGGTAGAGCACTACCCTTGAGCAAAACAAGCTTGGGGACAGGGCCCCGGCCCTGAATTCAAGCCCCAGGACCAACACACACACACACAAAGATCGGTCAATAAGCTCCCATATATACACCACAAGTTGAACTCGTGTGTGTGACTCTGCATTACTCTTCATTCTACTCCTCTGAATCTTCAAGTCCACAACCAGTAGCACAGTGGTATTGGTATAGCACTGGCTGCTGTGCTGCCAGCCCAGATCCTGTCTTCAGGACAGAAGCACTCCATCCTCTGGGAACACTGACAGCTGACTTTTGAAAGAATCACCCTGTAGTAACTATATGCAGGCAAAAAGGGTGGTGTAGTCCAAAACCAGTAGCCCTATTCCAACAAAATCACCAGGGGAGCATACCCTCTCCACCATAGTGTCTCAGGAGGGAGCAACTCTGAAGGGCTGTCCAACTCCAGAACTCCACCGGGTAGGGCTGCGGCCGTGTTGGAGCTTCCTGTCCTGCCTCCCTCACCCTAGATTAGGTGTCAATCCTGCCCGGCATCACAGCACAATACCCAAAGGGGGCACAGTGTGGCATAGTGTACATTTTTAGCATTGAGGAACTGCAGAGGAAGGAAAATCTCCTCCTTTAAGAGTCTTGCCTTTTCTTCCTTAATAGCCCTCATGTTGCAGGAGGAAAGAAATGTCACAGAGGTATTCCAGAAGGAATCGAACCAACAAGACTTGCTTAGTCCCCCCAGCTTGTTGTTCCCTGGTCATATTTCTGCATAAACCATTATTTCTGTATGTCATTATAGTCATATGGTCATACTCTGTATGTCTATTACTACAGTTAAACAAAACTGCTAGGCTTGGGGGTCTTCATTTCCTGCCTTATATAAACCTTGATTAAATAAACTTGTGCTCTTCTACTGCCTTCTTACAAGGGTCTCAGTCAGCCATGCACCTTGTGAGGCATGAGGAAAAGACACCACTTCCCTCCTACCATACTTCCTGAGACTGCAAACCTGTGCACAGTTCCCCATGCTAGGGTGTCCCCGGGGAATCGGACATAAGACCGTCACATACAAGTCCTTTTATTTCCACAATGCCATTATTATTTTTGTTTTAAAACTTTAAAGACAAAACCTCTTTTACCTTCCTGTATTTAACTTCCTTTTTCTTCAATGAATTTGAAATGATACACCTTATGGGATTCCATTTTGTAGAACAAAGAGAAATCTATCTTCATGATTAATAAACAAAAATGATAAATTTAGAAGATTATTTCATATTTATTTAAATATCAACTTTATGAATAGTATGCATGGTAGGCAGGAAGGAAGAGGGCTGTGGTAAGTTTATCATTTGGTAGAAGAAACAAAAATATATAACTATGATGGTAACCAGAAGGCAACGAAGACGTAAGAAATTCTGTGAAAGTTCAGAAAGAAAACAGTTGTGTTGGTTTTGTATCTGGTTATGGTAGAGTTGGTAAAAGCTTGTTAAAAGGCCCTTCCTACCCTACTATACATCAGCAAGACTTTCAATATTGAGTAGAAGGTTATCAGATAAAAACTGTAGAAAAATAATTCAGAAGAATGTAACTGACAAGAATAAAGGCTCTGAAATATAAAGATAGCAATGTAAGGAGAATGGCTACCAAGCCAGTTTGACTGGAGCATTAAAGGATTAAAAAAAGGATTAATGAAGGAAGGGTTGGAGGAAAAGCTGCCTAGAACACATCTTGCTGTGTTGCACCCACCAACATTAAAATAAGGACAGTGGCTTTGAGCACCAATGATCACCAATCATACAACTTTGAGTATGCCATAGGGAATGCTGGTAATTGTCCCTCCCCCGGCTCTAGCCATCCAGGCAGCCTTAAGTCACTGCAACTGAATTTGCTTTTGCATTAATCCCCTGCAGATGTCCCAGAGGGATTCTCATCAAAACTTTTTTCAAAAAGTGGTTCTTGCCAGGCACCCATGGCTCACGTCTGTAATCCTACCTATTCAGGAGGCTGAGATCTGAGGATCACAGTTCAAAGCCAGCCTGGGCAGGAAAGTCCATGAGACCCTTATCTCCACTTAGCCACCAGAAAACTGGAAGTGGCTGTGGCTCAAGTGAGAGAGCAGTCACCTTGAGCTGAAGAGCTCAAGGACAGCACCCAGGCCCAGAGTTCAAGCCCCACAACCAACAACAACAACAACAACAAAAAGTGGCTCTTAGTGTATCCAAAACAATGTGATACCTAAACGGAATTTTACATAGCCATTGCAAAGAATATTATGTCATTCTCAGGGAAATGGATGGACCTAAAACAAATCATATTTTTTTATTTCTTTTTTTTCATTTTATTTTATTTTTTTTGTGAACATACTGTACAGAGGGGTTACAATTACATGGGCAAGATAATGGGTACATTTCTTACCAAGCATTGCAGCCTCCTCCTTTGTTTACCCTTCCCAGCCCTTCCCAGCCTCCCCCCCCACCCCCCCCCACCCAATCTCCCCCTTCCCCCCCCCCAACCAAAGTTGTAAAGTTCGTTTTCGACATGACAACTTGTACTTCTCATTGTTGCAACGGGTCCACCTGTATCCTTAAACGACTTGCTAAAACAAATCATATTAAGTGAGGTAAGCCACGCTCAAAGAGACAAACAGCACGTTTTCTCTCATATGCAGAAGTTAGATCTAAAATGCCCCAGGACATGATAAATTATATAGGATTCTAGGCATTCACACACAGTGAGACCATAGGAGGCTAGATAAACTTAGGAAAGGAACATAGGGGCACAATGCCTATGTGCTTCTGATCATATAATATTTATCTAAATGAACTTCAGGAAATGGAAACAAGAGGTTGTTTCTCTGTTGTTCTTTTCTTTCCTTTTTGTCTTGTTTGTTCATCTATCTTTGAGAGAGTAAGGGGTCACAAAAATGGAGGTACAAAGAGTGAACAAATGCAGCAATAGCACTCACTAAACACTATGTTGAAAATGAACTATACAACTTGTGTAGGGATGGTAGGGAAAAACTGAGAAAGCGAAAGAGGGAAGGGGTACATTGTCAAAAAAGAAACATACTCATTACCTGACTTATGTAACTGAAATCCTTCTGTACATACCATTAATAAAAATATAGCATCTCTATGAAAAGTTCTGCCAAGTTTTATTTTCTTATTTCTCACATGTTTTATTATCATAAGATAGTTTTGTCCAGGGTATTTGGTGTTTATCTGTATATTGACTTAAAGATTTCTATAATTTAACAGCAGAAAACTTATTTCCTTTTTGGGGGGTGAATATTGTCCTAATTCAGCGCTATTCTTTGTGTGTGATGAGGTAGATGGGTACTAAGAAGGTTGAACTCATGATCTTCTGCTTGACAAGATGATTTACCACTTGAATCATGCCCCTAAGTCCTTTTGTTTTTAGTTGCTTTTCAAATAGGATCTCACATCTACACTTAGGCTGATCTGGACCATGATCCTGTTTATGCTTCCTAAGTAACTGCGATGATAAGCATGTGCCACCACATCCAGCTTTTATTGGTAGATATAATATATTGCTAATTTTTTTTCCACCCCAGATTGGCCTTGGATCTTGGTCCTCTAATCTCTGCCTCTCATGAAGCTAGGATTGCAGTTGTGAAGTGAGGCACTCCACTCAGCCTAGTGCTTTTTTTTCTATTTTTATTTACTTTATTTATTTATTTTTATTTACATTTTTATTTACTCCAGCCCAAGTCCATAGACTGCAAGTAAACCATGTAACCCCTTTTATTTGTAAAGTTTTGGGGAGGGAATGGTCTGCCCTTTTACTTTCTTGGTAATTAGGGCTAATCCCAGCAATCAATGTTATGCCTTCTTTTAGTTCCTAACTATTTTTAACAGTCTTAGTAATATTTTTTATGAAGATGTCATGTTGTTGTAATTTTAGACTTTGATACAATTCCCATTTGTATAAATATACCTGAAAACAGAATCTTTCTATCCTAAAGTGGACTGTGAAGCATAAACTGCCCCCTGGTCATTTCAGACTATTCACAGTGGGCCAAATGTCTGTCAATTCAGCAGCAGCAGTGATACTGTCTCCCGTCTGTCATGTTACCTTTATGTGCAATGATTTGAATATTTCATTTCCTTTGACTCCTCTTTCTTTTTAAACAAAATGAGACAAAACTCAACCGATTTATATGCTAAAATTAATGATAAGAAATGAACTTCTCATCAAAATCCTGATACAAAAGGGAGACAAAGAAGCAAATTCTTGGCTCTCTCGAAAGCAGCAAATTCTAACTTTCAATCAGGCTATGATACAACTTAAGCTTGTCAATCTCTATTCAATGGGGCTTTAAAGAAGAAGAATGTGTATGAAATGAGATAAATACTCCAATGAAAAAAGTATCGAAAAGAAGGTACTTAGGATTTTAGAATATTTTCCTCTCTGGTACTAGTGCTCCACCCCAACCCATGGCATATTGAGATTTTCAAGCTCATTAATCATTTTTTCATGCTTTCAGCTTTTGTGCACACTTTAAAAAAAATCCATCATGCCTGAGAATAGTCAATCATACCTACCTAGAAGTAATCTTAGTTCATCATATAGGTATTGGCAGATATTCAAACAAGTGCAAATGTACAAGAGTACATCTATGTTATGAAGCTTATAATTACTAAAAGAAAAGCTATTATTATTATTTGAAATTTTAAGCAAAATTAATTAATCTCTACTGGGGGAACAGAATTTATAATTGAAAAAATTAAACAAAACTCAAGTCATTTTGATACAACAACGTTCCATGCAAACATGAAGTAAATAAGACAAAAATGGAGACTCAGAAAAAGAAAGCCAATTGTGTATGAATGATTAAATACATATGCACACAAAAGGGACACTAATCTATTCAAAGCATGGAGAAAGTCATAAAAAAGATTGGAGTAGGCTTGGTCTGGTGGTAGAGCTTTCCAGATTCCAGCACTCTATGCCAACCTCTCCTGTTGGAAATCCCCAACCCCATTTTTCACCAAGGAAGAATCCAGAGTTTTTTTTTTTTTATTAATTTCTTAAGTGAAAGAAAACCTGTTGCAGTTCAAGGTCTCCATTTTTACCAAGAGGTTCACTACAGGCAGCAAAAAACATACAATCAGATGATAAATTTTGTTATTAACTTGACATTTTCACATCTGTTTATTCCTAACAGGTTGTGTTTTCCTAGTCCATAAGAAGTGTCCAAATCCTATCATCAGTAGTGGAACTTGAAACTGCATAAAAATACAGAGCTTAACTTCTTAGACTTAACTAAAAATGAGGGGAAATACTATCTGATTCTCTTTTTAGCAACTAAGCCCTCAAACAATCAAAGAGCTAATGAACTAAAATAGAGATTTCTCAAAAGAAGCAAAAATGACCAAAAGACACATAAAGAAATGCTCAACATCTCTGGTCAACAGGAAATGCAAATCAAAACAACACTGAGATCCCACCTCAGTTAGAATGGACATCATAATGAATACAAACCGTAACAGATACTGGTGATAATATGGGCAAAACGGAACCCTAATACACTGTTACTGGGAATGTAAACTTGTTCAACCACTCTGGTAAACAGTATGGAGGTTCCTCAAAAAAACGAAACATAGAACTCCCCTATGATCCAGCAACCCCGCTCCTGGGCATTAATACAAAAGATTACAAACCAGGATACAGTAAAGACACTAGTACAAATATGTTCATTGCAGCACTATTCACCATAGCCAAAGTAAACTCAAATAGTATGATTCCTTAGAAAGGCTAAATCAAAGTTCAACAAAATAAACACCAGAAATGGGTACTAGAAAGGGATACAATGGGGCCAAGGGGAAAGGGGTACACAAATGAAGAGAAGACAGGTGTGGGGGGGGAGCAAAAGGCAGTCAAAAATTCAATATATATCCTACAAAATTAAGAGAAGTAAGGAAAAGGGTAAGTTGGGAAGATGTGAGAATGTTGAAAGGAGTGACATTGACCAAGATGCATTGTATTCATGAACTACTTTTTTCAGTGGCAGTTCCTTTGTATATTACTTAAATAAAAATACTTTTTTTTAAAAAAGAAATAACCGATAACTCTGTATTTATAGAACAGCAGTTGGCTGAACTCAAATGTCATTAGGAATTTCATAAAGAAAAACTATCATTCCATTGTATCTACTTATACATAAGTTAATTATAAAAAGAAATTTTAAAAAACAAATTGAGTGAAAAAACAGGAACTTTACACATTATCCCCCCCCAAAAAATGAATCTTAGTAATAGATTTTTTTATTATTGTCAATTTGTAGTGTCAGACTCTGGGCCAGTTTGTTCATAAGGACTAGCCAGGAGGGGTATCTTTCATGCCAAGCTTCTTTGGCAAGTATAGGTATGGAAACCATCCCTCTGTTGATAATCTCTAGTTAATTCTTGCTCAGTCTAGAAATTCCCCAATCAGTTAGGATGACTTCTGCCTACTCTCAACCAAAAAGGGAATCACAAATCTCATCCATCTATTGTCAGGTCAGTCTTCAAAGTCCTATGGGTAAGCATCATCCAAGGGTCTCCAGTCCTAATAAAAAGGTTGGGTTTATTCTACAGTTGAGCATATGTATGTCTAGTGCACAGTGAGACAAAAGTCTTGCCAAATAACCTAGCATTCTGTGCTTTCTGGCTTTCAAAAGACTGAAAGCTAGAAGGCCATTGTGAGCAATCTGCCAAGACAATAAATTGGTACAACTCCCAAACTATTTCTTAACTCAGAATGAAAATAGATTTGGATAACTTCCCAATCTTTGGTAATTTAGTAGATTATATTAGTGTATGTATTTTCAAATATATAGAGGGAAGGTAGTGAATGATTTGAACATTGCCCAAAGGGAAGCATGGAAACTAACCACTCTGGATACTATGTAACAGTTAATTCTAATTCACATTAATTATATCAGAGTGATTTTTGTGTGTGCTTTCATTTCAAATGAAATTTCTATTTTATTTCTATCTTTCAATCTCTCTCTCTCTCTCTGCCTTTCTCAATTTCCATAAATTTTCACATAATGCCTAAAACAGTACTTGCACAAAGTACTTAAAAGTATTATTAGTGTGTTGAATGAGCAACTGTTAATCCATAGAAACCTTCTTGAACTCCACCCCCTGCCTATCTTGGCTTTCTCTTCCAGTCTATAGATGAGCATGATGGGAAAGGCGAGGTAAGGACATTGTGTCATAGAGGGGAAGTCTTCTTTGTGACAGATACTTTCAGTGCCATAGCATTTCATTTTTATCACTGGAATTCTAACATGTTCTTTTATTTTATTTTTTTCTCTCACCTGCTCTCTTCTCTCTTACCTCCTGTCCCATAGCAGGAGTTCTCTGACTTTTTCCCCTTCTCATTCCTTGCTTTCATATCCCTTCTTTAACAAAAAGCAAAGCAGAAATTACAGTTAGATCTGAGATAAACGGGGCCCATGGGTACTGCTTTGATCCTTCTGCATGGTCAGAAACATGCCTCATTTTCTTTTCATCATCTTTCCTGTATCCTCTGACCATCAAGAAAGGCATGTAGCATAGAGTAAAAGTCAGCGGGAAAAGACCAATAAAGCTGTCAGTAAGACATGTCGTTAGTTTGCATCTTAGATCTACTTTGGGCAAAAGTACATTCATATTCCTATCCAAAAGACCTGGACTCTATAACTCTATATGATGGTCTGTGAAGCCAGATGTTGGTGGCTCACAGCTGTAATCCTAGCTACTCAAGAGGCTGAGATCTGAAAATTGTGGTTTGAAGATAGCCTAGACAGGAAAGTCCATCAGACTCTTACTCTTATCCAGAAAACTGAAAGTGTTGCTGTGGCTTACTTGTTATTATTTTTTTAAACACGGCTGAGATATTTAACTTACAAAGGCTCACAGTTTTAGAGATTACAGTTCCTCTCAAAGTCTAAAATAGATGGTCTGTGACCTAAAATCTCAGATTTTCTTGGTCTTGCTCTGAGTGTGTGTGTGTGTGTGTGTGTGTGTGTGTGTGTGTGTACATATGTATTTTTTACAGTAGCTCCTTCATTGTTTGTAGATAGCTGGTTAAAGACTTAGCTTAATTATAGTCAAAATCTTCCTGTCACAATTAACACATAAATATGTTCACAATTAAGAGAAAACAATAAAGGGAGTGACATTGAGCAAGATGCATTGTACTAACGAACTGACATGTTGAATTGGAATAATTTTGTACAACTATTCAAATATAATAAAAAATTAAAAAACTTGTTCAACCACTTTGGAAAGTAGTATGGAGGTTCCTCAAAAGACTCCACATAGAGCTTCCCTTTGACCCAGCAATCCTTCTTTAGGGCATTTACCCAAATGATCACAAACAAGACCATACTAAAGCTACCAGAACAACTATGTTTATCGCAACATTATTTACCATAGCTAAGATATGGAACCAACCCAGATGCCCCTCAGTAGATGAATGGATCAAGAAAATGTGGTGTATATACACAATGGAATGCTATGCCTCCATCAGAAAGAATGACATTGCCCCATTTGTTAGGAAATGGAAAAAATTATATTAAGTGAAGTAAGCCAGGCCCAAAGAAACATAGGTCCCATGGTTTCCTTAATTTGCAATATCTAGTATATGTGTGAGTCAAGCAGAAAAGGTCAGATAAGTTGATGTTAGGTAAAATGAATCCCAAGATAAGTATTCAAATGTTTTTTTTCTTTCATGTGATTGTTTCTAACATATTTATAAGATGATTTCTTTGTTGCTTTGTATGTCCCTCCCCCCCGCCCCCCCCCCCCCCACTTTCACTGTATTTGATGTTGGTATAATTTGTGTAGGGGAAGGGCAAAAACAAATCATTTAAATAGGGATACAGGTGGACCCATTGCAACAATGAGTTGTACAAGTCATTATTTCGAAAAACGAACTTTACAACCTTGTTGGGGGGGGAGGGAAGGGGGGTGGGGGGAGTGGGGAAGATGGGAAGGGATAGGAAGGAGAAACAAAGGAGAAGGCAACAATGCTTGATAAGAAATGTATTCATTATCTTACCCATGTAATTGTAACTCCTTTGTATGGTATTTTCATAAAAATAATAAAAAAAAGTGCAAAATCACAAAAAATAAAAATAAATGACCAAATATATAGCCAATAAGAACTACTTTTGGTAAATGGGGTTAATTTATTACTGCCCTCAAAGATGTTAGAATGATGTAATGCATTTAGGGTACAACTATAAAACTATACAGGATGAAACAGAAGAGAATGCCAATCAGCTCCTCTCAAAGTCTAAGAACAAGTTAAAAGCACATAAAGGGTCTGAACATGCAGTAGCATGAAGTTCAGCCTCATCATCAAGAGGATGACAATTGGTACTCCGGTTGCCAGTGTCCCAAGTGAATCTCATCATGAGTAGGAGCAAAACCCAAAGGCCATCTTCAGAAAGCCCCAACTTAATCCATAGTTAGAGCTACTTCACATAATTTGGTCCATTATTACCATTTTTGCTATATTAGTCAGTTACTTGTTATTATTTTTTAAACACACAGCTGAGATATTGAACTTGACAAAGGCTAATTTGGGCTCACAGTTTTAGAGATTTTAGTCCAAGATCCAGCAGACCCATTGCTTTGGGCTTCTAGTGAGTGTCCAGTATGGCAATATGGCAGTAACAGTAACTGTGTTGGTGACAGAGCCAATTGCTCATGTTATATGTAGGAAGTAAAAGAAAGTGAAGCTGGGAGTCAGTGGCTCACACCTATAATCCTAGCTACTCAAAAGGATCATAGTTTGAAGTAAGTCCATGCAAGAAAGTTTGGGAGATTCTTATCTCCAACTAACCATCAAAAAGCTAGAAATAGAACTGTGGCTCAAGTGGTAGAATGCTAGCCTTGAACAGAAAAGCTCAGGAACAGTGGCAGGGCTTGAGTTCAACATTTTTGAAAAAGAGAAAGAGAGAGAGAGAAAGAAAGAGAGGAAAGAAAGAAGGAAGGAAGGAAGGAAGGAAGGAAGGAAGGAAGGAAGGAAGGAAGGAAGGAAGGAAGGAAGGAAGGAAGGAAGGAAGGAAGGAAAGACCCAGAGTTCTGCAATGGCATCAGTACTTTCAAGGGCATGTTTCCAGTGATCTAAGAATCTCTCACTAGGCCTCCTTTCCTAAAGATTGCACTACCTTCCAACTTGGAAAAAAAATCATATTAAGTGAAGTAAGCCAGACCCAAAGAAACATAAGTCCCATGGTTTTCCTTATTTTCAATAGTTAGTATACATCTAGGATAATCTTAGCAGATGAACAGAATAGCTCAATAGCTATGTACAGATGACCATATAAGATGAACTCCAAGACACAAGAGGTTTTTCTTTGTTGTTGTTGCTTTTTTGTTTCTTTTGTATGTTCTTCACCCTATGGTATATCCCCGCTGTCACTGTGTTTGGTTTAGGTACCCTGGTGTTGTATATACATTTATTTGAATTAGGGAAGGGAAGGGGAACAATAGAATGGTGAGACAAAGGACAAGGGGGAACCAATGCAACAGTGATATTCACAAGACAATATGTTGGAAATGATCTGCACAACTTGGAAGGGGGTTTGGGGGAGGGAAAATTGGAGAAAAAAGGGGTAACAAGTTTGACAAGAAATGTACTATTTTCCTTATTCATGTAACTGTAACCCCTGTATACATCACCTTGACACTAATAATAATTTACAAAAAGATTGCACTACATTCCAGTATGGCCACTTTGGGGACCAAGCCTTCAAGATAAGAACCTTTCTGGACATAAAACATCCTAATTATAGCATGGGATAATATTTTTATTGACAGCTAATTTCATATTGTCATTACAGTATATATACCTTTTGGCAATTTTGCACACTGGGAAAGTACTATCGGAGATTAAGTTGTATTAGAAGTGAGGCAGTACCATTTAAAAAGGTGGCATATAGACTCCTAATCAACTTCTTATTGTGCCCTTTATTATATTTTGAAAAGAATTCGGCAAAGAGCAAAGTCATTTTTCAGACGTGATTATAAAAGCAACAATTTTTGCTATTTTGCATCATCTTAATATCAATTTGCCCATCTTAGAGTTTCTTATAACTCAAAACTGCTCTACTGCCAGGCGCCAGTGGCTCACGCCTATAATCCTAGCTACTCAGGAGGCTGAGATCTGAGGATCGCGGTTCTAAGCCAGCCTGGGCAGGAAAGTCCATGAGACTCTTATCTCCAATAAACCACTGGAAAGCTGGAAGTGGTGCTGTGGCTCAAGCGATAGAGCGCTTGCCTTGAGCTGAAGAGCACAGGGACAGTGCCCAAGCCCAGAGTTCAAGCCCCACGACCGACCAAAAAAAACTGCTCTACTTCTGTAACATAGTATATTGTTTCAGCACAATTACCTACCCATCCAGCTTTACTATTCCATTCCTCCATGTTACTGCTTTTACAATTACTCAAAATTCCCAAATCTGTACTTCTATTCATGGGCTTGCTATGACTCCAAACCCATTCATAATAGATATCTTCATCTGGATAATTTATAGACATATAAATACAATTTCTAAATTCTGTGACTCCTCTTTGAACCTGGAGCCTTCAAACAAAATAGGACTGCTTATTGCCTACTGAATAGTGTCTTCTGAATATATCTTGACTCTATGTATTTGTTTATGTCTTTGCCTGAACTTCAATGATCTAAATTCTACCCAATTCTTTCCCACTTCTCCCCCAGCAACATGACTATTCAACTATCTCCATGTACATTTCTTTTTTTTTTTAATTTAATTTAATTTTATTTGAGAACATACTGTACAGAGGGGTTACAATTACATGGGCAGGATAATGCGTACATTTCTTACCAAGCATTGCAGCCTCCTCCTTTATTTACCCTTCACCTCCCTTCTATCCATGTACATTTCAAGTATTAGTCCTTGCTTATGTTCTAAGCAATCACTTCCTCAATCAGGTACAGTAGCCACTGCTTCCTTGAATTACCACTGATTCCTACATATTCCAAACTATAAAACAGAGGTCATTGTTATATACATGAGAGTAAAAAGATTATCAAAAACTATAAAGGCATTTTGACTCTAAAAGACATCTTAGGACCCTGAGATCTATCATTGTGTTTGTTCATTTATGACAATGGTCAAGTTCACCATGAAGAATAGTATAAGGTAAGTACATAGTCTCTACCTTGGTGGTGTCTAAGAAACATGGGGATAGAGATCAGAGGCAATGGGCTCAAGTAAATCAGGCTGGAAATGGGAGTATTCCACCTGAAACCTGCTTTTAAAGCTATACTTGTGAAACAATTGTTCTCAAACTAATATAGTCTTAATTTTCCCCCCCTTCCTCAACTTTATAAAAGAAATGGGTCTTTGTGGCAAGGTGTAAGATTTTAGTGGTATTCATTTGAGGCACAGGATGAATTAAAGAACAAGAGGAATCAGAACTGATAAAATAATTTATATTGGGGGGGAAAGAAAACAGAGGAGAGAGTGAGAGGAAGAAGAGAAAGAGGAGGAGAAAGAGATTTATTTTTTAATTGTTTTTAATCATTGTTATGGAATATTGGACAAGTGTTTAGGACACTGTTGTTTTGGTTACTTTGCTAGCTCTATATAGTTATAGTTAATGGTCTGTAGTCTCTTTTTTGGGGGCAGGGGGGCAGGGAGGAGGACTGGAAAAAATTATATTAAGTGAAGTAAGCCAGGCCCAAAGAAACATAGGTCCCATGGTTTCCCTTATTTGCAATATCTAGTATATGTATGAGTCAAGCGCAAAAGGTCAGATAATGTGATGTTAGGAAAATGAACCCTTAGATATGTATTTTAATGCTTTTTTATTTCATGCATTTGTTTCTAACGCATTTATAAGATTATCTCTTTGTTGTTTTGTATGTCTCTCCCCCACAGTATAACCCCTGCTTTCACTATATTTGATGTCAATATAACTTGTGGAGGAGATGGGGAAAAACAAGTCGTTTAAGAATACAGGTGGACCTGTTGCAACAATGAGAAGTACAAGTTGTCATGTTAAAAACGAGCTTTACAACATTGGTGGGGGGGGGGGCGGGGAGGAGGGGAGGTAGGGAAGGGATGTGAAGGGTAAACAAAGGAGGAGGCTGCAATGCTTGATAAGAAATGTACGCATTATCCTGCCCATGTAATTGTAACCCCTCTGTACAGTATGTTCACAAAAAAAAATTAAATTAAATTAAAAAAATTTTAAAAAAGAAAGAAAGAAAGAAAACACAACTTTTTAGAAGGAAAAGGCTCTGGTGAAGAAGTTGCAAAGAATGAAAAGACTATCCATTTGACATTAAATTATATAAATCATGTGTAAACCTATCTATAAAGATAGGTAGAGAAACTGAATTTGCTTTCTTTCTTTAAGCTTTATATAAACAAATTCTAGAATGAACAGTGAAAGCACTGAATATGAATATCACAATAGTATCATTCTCTAAATACATGGAAATCTAGCCCATAGAAAACTGAATTGACCACATATTCAAAAAGATATGAAAGGGCTGGGAAGGTGGCTCAGTGGTAGAGCACTTGCCTTGCATGCATGAGGCCCTGAGTTCGATTCCTCAGCACCACATAAGCAAAAAGAAAAAAGCCGGAAGTGGTGCTGTGACTCAAGTAGTAGAGTGCTAGCCTTGAGCTGAAGAGCTGAGGGACAGCACCCAGGCCCAGAGTTCAGGCCTCACGACTGGACCCAAAAAAAAAAAAAAAAGATATGAAAGTCACTGGGCCCTGGTGGTTCACGCCTATAATCCTAGGTACTTAGGAGGCTGAAATCTAGGGATCATAGTTCAAAGCCAGCCTGGGCAGGAAAGTTTGTAAGACTCTTATCTCTAATTAATCACCAGAAATGGAGCTGGGGCTTGAACTCAGGGCCTGGACACTATCCCTGAGCTTTTTTGCTCAAGGCTAGTGCTCTTCCACTTGAGCCACAGCTCCACTGCCAGCTTTTGAGAGATAGGTTATAGGAGATAAGAGTCTCACAGACTTTCCTGACCAGGATGACTTCAAACCAGCATTCCCAGATCGCCCAAATATCTAGGATTATAGATATGAGGGACCAGTACCCAGCTAGTATTGTCAAGTTTGAAAGTCAAGTATTTTACATCTGAATTAGCATCATAAAGGTCAGAGAACTCAGTCTGACCCTCAATATATCCTTGTATATACACTAATAAACATGTATAAGTAGCTATATGTTTTAGAATTTTAAAAAATTCCAAAGCATTTGATAACTTCCTTACTAAGAAACAATTCTTTCTATACCATCCATCGTGACCACTCTAGGAAAAAGCCTACTCTTCATTTCACTCCAGTACCACCAGTCAGCTCTTCTACTACCTTTTCTGTTGAATTGACAGCCCCTGAAGTAAGTTAAAAAGAATTATCAAATTAGGAAGAAATGGAAAAGTAAATGCATAGCAAAAGCCAATTAAATGCTGGGTGCCCAAAGCTCATACCTGTAATCCTAGTTATTCAGAAGGCTGAGATCTGCCGTGGTTCAAAGCCAGCCTAGGCAGGAAAGTCTACGAAACTCTTAGCTCCAATTAACTACCAAAAAGCCAGAAGTAGAGTGATGGCACAAGTGGTAGATCATTAACCTAGAGCAAAAAAAGCTCAAGAACAACACCTTGGACCTGAGTTCAAGCCCTGAGACCAGAATAAAAATAAATATTTTTATCAGCTATCCATTAGAAAGAAAATTCACTAAAGATTGCTGGAGATACAAAGATAGATAAGACATCATTTCTGTCTTCAACCCTTTCATATTTTTAAACTTTCATTTGGAACCCAAGATACACATTTTCAGATAGATCAAAATCCAGATAGTGTCCTAAAATGGAATCCCTAAAAATGGTCCAGCAATTGGCCTTCACTTAGTTGGCAATACGTGGTAGGAGGAAAACTTGACCCCCCCCCCCTTAAGCTCTATTAAAAGATATGATGGAGCCAAGTACCAGTGACTAATGCCTGTAATCTTAGCTACTCATGAGGCAGAGATCTGAGGATCACAGTTTGAGGCCAGCCTGGGGAAGAAAGTCCAGGAGACTCTTATCTCCAATAAACTACTTAAGCTGGAAGTGGTGCTGTGGATCAAGTGATAGAGTGCTAGCCTTGAGCAAAAGAAGCTGTAACAGCACCCAGGCCCAGAGTTTAAGACCCAGGACCAGCAAAAAAAAAAAAAAAAGATAGAATTAATGACAACTCCCAAACTTCTCCCTACCCACCTCCCTCACTTTGACAAGTACTTAATAAACGCTTGTTGAATTAAGTGAACGGAATAGGGGTTATCATATTTTTTACTTTCTTTGTTTTTATAAGAAAGATCTAGTTCAAAATACAGTTGACAACAATAAAAGAAAATGTGATAAAGTCAAAGATTAACATTTGTACTTATTATTTGCTTTGACATAGAAGACACATATTTAAAACATGGTTGTGGCAAAGCAGTTCCAAGACACAAAACAAGCCATACATGATGTGTATTAATTTAAGCAGAGGTGTTTTTTGGTGTTTTTTTTTTTTAAAGAAAACCTTTCTGGGAACAGCTGACATTTATTACCACTTCACTTTAATTGCAAATACTTTCAGTACATGATGCCTATTAATTTGTCAGCCCTGCCAGAAGCAAAGCCAAGAAACCACAACAAAAGAAATACAAACCTTTAACTGCAGGCAATAAAGAGCTAGCTCCGAGTAGCAATTACTTTGAGTAATGCAGAAACACTAAGTAGCCGGTACAGTTCATTGAATAAATTTTATTCTTAGTGATGGAAAATAAGGAGGGAAACATAAAAACTTCAGCATTTATTGTAATTTGTAAGAAATCCAAAAGGATGTATAGATTCCTATGTTCTATTTTATGGGATAGAAGAGTTCAGTGTCACTGGGGTAATCATGCTCAGAACCAGAGGCCTAGCCTGCAGATTCATAACAATCTGTGTGCAACCAAGTAGCAGAGAAGCAGATCAAAACTGCCACGGTATTTCTCTCTGGCTATTCTTGAGGTCACTTCAATGATAGCATGTCAATGGAACTGCAGAAGTATTTAGTGTCTAGGTCTTCCTGAAATTTCTTAGATACCAAATTTGCCATCAATAAAATATTTGGAGTACCCATAATGATTGAGGTTGTAATATACCAGATGATAAATGTCCTAATCATGGAAGTCAAAGATCTTGGGAGCTCCTGACTAGTGATTTTAAGTCCTTTGTACCTACTTCTAGGTAGATGGGGTTTAAAGAGGGGGCAAGAGGCAATGTTCAATCTCATCTGATTTAATTGTTTACGCTGCTGTAACAAAGACCTAACATTAGGTAATTTGTACACACTAGAGATCAATTTCTCACAGTGGTAGAAGCTGGGAAGTACAAAATCAAGATGTGTCTGATGAAGGCTCTGTTGCTATCTCAAAGCTGGTGACTTGAAAGTTATGTCCTCCCAGTGCAGAAGAGATGGAAGGGCAGAAGGGTGCCTGCCTAGTTCTCTCTACTTTTCTGAGACATTAAACCCACCCATGAGGACGAAGCTCTCATGGCAATGGCCACATCACGTAACCTCTGGTGCAGTGCAGATTTTTACCATGAATTTTGGAGGGGTTACAACTATTCATTAACAGTAGTCCTACCCCATTAAATTGCTCTGGCAGGCAAGGACTTTCCAAAGAAATGCTGGAGAGCTTTAGGGACAAAAAATAGAGAATAGAGGAATGGAAACAGGATTGGTGAAAATATAAAGCATATGGTCCAAAACCTAAAAATGCTAAGAACTATTAGATAACAACATGCTTAAGTACATCATAGTTTGCTGAAGCCATTGCAAGATTTGTCCCCTGAGTGTCAACTAGGGCATGGGAATCTCAATGTGGCAACTCCAACTTAAAATAAGAATCTTTACCCAGGTGGGAAGCATGTTCCCCTGAGCAACAGTGGATCCACCCTGGTTGAAAAGCACAAGTAGTGATTCTTCTTCCAACATTCCTGCCTTGAACCTACCTACCTCTGTCATTTTAGGGGAAAATTCATTTTCTGCGTCTCCCTTCCCTTATGTTCTTTCCCATCCTTATACTTTCTAAGTAGGAGAAAGGCCATCTGATATTAGTCAGGATCTCTATAGAATCTCTCCTTTCAGCTGTCTGTACATAGATTATATCAGCTCTCCCCACTCCTGCCTCTCCTCTGAAGAATGCTCCTCTACATGAGTCTTGACACCACCAAGGAGAGACTAGTAATTATCAGTTGTCCAATCTACATCAAGCAGGAGGGGCTTAATCCAGGAGATAAAATACAGGATGTCTCCTTTCAATCTAAATCTGAAATTCCAACTTTACCACAGAGTCTATGTTCCATTCTTATCTAATCCTGCATGTATATCTCTGGTGCCTCAGATTAAAAAGGGAGAGGGATAAGATTAATTATCACAAACATTTTTGGAGGTATTCAGACGTGGAATCCAAACAGGTTAGTACTGGGAATATTGTTTGGAATTGCCCACTAGAATTCTTTGTAAACTATGATGACACAAAGGTCATTGACCTCTTTATTCTTCAGAAACAATTTTTTCCATGTAAAATACCACTAGAAAAATCTAGTAATCCTCTTGTACTGAGAGCTGACAGTTTGAGGCAGCATGAGCTAATATAATTCAGTTTCTAAAGGCAGAAAACTTTAGTCCTAACTCACCAAATAACCACACACCTTTTATAATTAACAGTTCTGCATGAAATAAAGTAATAATGACAGTTCTTTACAAAAATGCTGGAAAATTGCTGATTACATATTTAGTACTTAAAATATACCAATAATTACGTTGGGCTCCAGTAGCTCACACTTGTAATCCTAGCTATTCAGGAGGCTGAGCTCTGAAGATCATGGTTCAAAGCCAGCCTGTGCAGGAAAAGTCCATGAGACTCTTACAAAAAGTAATGGAAAATATGGTTAAAATGCATGTAATTAATCTAGAATATCCAATGCATTCTTTAAAAAGAAGAACAAATTGGGAGAAAATAACATTCTCTGATTTCACAACTATTGAACTACAGGAATCAAATAATCAAATAATAAAGGTATAGAACATAAGCAGGCAGTATAACCCCTGTGAGCAATTCACAGTTTAACAAAATAAATACCAGGAAGTTGACCATGTTTTGATGGGGCCAAAAGGAATAGCCAGACAAATGCAGAAAAGAATGGTGAGAAAATATAGTCATAAGAGTCAACAGACATATGAAATGGAAGTAGGGGATTTGAGAAGTGGGTAGAGGAGCAGGGAGGATAATGAAAGAAGTAACTGCGTTGCACATAAATGAACATGTTAAATTGAAATCTCTTATACAGTTATTTGAAGAAAATAATTTTAAAAAGAAACAGAACCTCAATGCTCTACTTGCATCCCTAATACCACACACATACACACACACACACTTCACTGCATTTGGGAGACATTCCTCGGTTTAGGGCATTTCCCAGCCCTAGTGACACACACTGAGGAGAAAAGAGCTTATGAAGCCAGTGGGAACATGATGGCCCACAGGTTAAATTGAACTATATAATTGGAGGGTCTGGGTGGGTTTGGGAAACATAAGGGAGAATGCTGTAAGGAGTAACATTGATCAAGCTGCATTCTACTCATGATCTGACTTGTTGAATGGAAACCCCTCTGTACAACTAGTTAATTTTTTTTTTAGAATCAATGAAACAAAAATGTTCTTTGAAACGATAAGCAAGATTTACAAACTCTTCACAAAGCTAGGCGAAAGTAAGAGGGAGAAGATCCAAATTATTAAATTACAGCTGAGAAAGAGAATATCACAACAAATACTAATGGTATCCAGAGAATCACTAGAGAATACTTCAAAAGCATATTCTTCATAAATTGATTTGTTGAATGTCATACTTAAAGTAATAAAATTATAATTTTAAAATTTATATTCTTTTTTTTTTAATTGTGAAAATACCGTACAGAGGGGTTACAATTACATGGGCAAGATAATGAGTACATTTCTTATCAAGCATTGTTGCCTCCTCCTTTGTTTCCCCTTCCCATACCTTCCATCCCCCTGTCACTCCTACCCCCTACCCTCTCGCCCCCGCCAAAGTTGTAAAGTTCGTTTTTCAACATAACGACTTGTACATCTCGTTGTTGCGATGGGTCCACCTGTATCCCTATTTAAACAATTTGTTTTTTCCCTTCCCCTCCACAAATTATACCAACATCAACTATAGTGAAAGCAGGGGTTATATTCTAACATATTTTAACAAAAAGTTGAAAGGGGAAATATTGATCAAGATGCATTGTATTTATAGACATAAAATTGGAGCATTCACCAATTGATGTTATTATAAGCAGTATACATGTATGACAGTATAGTGAATCATTTGTTCATGGAATAATTCTCATCAATAAACACAAATGAACTGCCAAATACCCACTAACATGAGTGAACCTCAGCTAAGTGTCCAGCAACAGATGAATAGATTTTTTTTAATGTGGTTTATATACAGAGGGAGAATTATTTACCCATACAGAACAAAATAATATCATTTGCAAAAAAATGGATGGAACTGAAGATGACATTAAGTGAAATAGTCCAGATTTAGAAAGAAAGATAACAAATGCTTTTTCTCATACATAGAATCTGGATTGTTTTTAAGGTTTTGGTGTGTGTGTGTGTGTGTGTGTGTGTGTGTGTGTGTGTGTGTGTGTGTGTGTGTGTGTGTGTGTGTGTGTGTGTTATTCATGAGGATTGAACTCAGAGCCTGGGCACATTTCTTGTTATTTTGTGCTCAAAGTTAGTGCTCTGCCACTCCAGCCACAGCTCCACTTCCCACTTTTTGGTAGTTAATTGGTGATAAGACTTTCACAGTTTATTTACCAGGCTGGTCTTGTACCATGATCTTCATGGTTCATCTCAATCTTGACATGTGTGTCATTTGTGACATGTATGCTGGTTGCTGTGTGCCTGTCACTTTTAACATGTGTGTCATTTGTGACACGTGTGTCATTTGTGGTGAGTGTTGCTTTTGACATGTAATTTGTGACGTGTAGTTTTGACATTTGAATTGTGACATGTATGTCCTTTTGTGAGTTTTATGATGTTTGTGTGATTTTGACATGTCGTTCTTGCATGTGTCATTTGTGACAAGTGTGTCAATCTTGACTTATGTCCTTTGTGACATGGGAGCCATTTGTGATGTTGATCTTGACGTGTGTCAATCTTGATGTGTGTGCACAATCGAATTTTGATGTGTCTCACTTGTGATATGTGTGTCAATTGATGTGTGTGCATTTTTGACATGTGTGGATTTATGATATATCTTTTGTGGCATGTGTGTCATTTATAATATGTATGGATTTTGACATGTGTATCATTTGCTACCTGTGCATCAATTTTGATGTGTCATTTGTGATGTGTATTTATTGTAGCATTGTGTCAATCTTGACATAGGTGGCAATTGTGACATGTGTGTTGATCTTGATATGTGTCATTTGCAATATATATGTGTCAGTCTTGAGGTGTGTCATTAGGGACACGTGTGTCAAATTTGACACGTGTCATTTGTGCCATTTGTGCTATATGTATTGATTCTGAGGTGTGTTGATTTTTGCATGTGCGTTATTTGTGAATGTGTCAATTTTGACATGTCATGTGTATTGTATATGGCATGCCATGTGCCAGACATGTCATGTGTGACATGTATGCCATCTATGGTGTATGTATCATGCTGTGTTGTGTGTGCCATGTGCATCCTGTATGTCATGTGTGCCAAGTACATTTCGTGTGTGGCATGTCACATATTATATGTGTCATGTGTGCAATGTGTCATGTGTGTCTTGTGTGTGCTGTGTGTCATGTATGTCATGTACATATGCATCAAGTGCCATATTGTCATGTCTCTTCATATGCGTATATCAACATGTATGTATATGTTAGCATATATGTGGGTTTTGGCCTATATGCTTTAATGACACAGGGATGTATTCTGTGTATATATTTTCTACATACATAATGCATTGTATATAATACTATTTAATATGCTTTCTAACCATAGAGAATATATAATATTACATTATATATACTATTCTTTTATTGGATTTATTATCATCGTCTCCTTTTACTTTTGACTCTTCCTGATGACCCTCCAACATATATGTCATATCATTTTTAAAGTCTAGATCCGTATCTGAGCATAAATAATATGCAATATGTGTTTTCTCAACATGGCTTTACTTTGTTAAAATGATTATGTCTTTGTCAATCCACAGTCCTGTAAATGAAATAAACATATTCTTCTTTTTGGCTATGCTACTGCATTGCACTAAGTACCTCAATGAATTTGCCCAAAGTGTTTACCAATATAAAAGATTTTTCTTGGTTTTTGGATCTTTTATTCTTAGATTCAAATCATAATCATTTCCAACATTGGGAAAATTTGATTTGTTCTTTCCTTTACTTAATCTTTTTTATTTCATCAACATGCTTTATTTCTCTGGCTAGGAATCCTAGAACTTTGGAGTAAGAGTAGGAAGGGTGGACATCTTTGCCATGTTACTGATTTTTAGAAGAAATAGTTCCAGGTGATCCTCATTTAGAATACTGTTGGTTGTAAGTTTATCATGGAAACCCTTTATTAACTAAAACACATTCTTTTTATGTCTAGTTTTCTCAGGGCTATCATAGGGAATGTCTATTGGCTTTGCAAATATTTCCTCATATCTATTATTAAATGATTTTACTCTCTATGCTATTTATATGCTGTGTTACTTTTATTGATTTGTATGTGATGAGCTATCCTTGTAATGCTGGAATGCTACCACTTGATCATTGCATATGATCATTTTTCATATTGATAACTAGTTTTATTCCTTGTGGCCTGAGAAATTACAAGAGGTTCATTGTATTCATTTAGGTATGTTAACCCATGCTTTTTGTCCTAAAACATGATTTATTTTAGAGAAAATTCTACAGGCTGCTGAGGAGCATGTATAATTTAATAATATTCTACAGATATGTTTAGTCTATAAAGTCCACAGGGAAGGGCGTGTCCTGCAGGTGTCCTGAAGACACCTCTCCCCAGTACCTGTGTTACTTAGGTAACTGGCACACTTGGAGGCAGTTACCTCCCCTTCTCTGAATCCAGTGTGCCCACACCTTTCCCCACCTGGCCACACCTTCTCCACCTCTGCCCTAGATAAGCTCAGTCCTTCGGCCACGTGTCTCCAACTTGGGGTGGGGCCAGCAGTTCAGAAATAAACTTTTCTCTCCTGCCTGGATACTGCATGGTGTTCTCTTTCATCACTTACCTAATTAAACCTAACATAATGATGCCATGAACCAGGGAGGGGTTTTTGAGCCAGGAAAGGTAGAATTCCCCCTCTGCTTTCCCTTTTCTCCTTATCTTATTTTCTGAGGAATTTTTCCATTTCCTGACCACCTCTTTTCCACAGACAAAACTGCTACAAGATGCCACATGAGACTTTTCACCAATACCATTGTTGGCTCCCATATCCACACCACTTCTCCACTCTGGTGAATAAAACTATTCTAAGGGTTCTCTGTCACTTGAGTCTCTTTCCAGATGTGGCGCCACACCAAAGAGCTTAGCCTGGTCATTTTTTGGGTTGAAGATGCCTCACTTGGAATTTGGCCCTCTCTCTAGAGAGCACTGTGGGGGCAGTCTGGGGGAAGCCACCCCAGCCTGGGAAATTCTTACATACTCACCAGGCCCCCTCTCGTGCTTCTAATGGGGTGTCATGAGTCACACCTGAACCAGGACACTATTGGAATGTCTCTTGCAATTGCAAGGAGGCCTGGTCAAAACAGTCTCAGAGATACAGTTTTTGCTGGTGCAATGGCAAATGACCAGAAGTTCTGTACTTAAGACCTATTCTCTCTATTGTCTCCTGTGTCTTAGGCCTTCTAGCCATCTCTTTCAGACCTGTTCTGTCTGCCTATCTCCTGCCTCATGGCCCCCCAGCCATCTCTCTCTTCCTTTCTCTTTTCTTCTCTTCCTCTTCCTTTTCCTCTATTTCTCCCCCTCTCCCTCTCTTTGTTTGCCGCTTGCTTGCTTACTTTATTAAACTCCCAAGTCATACCATCCTGGTAATGTTCCTTGCTAACAAAGCTTCCTCCTGTCACAGACCCTGGAAACTGAGGCCCAACCAGCTAATGTGCTTTCTTAGCAAAAATGTCTAAACTTGTTCTGTGGTCAAAAATTGTCTTGTATTTTGCTTGGTATTGCCTGTTCTAGTACTGACTATGCAGTTCTAAAATACTGAGCAAAATAATGTCACTTTACTGCTGGAATTACAAAAGTCTATGGCCAATAGTCATTTTTACATGCTGTAAAGCCTTGTGCTGTACACCTATGTGTACAGTGCGTGTATGTATGTGTGTGCGTGTACACCTACATGTGTGTATGTCTGTGTCTGTGTAAACTTGCTATCTGTCACTGTATTCAAAATAATAAGTTTCTTGAGGACTTGGGATTTCCTAGTTTCAATTCTCCCCACTATTGAAGGTTTCTTTTTGTTGTTGTTCTGTGTAATTCAATTTGGTCTCAATATATACCATGGCCTAAAATGGAACTTTAAATTCCAATACTATTTTGCAATTAGACACATTATGTAAAAGGAAAAGAATGGTCTGAGATTCCTCATGTTTGTTCAGTTTGGACTCCTAGTTCAGTGTCAGCCAGTCTACATGTAATTCCTGTTCTCCCTATTTTAAAACCAAATGGGAAATATTGGCTTGCAAAAAATTGTGTCTAAGAGTTCTTAGCTTACCTTAAGAAAAACTGTCATTTGAGTTTAGAAGTTTTCTAGAGTTAATTCAAAATGCAATTTAAAAAATCAGTAAGAAGAGGAGGAAATATAAAAGAAAAAAATTAGTGAAGAAAGCCTCAGAAAAGGGAAATGAGGAAACAAAAGTTATTCCTTTGGATACTTATTCCTTTGGATAAGAAAGGATTTGGAAAGTAAGAATTGTCTTAAGTTCATTTTCAACATAGTGTCTTGTACATCTCATGGTTACAATGGGTCAACCTGTATCCCGATTTAAGCATTTTGTTTTTTACCTGCCCCTCTCCAAGAAGAGTGTACATACAAGATACAGGACATTGAAATAAAATACAGTGAAAACAGGGGTTATACCATGGGGAAAGAACATACAAATGAAACAAAAAATCACAAAGTACATTATAAGTACATTAAAAACAATAACAAGAAAGAAAAACCACTTGTGTCCATATCTTGGGGTTCATTTTGCTTAACCTCATCTTATATAGTTATATTACATAGCTTTTTGACCTTTTCTGCTTGTCCTAGACATATACTAGTTATTGCAAATAAAGGAAACCATGGGACCTATGTTTCTTTGGGCCTGGCTTACTTCACTTAATATAATATTTTATAACTTGTGGTGGGGAGGGAGGGAGGAGTTGGGGAGATGGGGAGGGAAGGGATGGTAGGGGAAAAACAAAGGAGGAGGTAACAATGCTCGATAGGAAATGTACTCATTACCTTACTCATGTAACTGTAACCCCTCTGTACACTATTTTTACAATAAAATAAGTATTTTAAAAAAGTTTGAAAAGATCCCATCTCATCAACCAATAAAAATCGGGACTCAAAAAAAATTGTCTTAAAAGTTTGCTCCAAAATGGAAAAAGGTAGAAATTAAGGCAAACCTCAAAAGCTCTAGTAGGTAGCATATGGTATAAGTACGTCTTAAATTCTTACAAGAAAAAGCTTATTAGAATTGGTAGGTAATTAAGTTGGTTGTGATTTAAACACTGATGTAAAACCAGTATGTCATTCTTTATGTCCATCGAAAGTATCTCTGCAGAAGCCAGTGTATTCAAAGAAAGCAACAAGAAAAATTTACTAGGAGATTTCAAATGTCTTTGCCCAGTTTGTGCAAAAATTTTCAGGCAACCCAGCAGAAGATATGACAATCCACCCAAGGGACACAGACTAGCCCAGATCCAGTCTACCTCTTCCAATCTGGAAGATGGCCTCACTCCTGCCTGGACCATCCTGACTATCCTAACTACCTCCACCATTGTAAAAGTAGACTGGACACCTGCCTGACTCCATCACTTACAGCTGATTCCTGGTGAAAGACTGCTTTGGATTTGTAAAACTAAGATGCTTGTGTGACATTCTTTCTGCAATACATAGATTTGGAAATCTTACTCAGCCTGACCTGGAAAAGGCTGGTTATGTTGTTAGGCTAGTGAAACAGGTGTAGGCCAGGAAAGCCTTTTGTGAACTTCAAGTAAAGTAACTTGGTTAACGTAGACATTGTTTGGGGCATCAGAAATCAGTTTCCCTAGGCAGCCAGGCTATCGCCCAAGAAATCCTAAAGTGCTAAAACTCTCATCACGTCCACTGAGTTTTGTTATTACAGATTTTCCCCCTTGAAGTATCTAACCAGACCCACAGAGGAATAACTCTGACAAGTATTTGTTAGTTAATTCTTATCAAGTTACAGGTAAGCTCTGCTCATTATTCTATTGGTCTCCTTGT
Organism: Dipodomys spectabilis; assembly: GCF_019054845.1. Classification (NCBI taxonomy): domain Eukaryota; kingdom Metazoa; phylum Chordata; class Mammalia; order Rodentia; family Heteromyidae; genus Dipodomys; species Dipodomys spectabilis. The sequence goes on from NW_024870720.1 coordinate 35,148,491, forward strand.
TGCTTTAACTGGAAATAAAAAGGGGTTTTGTGGCAAAGACTCCTTTGGTCTGAAGCTTGCAATTCAAAGCCAGCCCAGGCAGCCAAATCTTTCTCAGACTCCATCTCCCAACTAACCAGCAAACAGCCAGGCTGGAAGCATGGCTCAAGAGACTCATCTCTAATGAACCAGCCAAATGCTGGAAGTGGCACTGTAACTCAAAGTGGCAGAGCACTAGCCTCGACCAGAAGTGCTCAGGGACAGTGCTCAGGCCTGGAGTTCAAACTCCTATGAATGCCAAGTGGTGTCAGGATCCATCACTACCATCCCAGGGGACCATGAGGAGGCAGGCAGGCACAGGAGAAAGATTAGTATAAGGTTTATTAGAGGGGCCATAATCTCCCCCTGGTGGGTAGCTCTGGGGGTAGTGGCATGCTCAGGTAGGTCTGGGTCAGAGAGAGGGAATGGCCAGCTATATTTCCGGAACTCTAGAGCAGGGAGGAACTCAGGTCTAGGTGGAGCTGAGGACCAGAGGTGGAGATAATGCTAACAAGTGGGAAGAGCTATCCCAGCAAGGAGCACCTAGACTCTCAGGACCAGTCCAGGAAACAAGAAACCGTGGAGATAAGATGGTTTCACATCCTACATGGAGCCATTCTACAATCACCCTTTCAAAATTAACCAGTCAGGAGATCAACAGAAATATTTAAGCTTTCCCATCTAATGTCATACCTGTCTACCTTCTAATTGGACAGGAATTTGCATCCCTGCCTTTGTTACCTGCTATTTGTATTTATAGTGAGTCTTAGACTCAGGGCTGTTAGCCTTGGCAGCTGCAGGCCCTTAACAACTCCAATCTAGCCCTAGTCTCTGACTGTTTATTCTTAACCAGTCTATCATGCTCTCCCCTACCCAGTTGCTAGATGTCAGAAGTAGCTGGGGATATTTTCCACTCCAGTACTGCCTGAAATGCATGAGATAGGATCTAGCCAAAACATCCTGTTGTTGTTGTTGTTGTTATTGTTGTTGTTGTTGCTGCTGCTGCTGTTGGTCATGGGTCTTGAACTCTGGGCCTAGGCACTGTCCGAGCTTTTTAGTTCAAGCCAAGCACTCTACCACTTGAGCCACAGCACCACTTCCAGTTTTCTGGTGGTTAATTGGAGAAAAGAGTCTCATGGACTTTCCTGCCTGGGCTGGCTTTGAACCATGATCCTCAGATCTCAGCCTCTTGAGTAGCTAGGATTACAGGCATAAGCCACTGGTGCCTGGCTTAAGACATTCAATTTTTAATTTTCTGCCCTGAACCCTTCCTTTTGCCATTTGTGTGCCCTCTAATTTTTTTTTTAATTGCCCAGCCCCTGCCTCATGAGACTTCTTCTAGACTTCCTTCAAGGACTCACCATCAAGGGATAGCTGCTGCTTGCTGCCTTCTCCCAGAGGGGACCACATCTCTGCCTTTTACCCCTTGCCAGGAGTAGGAAGTAGACAAAGAGAATCTGCGTTCTTTTTTCATAATTATTAAAAGGCTGAAATGTGAAGTCCACTCAGGAAGGCTATGCAGACACCTCCCCCGTCTTGATTAAGTCTCCACTCAGTACCTGTGTACCTAGGTACCTGAAAGCAATTACCTCCATCTCCTACCCCCTATGAGGTCACATCCACATCCAGTGTGGCCACACCTTTCCCTCACCTGGCCACACCTCCTCCCCCCTTCCCTAGATAAGCTCTGGCCAAGCAGTGGCCGGTCACTTCAGCCATGCAGCTCTACCACGCACCATGCACAGTGGGGCAGGCAGTTCACTGGCTACCTAATATACCTAACAATCTTGATTGGTAATAAACTAGAAATGGGCATATTTGATCAGAGTCCCCATTTTACCCATCTCTTCAAACTAACTACATATAAGACATGGAGTCATTCATGGAGCTTAGTGAAAAAGAAACATGATGAGTTTCTCATTCTAAATCAACCAAGAATTTCAAGGAGCCAATCACAGAGCATTAAACCAAAGTGCAAGTCTCTTCTGAGAGTTGGCTCTGTCACAGCCTGAGGAGTGGGCCCTGACTATATGAACAAAAAGGTTTCAAATGTAATTATGATTCTTGTGAATTTCTCCAAAGCATCAAAGCACTCTTCCTGTAATTATTTTCCCCTATCCTACAGATAGGGTTTTTATATCCATGAAAACAAAAGAAACAAATTTAAGAGGTAAGTTCAAACCTGGGCAGCCATGATGTCTGAAAACTGAGACTGTAGTCCGTCTCCATAAGAGTCTATTTTATGTTATTGCCAAAATCAGGACGCATTAGTTATAAAATTGATCTTACTCACAAACTGGCCATCAGAGACACAGCTGGGATATGCTAGTGATACCCCTACTGAAGTAGGGAGACTGAGTCTAAATAACTTCTTGCGGCCATCCTGGTACCTCTTGCTAGAAGGAGGGAATTCTCCACCCAGTGCTGAAATGCCTAGAGGTGAGAAAGACCATTCATTGAATGCAAATGCCTAGCTCAAGGTGAGCTAGAAAGGCTCTGCAGATGTCATATCCTTAGAAAAGCTTTACATATAAAGATTGCTGTGGTTCTGCATTAACTCCATAAATGGCTTGAATCACCAGCCTCTGAGTGCCTCTAAGCATAACCTATATGGAAGGTTGAGGCCCAACTTCCCTAGATGGAAAAGTTCTGCTGGTACCTCAGTATATCCATTTAAGGTCTGGCATCTTGTTTTCATGGTGGGGGAAGGTGAAGCCCCCCCACCATACACACACAGGTGATGGGCATGCATGGATCCCTGGAGGCAGGGCAGGCAAACCTTTCAGTCCAGTGCCTAGGACTGGGAACTTCCTGTGACCCTGACTCCTGACCTGAGCCTATTTAGGCCTGGAACAGCTCAGGTGCCATTAGCCATTCCATGTCTCCATGTTCGAATCCTGTGTCCTGTCTCCTGGCTCATCTCTGGTCACCTTGGTATCATACTTCAGCTCTCCATTGGAGCTACATTGGTATGTTGGTATTGTTTTTGTTCTTTCCTCTCTGGCCTGTTTCCTACCATTGTTAAGTGTAATTGTGGGCTTCAGGCTTTTATAGCAACTGGCTGCCTACATACAGCTAATGCTCTAATAAAGACTCCAAGATTTGACCTCTCAAAATGTGGCTTTTCTTATTACACTACAAAGGTAAACAGGTCACTCATGGACTCAATCCATTATCTGTCATTGCCCTCCTCATCTGAAACCAACCGAACAGTCATAGATGGTCGCCTTCATTTATGTAGCTGCCTTTTACCCTCAGGATTTCTGACTAAAGAGCTCATTTGTACTTTAGAAAATGGAGACCCATGGCACCAATTGAAAGTGCTTTAAAAAAAATAAAGTTCCCATCTATTTCCAGGCCACAACAATTCAGCAACAGCCTGGTTGCTTCCTGCCTGAGCTGTTGGGGTAATCAGTAATTCTCAGACAGACATAAAACACAGCAGTTTTGCTATGGATAATAGGCTGTTCATCCACTGAAAAGACTTCTATATTTTTTCATGTACTGTACAAAATGCTTCATTTCAACTAGAATCAAAATGACAAATCCTTTTACATCAGAGTTTTTCTGGCTGTCTCAGGAAACTGAAAAATAACTGTCACTAGAGAATAACCCAGGAGGATTTTAAGAGGCCAGGCTAGGGAAAAGGCATGGAAGACATGATTGGCTTCTCTTTTCATTCAGCACCAGACACGGCATGGGTTATTCAAATTAAAATGATTGCTCTGTAAGCCTTGATAATGCCACCTTCAAAAATGATGCTCCAAATTACTAGAACGTAAGATCTCTATATATGAGAGGTCACATGAAGATGTAGCTGGAGAATGTATTGTTTGGGGAACTTCTAAGGAAGACTTTAATTTTAAAGAGGAGAAACCACTTGAACTGGGAATAAGGGAAAGACATTCGATATGCTGATTCCCGAGCAATTTCTAGGGCTGCTACCTCATTCATGCTACAAAAGCCATTTTGTGAAATGCACAAAGCCAGCATGTGCCTTTCCACAGTGGCTCAGGGGCCCAGCTGCTTTCCTTCTAGAACGTGTAAAACACCGCATTCAAGTAAAAAAAAAAAAAAAGAAGAAGAAGATTCTCCTCTCCTATGCAGACTTTCACATGCCTGGAAAAATGTCAAGAAACTCTGCCTAATAGGGGTGGGCAGGCTGACCTATTCAGATCCAAGTCTCTCAGTCTTGGTAGGGACTGAGATCAAGAACAGGTGGAATCAGTTGGAATTTTCACCAGCGTTTAGGAGGCAACTGCAGGCAGCACAGCAAATCACTAAAAGGAAGATGTGAAGTGCAGGGTAGATTTCCTGCTGAGTGTATTTACTGTACAGATCCGTGCACACCATCCACTGAGTACAGTGCTATGCCTACATTTATAACTTCATCTACCTCTGAGCAAAGCCAGTCCCTCACTCTCATAAAGTGAACAAATAAGACCACTTAGCATGAATGCATATACTACAGAATGTGTCTGTCTACAAACACACCCATTTCTCACTAATCTTGCTTTATCTTATTGTATTTCTTGACAGCCAGGGATGCCTTTGGAAACTATTCACTGATTTTTTAAAATTTTACTGCTATTACTCTTGCCCACTAAACTGATCTGGGAGGCATAAGATCAGCATCATTTTAACTAGGATGGGGAAAAGTCTGTTTTAAAAATACATAGGTCAACGCAAAGTCCCATTGTATTAGTATTGTTTTTCTCCATGTGACTAAATCATCAGATAAACTGGTTGGAATCCTGTCTCCTGGGTAAATGTGGGCCAAATACTTGGTCCCAAACCTTGGCTTTCCTTTTTTTTTCCAAAACAAGGGAAAAACACTGCCTTATTTATGCATTGTAAAGACTAAATAAAATTATGTATGTAAGACACCCAGCACAGATCTAATGTGGCAAAGTCTAAGCACACATTTTGGCTGACCTCGTTCTCTCCTCCCTTTTCCTTCACAAAATCACTGGAATTACTGTTTTATGCTGTCTTCTCTTACATGCATGCTAATGATTGCTTAGAGGTGATTTGAGTGTAATTTTATCAATCTCAAGTTGTTCTATGTGTTAGTAGTTACAGTGAATAATAAGTACAACTTGCTAATCACCCTGGATGGCTTTTACTTCAGAAAATCACATTGGTAGCTTTGCATAACAAAAGGTTAAAACAAGCTTCAAAAGAAATAAAGCTTGATCACTCCATTCAAAATTCAATATTTCACAGTTTTGCCTTTCAAATGAGTCCCATTAATGTGCCTTCTACCAACTTTTAATACACAATTCTTAATAACAGTTACTAGTACCTTTGAAAGATCTTCCCTCAGAAACAAGTACTCAGGCCCAAGGCAGACTACCAACGGTTTGAATCCCAGCTTCTCTATTTGTGGTCCACAAATGACTGACTCCTTCCATACTTTGGTTTCTATGCTTTTAAGTAGAAATTACACTAGTTAGACTTCCATTTCACTCTGATATTAAGATGAAAGAAATTTATGATATAAAGCACACACAGTATGCCTACACAGAGTAAATGCTAAGATAGCTATTTTCCTCAATCAATTACCACATCAGCTAAGAACTTTGTTCTGACTACTATGATGAGGAATTGCTTTCCTCAAACAGAATGTGGTCACTACCAGGATGGAAAAGCAGAGGCGACAGTGGGACTGAACATATCTATAAATCCACTCCGCCTTATGCCTCCTACTCCATGAACACATAAACACAGGCACACACATATAAATGCATGTACATTAAAGCCAACTGCCTCCTCATGGAGGAAAAAAACCTTCAACATTAAGAAATTAAATAAATACTCAAAATCCATGTCTGCTTTCCAGTGAAAAAAATTTTTAAATGCACCTATCACCTTTCCTAATGATTCCTAAGAGTAGGTGACCAAGTTCAAGTTCTCTTCTAATTTTTACATCAAGTTGAATGATTAAGGGTTGTCCTCACATTTGCATGCATAGAAATCACCTACATTAAAATGCAAAATCTTACCAAGTAGATTGAGCCTTGAAATCTACATTTGTTACAACCCCCAGATGATGCCAGTGCCACTAGTCCCAAACAAAGATTCAGAGACTGCCTTCAATGAAGTCTGCTAGTCATAATAACTGACTCTTGGAAATTTCTCTCTCCTAAGAGAAAGCAACCCAATAGCCAAAGAAAACTGGCTTATACAAACATTTGGCTAGAAGAATTACTTACCTTGGACTTCGGATATCTCTATGGAAGTAGATTAGTGAGTGAGAATGTGCTATTAACAGAGGCCTACAAATTGAACTTGAATTTACTAGCCATTAATCATCATAGCTTATTTTGAAAACATTAAGTGACTCCTTTGTGTTCAATATTATTCTATTAACTAGGAATATAGCAGTCAACAAAACAAAGCCTTTGCTCACATGGAACTTATACTCCAATGAGGGAGGTAATATAGAAGTAACCAATTAAAAAATATGCTGGAGGTGTTAAATTCTATCAAGAAGAATGATGTAGGCTAAAAGAGATGATTGTTAAACTTCAGATTCAAAGCAACTTAACATATTCATTTGACAAAAGATGATCACGAACGTAATAAGCTGACCTTTGAGAAGGAAGGTTGAGCAGAAAAGAAATGAGGGATGAAGCTCTGGGGGTATTCCATAAGTGTTCAAGCCACACCAAAAGGCAAGTTTAAAACTGAGACTGGAAACAAAAAAGCCAGGTTGCCTGAAGTATTGTGAGCAAGGAACAGAAAAGCAAGAAATGAAGTGCTGCTTTGAGTTGCATTGCAATCCATGATATTGAAGTAAAGTCATCCCAAAACAAAAACAAGATTAACTCAAGACTACAATAAACTTTCATAGTCTGTTGAAAATAAGAGTTTGACGAGGCAAACTCTTGTTGTCAGTGGGTTTTAGCTGGAACTCAGTGGTGGACCACCTTCTGTACCGGAAAAACAAATAAGTCAGTGTAACCTCTTCTAGAAAGGGGTGACAAAATGGAAAGCAATAAAGTCTCTAATGTGAGAATAACAATTCCAAACAGCTAAGTAATTACTGAGGTGCTTTGCAGTATGGAAAAGTGAATGTTTTTGTCATTTGAGCAATGGGGTATCACAAATTAGTTTGTCTATTAAAATGATTCCTCTTAATGGATGCATAGGACTAAGTGCATATCCATGTAAATATGCACTTGGAGCATTTTCAACAGAATGCTGCAATGCCAAGACTTCCACCATCCGTTTCAATAAATGCAGATGTGTCCCTGAATGAACATTTAGATACTCATACTGCTTACAGCTCACAGGCATCTTTCCTGGAATTCATGCTCTCCTCAAAGACTTATATGAACATTGATGCAGCCACATCACTAATTAAACACATGACAAGCCTGCGTACAATGCAATGATGCACTTGTTCGGACTCCCCTGCACCAGAAGGTCAAGGAGAGGAGGAGCCAAGAGTCATAGAAGGGAAAGGTAGAAGAACTAGCTATAGTGATCTTCCTGCTTTCAGCCCCACCTCCATTGTGTGGAGCCTGAACTTGACTTCAGGAATGGAACGGACTCTTCATTGATCAGCCATCCTCCACAGCCCATTCCTCACCTCAGTATGTAAATATATCTCAAAGTGAGCCAATAATTGAGCATCTATACCTGGTTTCCCATCACAATTAAAACTCAAATTTCTTTTCATTTCAGTCCTACTGACTCTCAGGCTCCTCTAGAACATAGGAAGCATCTCTCCTCAGGGCCTTTGCAAGTACTGTTCCCACAACCAGGAAAGCTTCCAACAAATTTCTGTATGCCTCATTCTCTTGCTTCATGTAGGTCTCTGCTAGATTATTGCCTCTTTGGAGAAGCCATACTTGCCTAGCCCACCAAGATAGCACTCAAGAGATCCCATCATTTCCTGGCGTCAGCAGTCCACATAGCACTATTACTGCTTGACATGACAATGTAAGACACTCATTGAGTAAGTGTCTCCCAACTTAAATGTGGCTGTTTGTTCCCATTAATTTACCACAGCATCCTGAGGAGACTTAGGATCTAGAAATAGTGGGCATATCTCAGATGATAAGTAAGAATCTGCTGGATAAATGACTTCTTGGCTCTATACAGTTTTTTTCCCCCAAGTCTTTCCATTTCCTTATAAATGGTGCAGTATCTTTTTTTCTGATGGAAGCATAGAATTCCTTTGTGTATATATGCCACATTTTCTTGATCCATTTGTCCACTGAGGGCCATCTGGGTTGATTCTATATCTTGGCTATGGTAAACAATGCTGCAATGAACATGGCTGTGCTGGTAGCTTTAGTGTGGTCTTATTTGTGATCTACTGTATAAATGCCCATGAGTGGGATTGCTGGGTCATAGGGTTGTTCTATGTTTAGTCTTTTGAGGAACCTCCATCCTGCTTTCCAGAGTGATGAACAAGTTTACATTCCCACCAACAATGTAGTAGTGTTCCCTTTTGGTCACATCCCTGCCAGCATCTGTTACTGTTAGTTTTCTTGACACTGGCCATTCTAACTAGGGTAAGGTGAAATCTCAAGGTTAAGCTAAGTAAGCCAGACCCAAAGAAACATAGGTTGCATGGTTTCCCTCATTTGTTGTAATTAGAATGTGCCTATAAATCTACAAGGAAGCACACTGGATGGTAAAGACAAAAAATTACACTTGGACATGATAAATTATATAGGACTCTAAGCTTTCACACAGTGAGAGCAAACAAGGATATTTTTAGAAAAAGATCACAATGGCTCAATAGCTATATGCATATGATCATACAAAATGATGCTTATCAAAATAAAATCCAAGAACGAAGAAACAAAAGGTGTTTTATTACTTTACTTTTGGAGTTTTGTTTGTTTTTCTCCTTAGTCACTGTTAATTTCTGTACCTTGTATATAAGGGTAAGGGGAGCACAGAAATGGAGGACGAAGTGAACAGATGCAGCAGTATACTCATTAGACACGATGTTGAAAATGAACTATACAACTTGTGGGGATGGAGGGTTGGGAGGGAAAAACTGGGAAGAAAATGAGGGAAGAGGTGACACTGTTCAAAAGAAATGTACTCATTATCTGACTTATGTAACAGTAATAGTAATCCCTCTGTATATCACCTTTACAATAACCTTTACAATGACTTCTTGGTTTCACAAATAAATAAATAGAGAAAAACTAATCCCTTCCTGTATATTAAAGTAGCTATATGGCTTTCCATGTATGTTTTTCTGAAATAACAGTTGTAGGTCTATGTTCATTTTTCAGGCATGCACTTTATTTATAAATGATGCATTTTTCAAGATAAAAGAGTAAGAGAAATGATGACAGGGACATTAGTGCACAAAGCACTGTACTAGAGGGAAGAAAAGAAACAGAGCAGAACAGGTTTCCCTAGGAACAGGGCAAAGACAGATAACCCTGTATGATAGAATAAATGAGCAATCCAGGAGGAGGACAACAGGGACCAGAAAAATAAATGCCCTGATTGAAATTTTTTTCTCCCAACTTCCATAAATGATAACTTAGCAAGAAGAAGTGCCCAGTGGATGCTGAACAAAGAAGATGATGCTGTATAAAGATTACTCATGAATCTTCAGATTCTGCATAATTCAGATAAGACATTCAAAACAAGTTTTATAAAGAAGATTATATTACAAATACTTTTGTCTAATAGTTGAATGGTCTTAGCATCTTGATTTTTTTTCCCACCAAAGTGTCCCATGTCCCAGGTTCTCAGTAATGAGTTTATTCAAATATAAAATGTTACTTAAATTATAAACTTAAATGACCATAAGAATTAGGCAGGCAATGTAAAATTATGAGACACCTGCCATGCCTTCTTAGTAGCAAAGGGCTACTTAGCTCCAGCTCATATGATCACCCACATGTAGGAAACATGGTAAGAATTTTCAGTTTTTCAATTTTTATCATTGTCAACTAACTCAATTCAAACATTTTGTAAGCTGGGCACCAATGGCTCATGCTTGTTATCCCAGCTACTCAGGAGGCTAAGATTTGAGGATTGCAGTTCAAAGCCAGCCCAGGAACAAAAGTCCATGAGATTCTCACCTCTAATTTACCCCCCCCCCCCCGCCCCCAGAAAAAGCTGAAAATGGAGATGTGGCACAAGTGGTAGAACACTAGCCTTGAGTGAAAAGCTGAAGGACACCCATGCGCGGGGTTCTTGCCCCAGTAATGGCACCTACACACACACACACACACACACACACACACACACACACACACACACACACACACTAATGTAAATAAAACCTATTTCAGTTAACATCAGTTGTCAATTTTTTTAATCTCCAACAAGGAATCCAAACATGAAATACAACTGAAAGGATAAAAGCAATATGTATGGAAGAAATACTTCTATTTCTGAATTATCTAAACAAATCCTGGGGAAATAAGTGGTTGCTACTTAGCTATAAGTCCGGTTAGCTATAAGTAAGGAAAATTGTAGATAAAAATCTGAGATACTTGAGGCATAAGATAAAAATGAAACCTTAAGGATAAAAACACTTTATTTTTATTCATAAGCATTTGATTTTCCTTTATTTAGCATAAGTATTATGCATATTTATGGGATACTGTGATAATTAGTTACAAGTATACAATGTGCAATGATCAAATTGGGGTAATTGTCATTTCCATTCCCTTAAACATTTGTCATTTTGCACTCCTGTCTTCTGTCTATCTATAAAGTATCTGAGTGGTTGTAAGCTATTGTCATTCTACTTCATCCTCTTAAAGAGCTATCCTTCTGTAGCCAGTATCCACCTCCCTCTCTACTCTATGTACACATACTTTCTAACCTCTAGTAACGTCTACACTACTCAACTTCCACAATCGGCCAGTTTCGCTTCCCTAAATGATAAGAATATGTGGCATTTGTTTTTCGATGCCTGATTTATTCGCTTCCATATAATGTCCTCCAGTTCTATCCATATTGCTACAAATAACAAAGTTTAATTCTTTTCAATGGTTGAGCAATAAATACTGTATATATATATACACCTGAATTTCTTTAGCTTTTTATCTAACAATGGATATTTCAGTTGATTCCAATTTGGTGATGCTGTAAACAGTGTTCTGATAAACCCAGGAGTGTAGGTAACCCTTTGAAATTATTCTTAAACTATGAAGGTCTCAGTTACATTTTAGGGCTAATAATTCAGTTATGAAGCATTTGTTAAACAGCAAAATTTGAGTCAACATAAAGTACTTGAAAAAAAATACAGGTTTCGCTGGCATATTTGCTAATAACTGAACTAGGAACCAAGCCTACAACTAATATTTAAAACAAAAAGAATTCATATTTAAGGATTTAGCATTTGTAGTTTCCTATTTTCAAGTGAATTCTAAAGGGCTATGCCATGCAAAGATCCTGGTAAGAGATGATATAGTAGCTGGTCAAGCAAACAATATTCCATTACCATGTATTGGGTGCTTAACACAGTCACTAAAGGAAATGGAAAAATAGACAGTTAAGCTGCCCAAAACAGCTCCCACAATCAGATAGCCTCCATTGTAATCTAAAATGTGCCTATCACCACAGCAGAAGCGCATTCCGCCATATTTCTTTCTCATGGGGGATGAAAGGGCCAAGACATCCTTTAGCCTGCAGGAAGCCAACAAAAATCAGGGATTTCAGACCTTGTACCTTTTATAGCATCTAGTTTCTCACTCATGGTTCCAATAGGAACCATCATCTTATTCCAAACAATTTGACTGCTCTCCATTCTCATGCTTCTGTCCATGCCTAAAAGATTTCCATGACTTCCCCTGTCTGAGGTAAATCTTCCTGGCTCTCATACAAAAATTTCTCCACAATCTTTATATATCCTTTTAACCACAAAAACACTTCAGATCTACTAGCAACCCACATTGCAACTCCTGTCTGTGTTATCCCTTGTTAAGGATGGTCATTACTACTTCCTTACCCCCACATTACTCCTTATTCTTCAAAATGCAGTTCAAATGCCACTCCCACTGTGAAAGTACCCCAAGATAATGTAGTCAACTTTTAGAGCACTAGGTATACAGCTGTGTTGTGCATTCTAGACCTCAAATATTGGCTTACATTCATAAATTCTACATTTTACTATAAACTACAATTGTAGCTAATGCTTTGTTGCATCCCACATCCTTGAAATAATCTACACAAGCCTACGCTGAATCAATGACTAGACTGGTAGCCAGGCATAGAAGTTCCAACCAGATTTTTTCAAACCACACAAATTCTTAAATATTACCAGACATTTCTCAAGCACACGTTTCTTAAAAATTCAGTAAACTTTCGGGATATGCAAATGATGATAAAAACTTCCCTTTAGCACATTAGAGTGACAGTTACAAGAAAATGACAGAAGATGGCTCCCTGAGGAGCCATCTCGAGATAGCATCCAACACTCAGGGTTGTCACTCTAAAGGGCACCACCTAAGTCACAATTTTCTCAGCTTAATAGCAAAGATGGCATAGCGACTAGTACATTGTCATTATCATCTCTGCCTTCTGAATTTTATTTGGCCTTTGTGTGAAAGGAAGAAAGTATTTATTATGAGTGCTAATGATAGGACAGTAGAGAATAATGAGCTTTCGGCATATAAACATAGGAGATGTGCATTTATGGCCCATTAGGCTGCACTTTGTCTAGAGAAGCAATGATGTTGCTCCATCACTGAATTATCCCCTATGAGCATCAGCCCTAACTCAATTCCCAAACATAGCAAGAACTCCTTGCTCAAGTTCTAGTCAGTTTCAGTCTACTCTACATACTGGGGTCAATCAGAGCTCCAGCAGTCAGTGATAACCCAGAAGAAAGAAGACAGAAGACTTGCACATAATTAATATTATTTGAGTGCCATGGACATATACTATGGCATGGAATTTAGACCACTATGCTATTCTGCACCCTTTCAGGAACATTTCTAGGTCAAGTCAAGGCCCTAGCCATTTCCAGTTCTGCAAGCCAGAGGAATATTCATCATCTCCAGGAAAAAAAAAATTTCCACTTTCTGACTTCTGCATGTACTCTGCTAGTCAAGTGTCAGCACAGAGCCCGGAACTCATCTGCTTTGTGGCTCTCACTGTAACAACTGCATTTCCAAGCCTATGGTTGCAGGCAAGACAACATTTGTAATTGTCTTGTTGGCTCAGGGTAAAACAAATCCACATTTAGATCACAACAGATAAACATTTCCTCAGAATTAATCACATGGGAGACAGAAAGCACTTTTATCAGAGAAATTGGATCTCAGAGTGGCAAATACATCCACAGAGAAAACAGAACTTCTTGAAAGAGAAGGAAATTTTATTTATATTAACAATGTCTTTCAAGTGGGAGCTCTTGTTTTGAAAGAAGTCCATCAAATAGTAGCAAAAAGAGCAGGCTAGCTGTGGAAGCCTGAAGGTGGATGGCATTGTTAAGGGCAGCCTTTGTGGGTATTGCTCAGAAAAGCACTCTGCTTACAGACAACACATTCCAATTCATTTTTTAAGAATTTCAACCATCTTTTTATTCTACTTCAACATAGGTAACCATTTGGGGGAGGTCTGTTAACTATAATACCTATATCAGTTATTGCAACAAACTCACAAAGAATGATTGGTTCTTTTATTCAAGCCCAAGTAATTTCCTGTTAACATTGATTAGTTCTACCAGAAAATTTCATTTTAATGTGACCATTTATGTATACAATGCACCTTAACCCTTCACCTCCCTCCCTCAAATAGTCTCACCAAATTTCCTTGTTCCATTTTCACAAATGTATACAAAGTTTTTTGACTATATCCACCCTTCCCATCTCTCTCCATTCATCTGCCCCTTCCACTAGTAAGCCTGAAGCTCAACAAGACATGTTTCAACTTCTTAATGTTCTTTTCTTAAAGTGCATGTTAATTGTTCAAATAGATGATAGATTCCTGTCTATATTTATATTTTAATATTAATATTTAATATATTATAAATTATTAAACTATATTTTTATTTTATGTATATCTTTTATATTTTGTATTTATATTTATATATGAGAGAAAACATGAAACCTTTGTCCTTCTGGGCCTGGTATTCTCCAAATCCATCCATTTCCTTGCAAATGATATAATTCCATTCCCTATGGCTGATTAGTAATTCATTGTACATTTAGAGTACATTTTCTTAATGTTGAATGGCATCTGTCCTGTGTCCATACCATACCTGTTGTGAATGGCACTGAAATAAATGTGGGTGTTCAGGGGCTTCTGTTAAATCCTGACTTACATTCCTTCAGATAAATATGGCACATTTCATTTTAAAATATACTCTTTGGCAGGTTCACTATGTGCTAGGTATGGATAACAGTGAATCATGCTTCCATGTCTACTGTGAAAGTCCTCTTAGGGATAATCCCTTACTATAAAAGCTATACATGGACTTTTCCCTTTTTCTTCTAGCATATCAATTTCCTCCTAGCATATGTATTCTTGTTCTACTCAAAGCAGAACTGGATAAGTTAGACTGTGTTGGGTAGAGAATATGAAAGGAAGGAGACCCTGTTTACAGAATTACTATTTTAGTCCCAGTACCCTCCCCTCTCTCCCCTCCCCCACTTTTCCAGTTCTAGGACTTGAACTCAGGGCCTGGGCACTGTCCTTGAGCCTCTTTGTGCTCAAGGCTAATGCTCTACCACTTGAGCCACAGGCCACTACGGGCCTTTTCTGGGTAGTTTATTGGAGATAAGAGTATCACAGATTTTCTGCCTGGGCTGGCTTCTAATCACAATCCTCAGATCTTAGCCTCCTGAGTAGTTAGGATTATAGGCGTGAGCCACCAGGGTCTGGCAGTACTCCCCTTCTTGAAAGTGGAAAGTAAGCATTATTATTAAATAATCTCTCTGTTAGCTGGGCAAGCACATCAAGGAACTTGAAACATATATATTCACAGTCCTTTACCCGCACTACATGGAGTCAGATGGTCTAACTACTCTGAAGGTAACCCAGGAGGGTCCTTCAATAGACCCCTTCAGAAACCACTGCACATGGCAGTGCAGAGGCGATATTCTTCTCCTTCAGGGTCTCTTCACTTATTATTTCTGCTTTCCTTCCTTTCCCTCTTCTATTCTTCAAGTTCAGTGCTCTAGGAAACAGATTCTGAGATAAAGATTCATGTTAAGGAGCCTCATGGGGGAAAGCTGTGGCAACCACAACTGTGTGGGTAAGGGAGGCAGGCCTGGACAAAAAGGGTTGAGCTCCATTTCAACAGAGCCTTCAGCCATCTCCACAGAGAGCTGTCAAGTGGGATGGGCCCTTCAGAGATATCCACAGTGGATCTCAGCAGTCCCACCTAGACATGGTGGAGTTGTAACCTTTGACAGCTCCCTTCAATCAATGGCGATGTTAGCAGCCGGGGAATTAGTAATTTAGTTCTGAAGGGAAGTTCCAGGTAGCCTCACACAGCTTCCCTCCTCTTCTCCCCTTTTCCCTTCCTTTTCTTTTACTTCTTTCTCTTCCTATGGGCCTGGTTTCCTTTCGCTCTTTGTTGCCTTTTCCCCAGCATTCTGTTTCTTAACCCCTTAGGTCTATTGGGCAAGGTTGTAAAAATTCCGTTCCATCTTGTACCATGAGGATGAAGAAGCTATCTAAATATCATCGGCCTGAGAACAGAAAGAGAAGGATGGCATGGAACTTTGTTAAATCATAGATACTTGCAGTTCTGACTGAACTATAGTCAACCTTGTTAAATGTTTTTATTCACTGAATGAGGTTTTCTGAAACTTTAATAAGCAGATTTTATTTCTTATAATTTTGACCATTTTAACTAGGAAGGGCATCCTAGGAGCAACTCATGCAGTCATATGCAATTTGAATAATTTTGCTTCTTTTAAAACTACATAAATAGTTTAATATTCTTGCTGTGTCTGCTTCTTTTGGTCATTATTATTATGTTTCTTAGATATATCTATGCTGTATGTATACTAGCAATTTCTTGTTTCTTCAGAATATTTTCTGGTATTAATAAAGAACAATAGTCCATGTCTTCTTAAACATCATGTGGGTCATCTTTGGTTTGAGGCTATTCTAATAAAGTTCCTTTAATACTTTGGATACATTTTTGATGGATATAAGCAGCAATTGTTTGATCTGTATATATTCCTAAGAATGGAGCATATGTTCAGCTTTAGAAGCACTATTGCTACCAGTCTCATCAGAAATAACAAAAAATCTTTCTGCGACAAGATATGTTTAATTCTTATTGTTTAGTATTTTAATTTTACCCCTTCTAGTAGTATTGTTGTGGCATCGCATTGTGGTTATAATTTGTATTTCCATGACAAATATATTAATTACTCTTTCATGTTGGCTAAATAAATGGCTCACTCGCTACCAAATGGACAGCATACATTGGCTTTAGCCTTAGTATATGCCATAGCTCCAGTAGAAGTTACCAACCTAAAAGTCTTTACCACATCTCCTGCTAAGATCTATGGCTACATACTCTCTTGGGTTGTCCTAACTTTGTGCACACTATGATTGCGGTGTAGAAAAACAGATGTTAACACATTGGTGTCTTAATAAATGTCTTACTAGAATTGAAATGTGGAAAGTAACATTATAATATTAAGAGCTCTTACATATTAAGCATAGACTCAGCATTCTTGCTATATTTGTCAAATACATTGTGGTTTTTAGTATTACAGGATAAGTTAGGAAGTAAGTTAGGAAACAAAAACTCAGAGAATCTATAAACTTGCCCAAGTTCACACAGTAGAAAGCAGATGTGGTAGAGATGGCTAGTTGTCAATGAAATTCATACTCTTCAACCACAGGTCAAGTTACCCCCAGTCAGGGGCTACGTGTTCCCCTCCCTAGTCAGAGTCATATGGCTATCTTTCTAGTTAAATGAATATGAGCAGAAATGAGATGTGCCATTTGTACATTCATGCTCTCTTCTCTGCCTGCCAAACCATAAGCAGTAGACTTTCAGATAGTGAGAAATGGTGACTTGACTAGAAGGAACCCAGGTCCCTGAACCACCAAGTAGAGAAATTAGATTATTACACAAGTGATAACCACAGTCCTTTGAGCATAGCTACTGAAATTTAGGTACTCATTTCTTTTCTGTTTTTCTTCCTTTCTTTTTTTTTTGGTCGGTTGTGGGGAATGAATTCTGGGC
Source organism: Dipodomys spectabilis (assembly GCF_019054845.1). Classification (NCBI taxonomy): domain Eukaryota; kingdom Metazoa; phylum Chordata; class Mammalia; order Rodentia; family Heteromyidae; genus Dipodomys; species Dipodomys spectabilis. Next base: position 35,165,670 of record NW_024870720.1, read on the forward strand.
CTGGGCGCTGTCCCTCAGCAATTCAACTCAAGCCTAGCACCCTACCACTTGAACCCAGAGCCACTTCTGGCTTTTTTCTGCTTGTGTGGTGTTGAGGAATCGAACCCAGGGCCTCATGCATGTGAGGCAAGCACTCTACCACTGAGCCACCTTCCCAGACCAAGGTACTCATTTCTTAAGGAGCCAGCATCAACCTGTAAGTACACAGGAAGGAAACCAGACTTTCATTTAAAGGACCATTTATTCCTTCAACTCCATATCATTTGAGTAACATCAATCAACCAGTTAGGTATATTACATTATTCCTTATACTCTTTTTTATATCATCAACACTGAGGATTTATGTAAAGATGAACACAGCATAGACTCTTTTTTCTAGAGGCTCATGGTAGAGTGGAGGAGAGAGATTATTCACAGCACTGTGGAAACATTGAGGAGAGGAAATGACTGGTTCTGTTTGACCTCATTTACAGTTTCTTCCCTGTGGAGATACTAACATTCATGTGCCAATCTCATTTTTACTTATCTTTACTAAACTTATTACATTCATACCAATTCTGCCCATGTGGACTTTCTGATAAACACAGAGACTTGTTTAGGGAGAAGAAAAGTCCCTTGAAATCAGTTCTGGACAGGAAGTTGATTAGAATTTAATTTAAAGTCACTGTGTTTAGTAATTACTAGTAACCCTCTTAAAAATATTCTTCTTAGCACTTTTATCTTCTGCTCTCAAACACTGGTTGGTAAATTTGGGATAGATTAAGAAATGTAATACAGGTCAGGTATGGTGGCGTATTTCTATCATCTCAGCTACACAAGGAGGCATATAGAGTTGGGATGATTATGATCCGAGACTAGCCTATGACAAAAAAAATAAGAGACCTTGAAATAGGGATTTAGGATCTGGCTGGTGCCATCCTGGCCACAGGGTGGATGGTAGGGTCTGGCATTTTGTCTTCATGGTGGGGGAAGGTGAAGCCTCCACCCCTCAGGTAATGGGCATGCTTGAATCCCTGGAGGCAGGGGTGGGCACTTGGCTGATAGGTTACTAAACACATCAGTCTAGTGCCTGAGACTGGGAGTTTCCTGTGATCCTGCCCCCAACTTGACCCTCTTGAGGCTTGGACCAGCTATCTCCATGTTTATGTCCTGTCTCCTGCTTCTGGCTCTTCTCCAGTTACCATGGTGTTCCACTTCAGCTCTCCATTGGAGCTGAATTGGTTTGTTGGTGTTGTTTTTGCTCTCTCCTTTCTCTCTGGCCTTCATGGCTCAGTTTCCTAACAGTGTTAAGTATAGTTGCTGGCTGCTGGTCTTTGAGTCAGAGAGTCCACTATGCAGTCACTGGCCTTTTAATAAAGACTCTATGATTTGACCTCTCAGAATGTAGTTTCTGTTTTCTTACAAGAACCTTAATGTAAAATTAGTAATAATAAAGCAAAAAGGGCTAAGGGTATTGCTCAAGTGTTTATTTCCTCTTCACCTCTCATGGCTCAGTTTTCTAACAGTGTGGAGTATATGTTCTGGGCTGCAGATCTTTGTGACTGGAGTCCATCTGCAGACTCCTGATCTGATCTTTCAACATGTGGTTTCTCGTATTTCTTACCGTACAACACCATCTACGTAATTTCTTTTGAGGGGGAACAGTACTGGGGTTTGAACTAAGGGCCTCAGGGTTGCTCAGCTTACATACTTGGTCGGTGCTCGATCACTTGTGCCTTGTCTCCAGCTCAACTTTTTGCTGATTATTTTGGAGATGCATTCATAAAGACTTTCTCTGCCCTGATTTGCTTTGAATCATGATCCTCCGGGTCTCAGCTGTGAAAGTAGCTGTGTAGTAGGGAGGTGAGGTCTGGCCGGTGCCATATTGGCAACATGGTGGATGGTAGGGTCTAGCATCTTGTCTTCATGCTGGGAGAAAGAATCGCCCCCGCCCCCCTCTGCCTACCAGGTGATGGACCCAGATCCCTGGAGGCAGGGGCAGGCACTTGGCTGATAGGTTACTGAACCTGTCAGTACAGTGCATGGGATTGGGAATTTCCTGTGGACCTGCCCCCTGCCCTGACTATTTAGACTGGGATGAGCACCAGTATCATTACACCATGCCACAGGCCTCTGTGAGCCTGTCCTGTGTCCTGTTTCCTGGCTCATCTCTGGTCATCATGGTGTCCCAGTTCAGCTCTCCATTGGCACTGAATTGGATTGTTGGTTTTGTTTTTGTTCTTTCCTCTCTGGCCTGTTTCCTAACTGTGTTATGTGTATTTGGGGGCTGCAGGCTTTTGTAACAACTGGCTGTCTGTGGCCTGCTAACTGTGTAATAAAGACTCCAAAATTCCATCTTTCAAAATGTGGCTTTTGGAATAATTCACCTTATAACAGCTAGGATGACAGGTGTGGGCCACTGGTATCCAGCTTTCAGTAACCTTTTAACAGACAAGAACACACCATGGTGCCTAAGAAAGAGCTCAGGATGACTAGCAAGGCAATCTCAGTTCTTCCATTTCCACCCTGGTGTGGCCTTGAGAAGAGCACTTAAATAGACATCTCTGAGTTGAGCATAAACTCCCTTGTCTTTAAAGAATAACTAATAGGGGAAAAAATCCTAACAGGAAAAAGAAACTGCAATACAGAAGTCCCTTCTGTATGGAATGGATGAGCTATAGAATCCAGTCATTCTTGTCCAAAGTAATTTTAATAAGGACCCTAGTCATGATGAAGGAAGAATTTTAGCTCAGAACCAAAAAGCACTCTACCTCGGATGCGACGTCTACATGCTCCTCTAAAAAGGAAGTAAGTAAATAAATGAAATATGTGGTGCATTGAATTCTGTGCCCTTGGCTCTTGGAACCTAGTTCTGCAAACTGCTGAAAAGGCACTTTGCCCCTAATGAAACCAGGAGGGAAATGGCAGATTGTCTGGTCACCAGTCCACACTAGGAACAAGATGGAGAGTTGTCTCCTGTCACTGCATGCTCATTAATTGTCCCATATAAGGGGAGTCACGGGGAGGTAGGAGGAACTTCCAAGCTGCAGCAGGAAGACAACATGCTGAGCCAAGGCTCCAGCAGCAGGGCTCTCCTGCTGTTCTGTCAGCCAGCTCTAGGCCTCACTGGGGGCCCAGGACTCCCTGGGAGAGCTTTATTATTCTGTCAGCTGTGGTTTCCCCTCCTCTCATTAATGCATGTCCTGGGGTCCTCTCTTCAGAAGCTGAAGCTGTGCTCTTTAAGAAGGCTTTCCTAATTGATGGAGGAGCCCTGGGAGGTACACATTCAAGCAGAAGCAAATGTTTACACAGTTCCTTTCCTCACCCTCTCTTCTCAGCAATGTTAGCAAGCCCCTGGGGCACAATTTCCTGGAATGTGAAGCTGACTCCTCATTTCCTCCTCCTCTCCAAGGTTCCTGCATCACTGCAGAATGGGTTAGGAACCGAGTATCATGGGTCAGATTGCCAGGAGTTGAAACCTGGTCCTGTAGAAATTAGGGTAAATCACTTCCTAGCCTAGGAAGTAAAAATAACTATATCTTCTCCATAGGGCTATGACGAGAAATAAAGGGCATAAAAAAGAGAGAAAGAAATGTCATGATGTATGTAAGCCCTATCACATGGTATATATTCATTGGTAATTAGCATCTCCTGTCCTCTTTAGCACCTGTCATTTGCTTTCTGTTTGTATCAATTCTACCAAACTATGTCTTTCAGCAAAAGCTAACCTCTATCTCCCATCCTAAGCCAGCCATTTGACTCTTCTATTTCCTCTGTTTCTTTTCACCATGATGCATCAGTTTAGATAATAACAGAACGCCAAGCACTTTTCCACAGAGAAAGATTGCATTTGGGACTTGGACAAAAATGCAGTAAAGTCACAATTATCTCCTCTTGTATACCCTTGACATGATCAGAAAGCATGAGTTTATATGAAATGAAGGGAAGAAATCTCCCATCCATGATAGAAGGAAAGGGCTGTGCTGTAATGTTCAGCCATAATCAGTCACTTCCATTGTTTTCCTATCTGTGCTCACAGACTCAAAGGAAAAGACATTTTCATAAGGGCAGTGTGTCAGCTTTTTAGCACATAGGAAATTTAAGAGAAAAAAAAATGTCTTTCCACACAGAAACTTGTGTAGTTACCCCTGATGGAATTCCCTATTATAATTAAAGTGATGGTTACTAGCTTTTTTTTCAGTATCAAGACAGCAGACATTTCCAAACTTTGTCATCTTAAAAATCACCCTACTTTTCAAGGAAATAAGAGTTAGAATATCCACTTTTGATCGATTTTAATTGTGAACTCAGTCATAAGATGGAGAAGGTGATGACTTGCCAAATAGGCTAAAGGCATAAATAGTACCAAGGAATGAATGAGGAGGGTCTGACCATCCCTCTCGCACCCCTCTAGGAAATAAGTGTTCAATGCAGAGGAAGGAAAGCAGCAACGAGTAAATGATGACAGGGAGATTAAGTGAAAGTCCACAAAATGAATAAAAGGATCTCTCAGGCGATGGGGGACACTTCTCTAGGAAAACTGACCTGCCTCCAAACAAAAATACTACACAGACTAACATTTGAAAGTCCCCCAAAAACAGGTTATCTCAAGGGTCTTACAATGGAGCCCTGCAGTTGAAAGTCATATAAATAGACTGAACTTCAATCAGATGTCTAAGTTTTTATGAAATATAAAAGGACAGTCAAAGTCTCCATGTATTTAGGAAAGTATGCAAGAATAAAATAAGAGAAGCAAATAAAGAATTGAGAAAATAAAATGTACAGAGACAGAACTGTAAGGTCTGCACAGGGACACCTCCCTACCTCTTGGTTAAGTTTCTGCCCAGTATCTGTTACCTAGGTAACTGGCAGACCTGGAAGCAGTCACCTTCCCCTCCTGCTAGGTCACATCCTGGGCCACCTCTGGTCATATGTCTCCTATCTGACCTTAGGAGGGTCCTAGACCCTGAGGTCAGGTAGATCCAGTGTGGCCACACCTTTCCCCCACCTGGCCACACCTCTTCCTGTCCCTGGCCTAGATAAGTCCTGGCCCAGGAGTGGGTTGCCCCCCACCCCTTTCCTTTTCAGTCATGCTTCGCCACCTTGTATGGTGGGGGCAGCAGTTGGGTAAATAAACTTCTCCTGCCTGAATAGCGTGTGGTGTTCTCCTCACCGGCTACCTAATGAAACCTACCTATTTAATATACCTTACATATAGTGCCGTGACTCTGAAGGGGTTTTTGAGTTGGAAATGTTAGAATTTCCTAACCACTCCTTTCCTGTGAACTGAACTACCTTGAGACACCACGCGAGACTTTTCACCAAAACCATTGCTGGCCTTCACATCCACGTCCATACCACTTCTCTACTCTGGTGAGTGAAACTACTCTCTATGGCTCTTTGTTGTCAGTCTCTGTCCAGATGTGGCGCCATGCCAGAGAGCTCCTATGGCCTTTAGCCAAAAGGCCGGTCACCTCCGGAGCCGAGGACGCTTGGTTTTGGGGGCTTGGCCATTTCTCTCTAGCGGGCTCTGGGGGAAGTCGGGACACCAATTCTGCCTGGTCAGCTCTCCTTCACTTACCAGACTGACTCTCCTACACATTTAATGGGGTGCTGCAAATCACGCCTGAGCCGTGAAACCCCTTTGAAATGTCTCCTGAGCTCCCTGGAAAGCCAGAGAGCTTAATTTTATGCCATTCTCAGATATAGACAGTTTTTTCCACTGCAATGGTAAATGGTCAGAAGTCTGTTTACTTTCAGGCTCTCTTTGCTCTCTCTCTGCCAATCATGTCCAACTTTCCTTATCTCTCTCTTTCTCTTTTCTACAACATTTTGGCTTGTGACCTGAAGAGTGTGACACAGGCTGGGTCCCAGGGACCCCCCTCTAGGTTCCCTCTCAAAGGCTAGCCACTATGCAAGGTTTGAAAATTGTCAGTTGCCATTTGTTTAGGTTTTCTTTACTTTTTTTCAGAAATTCACCATCTTGGCCACATGGTGGGTTAAGGGTTTGGTCTCATCTGACCCTTAACCTTCCACCATGCTTACTACTACACCCACTTCTGCAGCCTACCCCATGAGGAGCCCCCATTTTGCAGCTTCCCCTGTGAGGCCTTTGTCTCTTTTACGGCCTCCCCAGTGAGGTGCACCCCCCATTTGGGGCCTCTCCAGTGAGGCCCCCTGTTTTGCGGCCTTCCCTGTGTGACACCCCTTCTTTTGTGACCTCCCCCATGAGGAACCCCCTCCTTTGTGGCCTCCCAGTGCGAAGCCCCCCTCGGCGGCCTCTCCTCTGCCTTTGTAGTGGGGGTGGAACCTGAAGCTCTATGTGTGCTAGAAGCACACATGTCAAGATCTTCAGCTCTCTCTAGCATTGTCCATATGGCGGATGCGCATCTTGGCATTGGGGGAGCTCAGCTGCTATTTCGTGCCAACTCAATTTCGTGCCGACCTCAACTTGATTCTGTGTGTGCACGCCTATGTGTGTATGTCTATGTCTATGTAAACTTGTTATCTGGCATTGTAATCAAGTTATTTCGCTTAAATTGTCTGAGATTCCTGAAGTTTGTTCAGTTTGGATTTGTAGTTTAGTACCAACCAGTCTACATGCAGTCCAGATCCAGTCCATCTCTTCCAACCCAGAAGACAGGCCTCACTTCTGCCATCCTGATTAACTCCGCCATGGTAAAAGTAGACTGGAGTCTCGCTTGGCTTCATCACACGCAGCTGATTTCCTGGTAAAAGATTGCTGTAAAAGCTAAGGCTCTTTCTGTAACTTTGGTTAACTTAAGCACTGTTAGGGTTACCAGAAGGAAATCAATACTATATCTGTGCTAAAATTCTCATCACATCTAACAAGTTTTGTAATTTCAGAATATTTGTTGGTCAATTCTTGATAAGAACCAGGTAAGCTCTACTTTTTCTACTTGATCTCCTTGTTGCTTTAATTGGAAATAATAAAGGGCTTTTGTGGCAAAGATTGCAGTTCAAAGCCAGCCCAGGCTGAAAAATCCCTAAGATTCCGTCTCCCAGCTAACCTGCAAAGAGCCAGTCTGGAAGCATCACTCAAGACTCTTATCTCTAACCAGCCAAACACTGGAAGTGCTATTGTAACTCAAAGTGCTATAGCACTAGCCTTGAGCAGATGTATTCAGGGACAGTGCCAAGGCCTTGAGTTCAAACCTCCTTGAATACCAACTGGGACAAGCCATCCCAGCAACGAGCACCTAGACTCAGCCAGTCTGGGGAACAAGGGACCATGGAGAGGAGTAAGAGGAGATGATGTCACATCAGCCACTTTGTGTCTGCCCTTTCAAAATTAACCAGAGCCGGGAGGTCAACAGAAGTAAGAAGCCTGTCCATCCAATGTCTATCTTTTAACTGTCTACCTTTTAACTGGACAGGAATTTACATTCTTGCCTTTGTTACATGACTTCTCTACGTAGTTGTCAGATGTCAGAAGTAGCTAGGGACATTTCTACCAACATTTTCAGCCCCAAGTCCTTCTTCTTGCCATTTATTTGCTCCATTTATTTTTTTTTTCAGTCCGTCAATGCCTCATGAGACTTCCTCCAGACTTCATCCAAGAGACTTGCCTCCTCCAGACTTCATCTAAGGACTCACACCCACCAAATGACAGCTGCTGCCTACTGCCTTCTCCCAGAGGGGACCTGATCTCAGCCTTTTACCCGTACTGTTGATGCCCCTTGCAAGCAGGAAGTAGCCAGAGAGAATCTTCGCCCTTTTCCATAATTATCAAAAGGCTGGAATGTAAGGTCTGCACAGGGACACCTCCCTACCCCTTGGCTAAGTTTCTGCCCAGTATCTGTTACCCAGGTAACTGGCAGACCTGAAAGAAGTCACCTTCCCCTCCTGCTAGGTCACTTCCTGGGCCACCTCTGGTCACATTAGGTCACATCCAGATCCAGTGTGGCCACACCTTTCCCCCACCTGGCCTCACCTCTTCCTCTCCCTGGCCTAGATAAGTCCTGGCCCAGGAGTAGTTTGCCCTCCCCCCTTTCCTTTTCAGCCATGCCTCTCCACCATGCATGGTGGGGCAGCAGTTCGGTAAATAAACTTCTTTTCCTGCCTGAATAGCGTGTGGTGTTCTCTTTATCAGCTACCTAATGAAACCTACCTATTTAATATACCTTACAAGAACAAACAAGATACAAGGCAAGGAGAAAAGAAAACTTCCAAGGCAGCAAAATCAGTGGTCTCTGGAGCTGTGAAAATTTTCTCCCCCACTTGTGGGAATGTAACACACTCATGACACCATTCTGCTTTTCACCTGGAAATGGAACATCTCTACTGAGGGAGAAAAAGAAGTAGGTAGGTTAGTAATGTAAGGTCTGCCCTGGGAAGGTGAGGCAGATTCCTCCCTCCTCTTAGCTAAGTCTCAGGCCAGTCCCTGCATCACCTAGGTGATTGGCACACCTGGAGGCAGTCACCTCCCCCTCCTCTGAAGTCATATCCTGGGCTGCCTCGGTCATGTCTCCCATTGGACCGTGGGAGGGTCCCAGGCCCTGAGGTCACATCCACATCCGGTGGTACCACACCTTCCCTTACCTGACCACACCTTCTCCCCCTACCCCTTCCCTAGTTAAGGCCAGGCAAAACAGTCCTGCCTCTCTACCATGCACAGCAGCAGCGGGGAGGGTGTTCAGAATAAACATCTCTACTTCTCTTCCTGCCTGAATACCTAATTAAACCTACCTAATTAAACCTATTTAATTTACCTTACAAGTAATTGTTATTTTTAAATTACATTCACTAAATAACAACATGGTACTATAAAATGCACATTCAAAACACAACAAAGTTCTTTTAGCTATTAAAAAGAGTGCTATTCCTATTTTTAAAATAGGAAACAGTACAAGGGCAACATGATAAGGTCAAGGAATTCACTGGAAAATCAGGACAAAAGGAAGAGAGATGGAAATAGGTAGTCTAAGATAGTTTTAATCCAATCAACTAGAATGCCAGAAACAAGGAACAGAGAAATCACTGATAAGTTCTGGAAAATACAGAATTGAAATACATTAGTATTTTTTGAAAAGATATGCCAAAATAAACTCAAAAGTATCTCATGTCAAAGACAGTACAGTGGAATTCATGGATATCAGAGATACAGATAGCTTAGTGGTTTCCAGCTTGGCAAAATAGATCACAGGTGATGGATGAGACATAAGAAAGGCATCCATCTTCTCAAAATTAATATTGTAAGGTAGAAGTCACTGTAGTAATTTTTTGAAAACCTGAGAGAAAATTATTCACAACCAAAGATTCTAGAGTTAGCCAAAATATCAATCAAGTATAAGGATTAAAATTTAATATGTAAAAATCTTAGAAACTCAGCAGCCCATGACTTTTGAGCATGCTTTAGGAAGATGAACAAATAAACTATGAAATAAAATGATATAGAATCCTAGACACAAGAGAGAAGCAAAATGAATTAGGTGAAGGTAAGGACAAAAAAAAAAACTACCATGAAATGGAATAACCAGAGGTTACTATGACAACAATTTTAAGAAAGGCATTTCACAGTGTTGTTAAAGCTATGGGTGGAGTAAGAGTAGAAAGTGGGACTAGAAATTCAAAAGCAGAAAAACAGTAAAACCAATGAACAAAATAGTTATTAACACCAGGAAAAACTAAAGCTCATACTAATAAGGCCAATATAATCATAGCCTGCAATTGGTCTTAGCAATAAGTAATATTTATCTGAGTAAAAAGAATATGACTGGATCCACCAAAAACTTATGAAATAAACTATATATTAAGGATACAAGAGAAGATAGGCATGAGGCAAAATTTCTGATTTCATAAAATAGGAAATCATTTTTAAAAAGAACATAATTATAATTAATTCATTATTGTTAGAAAATTGGTCCTATATGGGTGGGAGGAATAACATATTTTTACATATGTTTTCTTAGCACATTGCTTTCTAACACTATACATACGTATTTTTGTGACAAATTTTTTAACTTAGTAAAACAGAAATAACTAATTGGAATTACCACACAGTTGCCCTGTATTTTTCTACTTAAATCTATCTAAAATACACTGAGAAACTGTGTGTGGGTGTGTGTGGGGGTGAGGGTGTACACATACACCCACATGTACACACATGCCTGTCCTAAGACTTGAACTCGAGGCCTTGGCATTGTTGCTGAGTTTTTCTGCTCAAGGCTAGCACTCCTCCATTGGAGCCACTTCTGGCTTTTTGGGTGCTTAATTAAATATAAAAGAGTCTCATGGACTTTCCTGCTCAGACTGGCTTTGAACTGTGATCCTCAGATCTCAGCCTCCTGAATCACTAGGATTATAAGCCACCAGCACCCAGCACACTAAGGAATTTTTAAAATAATAACTTTCTCCTTTAATGTAATTGAGCTCCACAATTGCACAATTATACTAAAATTATCAACTTAATTCATTTACAAGATTCGATTATAAGGTGACAATTCATTGCCTTCATCCATTTACAATCCCCAAATTTGCCACATAGAAAGCTCTTTACAGCTGTCTTTGTTTTTCATCTCATTATTACCCACTCATAAATGCTAGTGTTTCAAAGTGACTCGGAACACTGGGCATGTTTTTTTTATGGCAACATAAAAACACAAACACCCAAACCCTTCTCCTCTCGCTCTACTTCCTATTGCTAAATCAGAAAAGACGTGTCAACATTTGTTACATACTATCTGCCATGTAAGCCTGAGCCATTCTGCAGTGATATTTATTTTAATCATGCTATATCATTAGTTAGGATTAATTATAAACTCTAAGGGGTGAAACAAATAAACAAATACTGGGAGCTAGCAATTTGCAGGGCGTCATGATTAACGTGAAATTATAAAGGATTCATGCCAGAACTTAACAGAAAGACAAAACAAAGCTCAAATCAGAGATGTTTTAAACCTTTTTTCTCCCCAATATGACTAAGAGATAGGACACTCACAAGGACTCACAGATCACGTGCCCTTTCCAAAGGGGGCATATTAGCATCTCCACGAGATAACCATTAATTATCTCTCAGAAAATGCTGGCAGCCATCTGTGTCTATGGCCCCCACCTGGAGCTATGTCCTCTACCTCCTTCTCTCTCCATTGTTCCTCTCTTCCCAATAATGTCACTAGATTAGGGGCCAAATTAAGGGAAAGGGAAGAGGAGGACAACAAACTGGAGGAGAAGGAGATGGCAGAAGAGGAGGAGGAGAAAGAGGAAGAAAACAAAGATGAGGAAGGGGAGGAAGAGGAGGAGGAAGAAGAAGAGAAGAAGGTAACCACAGCAGCAGATAAGAACACAAGTTTATCTGAGTTGGGGAAGGGAAGGGGAATGGTGGGACAAAGGGTGAGCCAATTCAACACTGATACTCACTAGACACTATGTTGGAAACGAACTTTACAACAGGAGATCCGAAAGGGACCTTTAAGAAAGAAATGTACTCATTACCTGACTTAGATAACTCTAATCTCTCTGTACATCACCTTTACAATAAAATTTAAATTTAAAAAACCTCTCAAGTTAACATGAACACAGAGCAACATGAAAACATGGAGAGTATTTCATCTGCATCAATTCTGGGTATGCACAACTGTGGTATAGTTTCAGAAAGAGGGATTGTGCCACATAAAAGATAACTTCTGACAGCTCTCCTGGGATCAGCCCAGAGATGGGACTTCCTGTTTCCCTTCTTCAGTCCCACCCTAATAGGGACTTAGCACATTTTCACTTTGTCTCTCCCTCTCCCTTCCTGGACCTGCTTCTGATATATACTTATTTAAATGAATGTGCTAATGATTAAAATGATCACAATAATATCCAAAATTGATTAAATCTTCTATCAGCCTTACATGTTATGAAATAAAACTGCACATGTCACTTGAGATTCTGCCCAGAACATTTAGATGTCTGAGGAATAAAACCATCAAGAGGAAAAGATGGTCCAGAGATTCATGTTCTAGCTTAAGATAAGACCTAGACAATTGTGTGTGACTTTTCATTTTTTTCATTTCTTTTTCAAAGAACACAAAGAGATCCTCACATAGGTCCCTAGATCTATCCCATCAGATCTCTTCCTACCCCTCTGTCCTCAACACTTCACTTAGAAAACTCTGAACTTGGACTGGGAATGTGGCCTAGTGATAGAGTACTTGGGTAGCATGCATGAAGCCCTGCGTTCCATTCCTCAGTACCACATAAACAAAAAAGCCAGAAGTGGTGCTGTGGCTCAAGTGGTAGAGTGCTAGCCTTGGGCAAAAAAAAGCTCAGGAACAGCAACCAGTCCCTGAGTTCAAACAAAAAGAAGCTCAGGGACAATGCCCAGGCCCAGAGATCAAGCCCCAGGATAGGCAAAAAAAAAAAAAAAAAAAGAAACAAAGAAACAAGAAAAAGGAAACTCTAAACTCCATTAGACCATCTGACTTCAACTGAAGCATATTTAAAAATGATGGGTAAGGCATATGCAAGGAAAATTTTTACAACAAAAGCTGTAACTGAAGCACACACATTTGGTGTCCCAGTTCACATTCTCTTGGACTTGTGATTTTAGCCATGTCTAAGATATCCCATTTGTGTGAACTAGACCCACTTCCTAACAACCGCTCGCTCCTACATTGAGGATGCTGGAATCCACTGGTCTGACATCACATTCCCCAAAAGATATATCCTGCCATCTGATAGAAGATGAAAATGGCACCGACTCCTTTTGCAAATCTCAACTGTCAGAGAGGGGTGTTCTGTCCTTCAGGCTGTATTGTATGTGTGGAAATAGTAAAATTTCAATGGAAGTAAGCTGATCAACCCAGTATCATATAAATGAGAGATGCAGCTCAGAATGAAGCTACCTCAGAAGTGCTGGCCAAGTCCACAATGCATAGTGGAAGAGAGGGTGGACATGGATTGTGGCTTCAAAATCAGATGCAGCAAGGGGCATTGCAAACATGGTGTACCAACATTCCTCATGAATCTTTTCAGAGAAGCAGGGATCAACTTGTCTTTGCAGACTTAGTGACAGACAACAAAAAAGAATAATAGATCAAAGCAGTGTCAAGAAAGTAGTATAACAGGCAAGAACTTCCAGTGCTGGTGAATAGCAACACTCAGGCCTGGGTTTGATTCCTGCTGTCTCAGGATGCACAGGAGGGAGCAGAGGCAAAACCATATCTTGGCAGGGATATCAGGGGTGCTGTTGCGTTTCTTCCATCTGGCCTCACTCTTCCCCATCTCTTCCTCTGTCATCTCTAAAATAGATTACCCTCCATAAATTCTTCTCTTTGACTTTACTTTCAGAGAAATCCAAGTTAAGACAATGACTATGCTTACATCCTTGCATTGCCCTCTCCTACAGACTGGCCACCTCTATGAAACTTTATTTCTTTCAGACCATATTTGTGAGTAATAGTGGAGGTAGTTGTTACAGACTCACCATTTTTTTAAACTGGTAAGGAACCTGACATTTAGAAAGATTACATGTTTTGTCCATTGCCAAGGATCTGCAAGTGGTGAAGATAAAATTCCACTTTGTCTTGGTATCTGTAGTAGATGCTGTAGAGATAGATACTTGCCCCATACACCTTTCCTTTTTAAGGTCCAATTTATCCATCTCTCAGTGGCTGCTAGAAGGCTCACAGGTGCACCTCTACACTCTACCTCTATACTCTAACCTCTACACTCACAAATGTCTGAAGGTATGTATGTCTGCCCCAAAGGTTACACCATAGTGAATGATTGAGTGATACAGGGGTATGTGTCTCTAGGCAGGACTTCTCTATGGTGCCATTCAAGTTCTATCATTCTTCATGCAATCAGGCTGGGGAGGGACTTCAGAAAAAAAAACATTTCTTTGCGTATTTTAGATCTCTGCCCTGGCCTATCTCCTACTTCCCTACAAAGTCCTTCTCTTTATAAATCACCTGCACATCCTGCCTGCAGCAAGGTTTCCTTCAAAATAGTTCTATAGTCTATAGTTCTATAGTCAGAGTTTTTCCCATGGCCAAAGAAATGCAGAAAACACTGGATACTAATTGTGCTGAGGCTTGAATATCAATCCAGAACAAATGTAATTGCCATTGTGATACCACTACAGGGTGGGATCTTTCAGAAGTGATTAAGCCTGCAGCATTCTGTCCATAGGAATGTACCAGAGCCATTGCTGGGGGAAGGGTCCTTATTTGCGATAATTAGTATACATCTAGGATAATCTTATCAGATGAGCAGAAAAGCTCAAAAGCCATGTACATAGGACCATAAAAGATGATGCTAAGTGAAATGAACCCCAAGAGATAGACACGAGGTCTTTCTTTGTTGTGGTTTTTAAGGTAATATGTGATTTTTTCTTGTTTCCTTTGTATGTTCTTCCCTCTGTTGTCACTGTACTTGATTTTGGTGCCCTGCATCTCGTATATCCATTTATCTAATTGGGAGAGGGGAAGGGGAATCACAAAACGCTGAAGCAAGGACACAGGATGACCTAATGCAACAATGATACCCACAAGACACTATATTGGAAATGAACTTTAAATCTTCGGGGGAAGGGGGAGGAGTGAGGGTAGTGGGGGAGGGAAGGGATAGTGGGAAAACAAAGGAAGGGGTAACAATGTACTCATTACCTTATTCATGTCACCATAACTCCTTTGCACAGCATCTTTACAATAAAATACAATTTTTTTAAAAAAGTGGACTCCTGATAGAGGTATGGCTGTGGCCCAATTCCCCACTTTGTCTCACAAGACACACTTTTCCTGCTTCTATGTTCTGATACAGCCTGAAAGTCCTTGGCGGGAAGTGACACTGTGGTTCAAGTGGTAGTGCACTCACCTTGAGCTGAAGAGCAACAGCACCCAGGCCCAGAGTTTAAGCCCCACAACCGACAAAATAAAAAAAGAAATGTATTCTAGAAGGTCCTTGCCAGTATCATGTTAGTATCATGCTTCTTAACTTCTGAGCCTCCAAGTATCAGGCAGATTATTGTTTCTTATTTACTCTGTCGCTATTCTTCTAGAGCAAGAGAAAAGGCATTAAAGCAAGTTCCTTAGTTATCAATTCTGGTAACAACTCAGGATGGTCATTTTTCTATCTCTGAAAAATCATGTATTACTTTTCACCCTAGCTTGTAGTAATACTACTAAGAAACACATCTCCCTCAAATAAAGACAAAGGTATTATGCTGGTATGTATAAACTTTTAAGTAGTTCAATTACTATGTTTTAGTGGCCTCACTTTTTATCACAGATCATTTGCTAATTGTGAAATGTTATAAATCCAAGATGTACAATGATGAAACTCACAGGCCCATGTCATTAATATGTCTCATTTTACAGCAGGATATAAAATAACTCACCACGTTATAAATACCTGCCTACAGAATGATACTGATAATATTCCCTCCGTTTTTCCACGTAACTCTAATCTTTTAAGGCCTAATATGTGGTAAATTTTATAAACTAACTTTCCCAAACTTTTCATTCTAGGAAATGTACTTTTATTACTCCAAGTTTAACTAGGACAACAGAAACCAGTTTACTGGGCTAAAACAGAGACTTTAATAACTGAGCCTTGGTAGCACAGGCAATCCAAGAGCTGTGGAAATGTCAAACAGGAAAGCAAGACAGCCTAGTAGTAGGCACAGCAGAGAGCCACTCCATTCCCTAGGAAAGGGTAAAAGGACACCAAGGTATTGAAGGAAGACAGTATCGTGGCTTTTTCCATTTCTAACTTTCTAGTATCTCCAGTACCTCCCATTGGCTAGCTCCTGCCAGAAACCACCTGACAAGGAGGAGTCTGAGAATCAATCCAGCTTTCGAGGTTCACTGACACAGGAGCAAAGCAGAAGACAGGCACGGAAGGCAGAGCAGACAGGCCCAGCACCAGCGTGCTCACAGAGTACAATCGCAACAAAGACCTTCAGAAAAATATCAAAGGCCCCCCCTACCTGGGAAGCAGCAGGCAGAGATCATTGCCTGTACTTTAACACCAGAAACCAAAACAAAGGGGAAGCTCGCCTTTGATTTTACACTAATGAAATTATAAATCAAAACCACAGGGAAATCTCTCTGCTCAGGTTTGTAACAACCCTTTCATATTTCAGAAAACTACACCGGTATCATTACAAACAGTCTGGGTAGATTTGCAAAAAAGAATATCTATTTTCCAACAGGTAGAAAGAAAATGTTTCCAGATTTCTGTTGTTGCTGCTGCTGTTTGTTTTAAGTTACCTAAACTCCAAGCCTTTCTTTAAAATGGAAAGCCACGGCATGACTTTGAAGGTAGGCTCAATTGTAGAATACTAAATTTAAAAGGAAATTTATATTTTTTTTGGTGAAAATCATTATGTGAACACTAGATACTAGAATTAATGCTTGCAGTGATACCCCTCATTAAAAGTAAAGGGTAGATTCAAACATAAATCCTTGAAGAAAAAAATAGTTTCATAGAGAAAAATTTATGGCTCAAAATTAATGTGGACTCTTAACAGTTTTTTAAAATTATTACCTTTTAGGATTTTTATTTTATAAGTAATATAATCAGAAACTGGAGTATAATTAGAAACTGTGCTATGCATTATCAGAATGTGTAAGAAGCTGAAAACTTGGGAAATAAGGGGAAAATATGTCATAATCCCACTAACACAGATACAACCGATGCTCATGTTCTACTCATTTATCATTTACTAAGCACCCCAAATGGGCTAAGTCCTGTGCTGGAGAGTAGATAGTATCAACTTGACTCAAGTCTAAATTAAGCTTACAGATCCAATTGTCTATGGCACAGAAGATACCAAAGAAAATAGTTAATTCTTTCCCTCAGTCCTCAGTGATGCAGGAAATAGGTCTTAGGATGCTATAGACTGTATCTCACAGTCTGGTTTCCCAAGCAGAGTTTCTTACCTCCAAATAGAACCTTATTTCACAGATTCCATTGATGTCCTTCTAAAAGAAGGAGATTCCCAGAGTAGTGGGAAGTGAAGTTCCATTGAAGATTATTTTGCTCACTGTCTTCATTTGTATTGCCTTCTACTGAAAAACATTTGACTTTAGTAAAAGTATACTTTTATTTGTGGAAAATATAAGACTTAAAGGGGTCTCCTCAAACCTAGAACCTGTGTCACAAATTTAGCACCCAATAATTCTATACTGTCCTACTACCTGAGATTTTTTTTAAATGTGTATTGTTCTCTGTGCTCATCAAGGCTGTAACTAGGTAGCCCAGGCCAACTTTTATATATTTCTCCCACTGCCTAACTCCCAACTCTACCAACAAGCACCTAATATATGCTCTATAAATACCTTTGACATATTAAATATGACTTCAAAATAAAATTAAAATTATTGCATAAACTTGCAAATTATTCTCAGAAACATAATTAATCATATATCTACCTTGCTTTTTCCTAACAAGCCTATGCTCAAGAGAGGTCTTCTATAGCTGTGTCAGAAGTCCCTAGCACTTTCTATCACCTTCCCCTGCTTCTTTCTCTTCATAATACTATGGCTCCTTGTTGTAGTGTTGAGTAGATTCCCTACCGGAATGGAAACTCCATCTACAATAAAGCCCTAACTTTCTAAGTCAATGTACATCCGAGTGCTATAACAGAACTTGGTTCATCATAATACTATATGTTTAATGTGTAGATGAAAGAAAAAGTCTATAGAAAACCATAAGCATATAAGGAAAACATAACTATATAAGAAAACCATAAGAAATTTGTCCTGAAATAACAGTATAAGAAATCTTTTAGCTAGGTGCTGGTGGCTTATGCCTATAATCCTAGCTATTCAGGAGGCTGAGATCTGAGGATCAAGATTCAAAGCCATCCAAGGCAGGAAAGTTTGTGATACTCTTAGACCTACAGTTTAAGAAGTAGACATCTCAGAGAGGTCATTATTCTGCTTGCCACCATCCATTTGGGGAAATCATGACACTGTCTATGACATAGCTCTTGGTTCTTAAGTGGTTCATATAAAACACTTCCTTTTTTTAAAAAAATAAAAAAGAGTAACAATATCTGACAACCTTGTACATCTATGGTATATAGGCCTAACATTTATATTTGTTGATTCACTTGATTTATTTCCTCTTATTTTTTCATTTAACGTTAAAAAATTGTTTAAATTATTCATAAATAGGTTATGTTATCCATGCAGGTGGTAAAGGGTTCATCATTACAAAATCTCTGTTAAATATTTATTTTCAGAAGGGGTTGTCGGGTTTAATAGGTCTGAGGACAAATCAGATCATTACTTTTTAGCAATCTGAGTGGTACAGGGAAGCCTAGAGTAAATCAGGTAATATAAATCTGGTAATAGTAGTAGCAGCGGGTCTGAAACTGAAGGTCAGTTATCCATAGGAAACGTGGCAAGGAAGTGGGCAGAAGTGCTTGCAGCATACTGCTAATGTAACTGCACCTCTTTCTTCCCCTGCATGTGCTCCCCTCTGAGATACTGCCTCCTGCTCTGCCAGCCCTCTCCCCTCCTCACCCTCAGCTCCCAGCCCAGCAGGCCTAGAAGAACTGACAGATAGCAAAACATGGGAGAGTTAGCGCAGGGATCACAGGCAACCCAGCTCTTTATAATTTCATGAAGCATTGCACAAGGAAAAATGTGGCTGCACTGATGAAAGTTCCTCCATTAAAGTGTAATGATGGCTGGGGGAGGTGGGAGAGACAGGGAGAGAGGGTCAGGCTGTGGAAAGATAGAATGTGAAAACTCAGACAGGGAAGACAAAGTCTGGCCACAAGGGCCCACTGGGCTCTTTGGAGTTGCGCCAAACACCTTAGGCTATCTATATAGATATGTCTGTCAATTTAAGGCATATCTTTTAAAGTTTTAAAGAAATGGACATTTGGAGAAGGCAGGAGAAGAACATGGAGTGAGGAAACCAGAAAAGTAAATGACCTCAGACACACTCCCAGAGACAGGAGGTGAACTGTAGTCCAGAAGTTATTGTTTTCCCTTTATTCCAGAAACGCAAAGTAAATGCTTTGAGCAATCTGCCTTGGGTCTCACCTCCTATAGGTCTTAGGAAATGAAAGGAATTCCTAAAACCATTGGCCTACAAACCTGAAACTGACTCTTCTGAGATTTAGATATTAGACTGTAAGTTAAGTAAGTCTGAGCAAGCATTCTATCTTTGGGATGTCTAGGGGTTTACAAAAATTAAAGGAGACAAGAGAAGTAAAGGAGGCCTTTGGCTGGAGCCGTATAGCAATGAGGCACAGACTATCTGCAAGCTTGGATAAGGCAGGCTGCTCTCCACCAAGGCAAGTAGAAAGAAAAAATGAGAGAAATATGCCACCTAACCCATTCCATTAACGTTAAAAGCAACATAAGACCCATTAGAATCCATACGTATATACAATTGTAGTCAATTTAAAATAAAACTAAGAAAACATGCTCGATGCTTCCCCAAAGGCCTTCACCCCAAACTCATATTTTGCAAACCCTATTCAATAGAGAACAAGTTCAAGAATAAAAGAAGCAGACAGCCAGTCCCCTGGAGCACATGGCAACAGAAATTGACCTACATTGCTGAAATGCCTACTTCGTCCTTCGGGGGTCTTTTTATGGCTAAAATCCAGAGTGGCAATGACTGGAAAAGTTAGTGTCAATGTGTCTGACACACACACACACACACCCTTTGGTCTTTTGAATCATCAGTGTCTCAAATATTTGCCTATATGAAAATAAAACAGCACTGAGAACTAAACTAAATACCAACATATTTATTCAGCTTCTTTTTAAAACAATACTGGTAGAAATCGTAGAGTCTCATAGAGTCTTATTGTTGTGACCTTTTAGAGATGATCTCCATTCATTCTTAATTCATCTTGCCTGTTTTGTCACTTTTTTTTTTTTTTTTTTAATCCAGGCAGCATATTTGCCAGGCCACTGGCATCTTTCACAGCTATGGGAAGATAACCTGGACTAAAGATAATATACACTGTGCTCTGGGGAGTCTGATTACCTTTTCTTCTTCTGTCAAAACCTGCCAGGAGAACTGTCACCATCCAGAAGCAGTGATTTTTAATTTCCCCTAAGCTAAATTAAATCTTCAGCTCCTCATAGTTGGCGTAATAGGTCCAAACTAGTCTTTCTGATGCCAATAGAAATAGGGTGGCAGGACAGAAAGTTAACTCTTGGATGAAATATACATATCCTCTGGCTTCTCCTTCTTGACTCTCCAAATAAAGCTGTCACATTTAAACTTCTCCGTATTATCTTTTTTTAAAAAACAAGTTTTTTATTGTGAAAATACTGTACAGAGGGGTTACAATCACATGAGTGAGGTAACGAGTACATTTCTTATCAAGTATTGTTGCCTCCTCCCTTGTTTTTCCCCCTACCATCCCTTCCCTCCCATCTCCACAATTACACGACCCTGCCCTCCCCCACCTAAATTGTATAGTTTGTTTTTCAACATAACGTCTTGTACATCTCATTGTTGCAATGGGTCAACCTGTATCCCTATTTAACAATTTGTTTTTTCTCTTCCGCTACCCAAATTATACCAACATCAAACACAGTGAAAACTTAACCAAAGAAGTGAAGGACCTCTATGACGAAAACTTTAAAAACCTAAAAAAGGAAATCAAAACAGGACTTGGAAAGTGAAAAAACCTCCCATGTTTCTGGATTGGAAGGCTCAACGTCGTGAAAATGGCAATACTCCTCAAGGCTTTCTTATTCAATGTGATACCTATCAATATTCCAACCTCATTCTTCAAGGAAATAGAAGAGGCAGTCCAAAAATACATATGGAACAATAAAAGACCCCGAATAGCAAAAATGATCCTTAACAGAAAGAACGGTGCTGGAGGAATATCAATACAAAATTTCAAACTCTACTACAAAGCCATAGTAATCAAAACAGCTTGGTACTAGCACAAGAACAGATCTCAGGACCAATGGAATAGAATTGAAAACCCAGAAATGAACTCACAGACCTATAGCCACCTAATCTTTGATAAGGGAGCTAAAAAAATAGAATGGAAGAAAAACAGCCTCTTCGGTAAATGGTGCTGGCAAAATTGGTTAATCACCTGTAGAAAACTAAAGCTATATCACCTGCACCAGAATCAACTCCAAATGGATAAAAGACTTCAGAGTCAAAGCCTGAAAACATTCCAGGAAGGAATAGGAGAAACCCTAGGTCACCTTGGCACAGGCCAAAACTTTCTTAATAGAGACCCAGAAACACAACAAATCAAAGAAAGGTTGGACAAATGGGACTGCATGAAATTGCAGAACTTCTGCATAGCAAAGGACATAGCTAGCAAGATCAATAAAAAGCCCACAGATTGGGAGAAGATCTTCACTAGTCATACAACGGACAAGGGTCTCATATCTAAAATATAACTGGAACTCAAAAAATTAAATCCCCCAACAACAAATCCTCAAAGAAACAACTGCCCAATAAATAAGTGGGTTAAAGACTTGAAGAGAAACTTCTCTGAAGAGGAATGAAGGATGGCCAATAGACAC
Source organism: Dipodomys spectabilis (assembly GCF_019054845.1). Taxonomy (NCBI): domain Eukaryota; kingdom Metazoa; phylum Chordata; class Mammalia; order Rodentia; family Heteromyidae; genus Dipodomys; species Dipodomys spectabilis. The sequence continues at coordinate 35,187,131 of NW_024870720.1, forward strand.
ATGAAGAAATGCTCAACCTCCCTAGCCATAAAAGAAATGCAAATCAAAACAACATTGAGATACCACCTCTCTGTACTATCTTTACACAGGGTTTGCTCTTTCCTATGTACCTCCTAGTGGAGATTTGACAGGCTTACTACAGGAAATATATAATAGAGTCCAATGTAAGAAGCACGTGGGAGAAAACAGAGATGGAGCACGTATTTGTAGAAATCAGAGCAAAGGCTCTGTGTCATTTGTGGGAACACAATGATCAAGAAAATTTGATCCAGAAATTGATGCTCCTTGGTATTAACCCATATGAGTTGAAAATTTGTATCTACACAAACTCTGCACATGGAGGTTGTCAGTGGCTTTCTTAATAATTGCCAAGACTTGTAGGTGCATGGATAATAAATAAAGTGTGATACTCTGATAGTGCAATCCAGAAGTAAAAAGCAATGAGCAGGAGTCACATCAGCAAGATGGCTGATTCTGAGGTATTTGGCATACATTATTCTGCCAAAGATGAATCCGAACACAGAAAGAACACGAGCTCCTGAACTGGAGGGACTGAAGCCACATACTGGAGAACAATGGGGGATGTTACAGAGATGCTGCAGACTACCAAGACCCAAGATGGCTTTTTAAGGAGGGAATGAGGCACACAGCATCTACTGTTCCATCTCTTTTTTTTTAATTGCGAAAATACTGTTCCATCTCTTGAGATCAACAAGGAAGAGGGACCTGGCATGATGAGGAAAGGGTGGAATTTACCATGCATGCCACAAACAACTCAAAGATTTGTTGCCTGCATCATTCCCTCACAGGCCCTGAGTGCGGTCTGGAGACCTACTGGATTACACCAATGTATTACCCCAGAAAGAGAACGTAGCTCACTAAGTATCCTCCTTCACCCAGGCTCCCAGGGCACAAAACTTGCATTAGCATCTTGACTAGCTACGGTGCTGTGTAGCAGTAGAGTGAAGGGTTCCCAGCAGTTCTACTGTTCCTGCCCTGTGAACCAGCAAGCAGTCCCAACCACTTTCCATGTCCCTGAGAAGCATCTGCACTGCCCGGCCCTCAGAGGTTTAATCTACCAAGACCCCTGGGTTCTCATACACTCTCAAGCATCCAGCCCTGCTCCTGGGCATACTACACTACACATAGCCTTCAGAACCTGACAAATGCCTCATACTCACAACCAGACACACTGACCCCAGAGCTGCAGCAAACTCATTCACCTAGGAAAACAGATATAAGTTGGTGGCACAATTCCACAACTTGTGTAGCTTAAGCCCCTAAGAATGCATGTTAAGGAAATGGAGTGAGGATCAGAAAGCACAGGAGGCACAGCCAATGAGACTCAAGGATAGAATTAGAAAAGACAGACACATTCAAAAGCCTCTGCTAGTTGATAGCAGGGAACAACTAGATGCTGCTTTCTCAGGGATTTCAGGCCAATACTGAGCACCTGCACTATCCATCACACAGAAAGCTCCACTTGTAGGTGGAGGGGGGGGGTCTTTTTCAAATGCATTTATCAACACTTGTGAAGTTCTTAGATACTAGAAACTTCCAGTGAGAGAGGTAAAGCAAAAGCTAAGGAGGTGGAAAGAAGTTCCAAACATGAACAAACCCTGTTTCTGTTTGGAGGAGAGCTTGGGGTTGGACGTGCAGAGGGACACAACACATGGAGGGGGGACATGGAGGAGGCAGGCATGACTGAATGTAGAAGCATTAGTCCCAGTGTGTGCCTTCTCGTGGAATACTGGCAGTATCACATGGTGACCATGGAGGGGGGACATGGAGGAGGCAGGCATGACTGAATGTAGAAGCATTAGTCCCAGTGTGTGCCTTCTCGTGGAATACTCATGGTGACCCTGGGTCATGTAACCGGTTAATGTCCCCTTCTGAATCGACCTGAGGGGTAAACTGCAATTCTAGAAGCGAGGATAAGATCTTTCTATCAACCAAAAATTGTACCCTGCTTGGTAATATCAGAAACTCCACCCCCTGCAAATCAGCTTCATTGTCTTCTATACTTACTAGAATGGAAATACCTTTAGTAGAAATTAGACTTGAAGCCATATTAAATCCAGTGTTTCTTTGAATTCATTTTTTCTCATCTAGAAAGATGATTTTGATAGGATAAAGCACACAGTAAACTCAAGGTCATTTGCTACCAGAAATAAATATGAGTAGGCAACTGAGAATATTTTAAACATTCTGTTAACAATAGGCTTTGATGAATTAATTTTGTCTCTGATAAAATAGAATAAAATCACTAAAGGCTTGGTCCATGAAAGGAAGAATTGATAAGCTGAGCTTATCACCTCCAAACAAAATTAATTTTTTCTGCTATCCAAAAGACATTTTCAAGAGAGAGAGAGAAAGAGAAAACAAGACATGGGCTAGGAGAAAATGCTTGCAAAAGATTTCTCTGGGAAGTGGTCCTGTGGCTCAAAGTGGTAGAGTGTTAGCCTTTGAGCAAAAGAGCTCAGGGACAGTGCCCAAACCCTGAGTTCAAGCCCCACAACCAACAACAACAACAACAAAAAAGTTTAAAAGAAAGACTTCTCTGATGAGAGACTGTTACCTGAAATATACCCCCCAAATGTTTTGCTTAAAATTCAACAGTAAGATAACAACCAGATTTTAAAAAGTCCTTAACAGACTCTTCACTAATAAAAAGTTATACAGAGCCAGGGAGAGGGGTGGGGTGAGGGAGAGGGGGGAGATGGGAAGGGGATGGAAGGGGGAAATAAAGGAGGAGGCAACAATGCTTGATAAGAAATGTACTCATTTCTTTGCTCATGTAATTGTAACCCCTCTGTACGGTATTTTCACAATTTAAAAAAAGGAAAAAATGTTATACAGAGAGTAAGTAAAATACATGAAAAGATACTTCTCATCACAGTTAATAGGGAAATGCAAATTAAAACAATTAAATACCACTACAGATATATTAAAATGGCCAAAATCCAGAACACAGATAACATCAAATGCTGGTCAAGATGTAGAACAACCAAAGGAAATGCAAGATAGAATAACTGTGTGAAAAGTATCCCATATTTTCTTACAAACATTAAATACACTCTTAACTATACAACCCAGTAATCATACTCATCAGTACTTACCAAAACAAGTTGAAAACTTATACCCACAGAGAAAATCCTGTGCATGGATGTTTGTTGTGGCTTTATTTATAATTGCTATACTTTGAAAATATTCAAGATGTCTTTCAGCAAATGTATAAATTAACTGTAGCGCATCCAAACAATGGAATATTATTCAGTACTAAAATTGATGAGTGCTCAATGCACACAAATACATTTAAATATTTGTCAAGAACACTTAAATGTGTAATGTCAATCTCAAAAACTTACATCCTCTATCATTTCTACTGTATGACTTATTATAAAGCCAAAATGTTATGGGTGGGGATGGGAGAAAGCAAGGAAAGAGTTACATTGCCCAAAAGAAATGTACTCATGACCTGACTTATATAACTGTACCACCTTTACAATAAGAAATGTACTCAACCATCTAACTTATAATCCTAACTCTAATCCCTCTGTAAATGAGCTTTATAACACTTTAAATTTTTTAAATAAAAATCAAAATGGTTACGACAGTGTTTGCCAGGGAATGGGAAGAGAGAAGGATGAAAAAACACAGAAGACTTTTAATATAGTAAAATCTATTTGTATACCAAAAAGGTGTATATATGTCATACATTTGTCTAAATCTACAGACTGTACAGTGGAAAAACTCCTAATATAAGCTTTGGACTTTGGATAATGTCCCAGTGTAGCTGACTGATAGAAACAAATGGACCATTGTAATAAGATGTGGATAATGGTAAAGACTAAGAATGTCTGAGTTGAAGGGTTATGGGAAATTTCTTTTAGATCGAGAGCAAAATCAGGCATTAGTTTAATGCTATTATTACTATTACTATTATTATTAATCTTGAAGAAATACTTAAGAGGGTAGCACGTGGGGTTTTTTTATTGTGAAAATACTGTACAGAGGGGTTACAATTACATGGGCAAGATAATGAGTACATTTCTTATCAAGCATTGTTGCCTCCTCCTTTGTTTCCCCTTCCCATCTCCCGTCCCCCATCTCCCCCCAAAGTTGTAAAGTTCGTTTTTGACATAACGACTTGTACATCTTCCCATCCCTTCCCATCTCCCCTCCACACTCCCCCCCCCCCCACCCGCCAAAGTTGTATTCGTTTTTCAACATAATGACTTGTACATCTCATTGTTTTGATGGGTCCACCAGTATCCCTATTTAAACAATTTGTTTTTTTCCTTCCCCTACACAAATTATACCAACATCAAATACAGTGAGAGCAGGGTTATACCGTGGGGGAGGGACATACAAAGCAACAAAGAAATCATCTTATAAATATGTTAGGAACAATCGCATGAAAGAAAAAACATTTGAATACTTATCTTGGGGTTCATATCAACTAACATCAACTTATCTGACCTTTTCTGCTTGACTCAGACATATACTAGTTATTGCAAATAAGGGAAACCATGGGGCCTATGTTTCTTTGGGCCTGGCTTACTTCACTTAGTATAATTTTTCCCAAGTCTTTCCATTTCCTAACAAATGGGGCAATGTCATTCTTTCTGATGGAGGTATAGAATTCCATTGTGTATATATACCACATTTTATTGATCCATTCATCTACTGAGGGGCATCTGGGTTGGTTCCATATCTTAGCTATAGTAAATAATGCTGCAGTAAAATAGTTGTGCTGGAAGCTTTAGTATGGTCTTGTTTGTGATCATTTGGGTAAATGCCCAAAAGTGGGATTGCTGGGTGATAGGGGAGCTCTATGTGGAGTCTTTTGAGGAACCTCCATACTGCTTTCCAAAGTGGTTGAACAAGTTTACACTCCCACTAACAATGCAGTAAGGTTCCCTTCTGTCCACATCCCCTCCAGCATCTGTTGTTATTAGAGTTCTTGATGATAGCCATTCTAACTGGGGTGAGGTGGTATCTCAATGTTGTTTTGATTTGCATTTCTTTTATGGTTAGAGAGGTTGAGCATTTCTTCATGTGTCTATTGGCCGTCCTTCTTTCCTCTTCAGAGAAGTTTCTCTTTAAGTCTTTAGCCCACTTATTTATTGGGCAGTTGTTTCTTTGAGGATTTGTTGTTGGGGGATTTAATTTTTTGAGTTCCAGGTATGTCCATTGTATGGCTAGTGAAGATCTTCTCCCAATCCGTGGGCTTTCTATTGATCTTGCTAGCTAAGTCCTTTGCTATGCAGAAGCTCTGCAATTTCATGCAATCCCATTTGTCCAAACTTTCTTTGATTTGTTGTGTTTCTGGGTCTCTTAAGAAAATTTTGGCCTGTGCCAAGGAGACCTAGGGTTTCTCCTATTTCATCCTAGAATGTTTTCAGGCTTTGACTCTGAGGTCTTTGATTCATTTGGAGTTGATTCTGGTGCAGGGTGATATATAAAGATCTAGCTTTAGTTTTCTACAAGTAGTTAACCAATTTTTCCAGCACCATTTACTGAGAGGTTATCTTTCTTCCATTCTATTTTTTTTAGCTCCCTTAGCATGTAGGGAATAGAGTCTTTGATTTGTGTCGGCTTTGTTTTTGTTTGTTTGTTTTTTGTTTTTTTGGTTGGTCATGGGGCTTGAACTCTGTGCCTGGGTGCTGTCCCTCAGCTCTTCAGCTCAAGGCGAGCGCTCTACCACTTGAGGCATAGTGCCACTTCCGGCTTTTTCTGCTGAGGAATCGAACTCAGGTCCTCACTTATACAAAGCAAGCACACTACTCCTGAGCCACCTTCCCAGGCCTGTGTCAGCTTTGTTTAATGGCATTCTAAATTGGGGTAACAGAGTACACATTTCCTAGTCTCCATCCTTCCTGTATTTAATATCCTGTTCCCTTGTGCCATGGAGATCAAGGACAGGTTTGGAGCATTCCTGTTTTTGTAAAGACTAGTATGACCTTGACAAGATGACAATGACCTTGGAGCTCCCAGAAGAATCTTGGATGCTATCATATTGTGCTGCTCTCCAAGACTTCTTTTTCCTTAAACCTTTAGCCTGAGTACATTTATAAAGAAACCTATTCCCTTAGGATTAAGCACTTTTAAACAAACACCAAGGGAAAACAAACATAAAAATAGCCTGATTTACACAAAGAGGTGGTAATCCTGACACAGCCATCTGCTGCTGACAGAGCTAAGATTTTGGCTGTGCACAACTTTGCTTCAGGAGAGGCAGTCTTCCCCTACACCTATAAATTTCCCCTGGACAGAGGCTGACTATGTAATATTTTACCTACATGATAGCATTGTCATTATGTAGCAACACACACACACACACACCTCTGTCAAGGACAAGGAAGAACGATGGAGGGAGCAGCTAGTTGACAATCATACTCCTTCACTAAATTGCAACAAACAGCCTTGAGGGCAGGGTCCATATGTCAGTGTTCATACCCTTGACGGTCAGCACAATGTCCAGTACAATCAAGTGCCCGATAAATGGTTGTTGTGTTAAAGAATGAATGAACAAACTCAATGATTTCCCCCATTGCTTAAAATAAGAAGTGAAAGGTAACTCAATGCTTCTATACAGCTCTTTATAAATTCTGATTTGAAGGACACCATCAATAAAGCCTCTATTGATCAAATTTCAGCTTTAACTTCTCTCTGCTTACTTTCCTGCTAAGTTGAAGAGACAACCATCACCTATCACTAATTCACTGTAGAAGAGAACGTTCCAAGGCAAAGACAATACTTTCAAAACTACTCACACAGGGGCTGGGAAGGTGGCTCAGTGGTAGAGCACTTGCCTTGCATACATGAGGCCCTGGGTTCGATTCCTCAGCACCATGTAAGCAAAAAGAAAAAAGCCGGAAGTGGCGCTGTGGCTCAAGTGGTAGAGTGCTAGCCTTGAGCTGAAGAGCTGAGGGACAGCGCCCAGGCCCAAAGTTCAGACCCCATGACTGGACCCAAACAAAAAACAAAAAAGACAAAACTACTCACACAGCCATGGAAGGAAGAAGAGGTTCCTATATTGAGCATAAGAAGAATGTCATCTTTAGAAAGCGCTATTTACTGAGAACCAAAGATGTGCCAAGAAATGCTATCAGCACCTCATGTGTATTATTGAGTGTAATCCTCACATCAACTCCACAAGCTAAGAATGATCACCTCTAACTTTCAGATTTTGAAAATAAGACTCAGAAAAATGTTTTTGTCCATGTTGTTGTTTTTGTGGTTCAAGGCATGAACTTTGAGCCAAACTAATCAGGTGTAATTCTGGCCCTTGTCTTTTATTGCTGTTTGATTTGGGACAAACATAACACATGAGTGCCTTGGCTTTCTTACCTGCAAAATGGAGCTCATAAATGCACCGGTTATTAAATTATTGTCTTCCACCTCCAAACTCACCTCTGTATAATTGATTTTGTGTTTGTGGGCTGGGACTACAAAATACAATTCCCCATTATTCTGCATGCTTTTTGTAGCTCTGCTAGTACGGGGGCAGTAGAGAGAATGCAGAACTGGAATTGGAAGAAGGGACCTGCTCCTTCCTATGCAAATGCTTCACCTCAGCAGTACAAACCTTCTTTGGTCCAGGCAGAGCCACTGACTCCACTGAAGTTCTTCCTAATAGACACCAGTGTGTATAAGCCAGGGCCTCCAGAGATCAGAATTTCAGCTCTGTGGGACCTATTCTCTTAAGTTGTTTTAGTACTTCCAGCTTTCTGTGTTCTTCAGCCTGAAAGACACTAGCTGCTTTCTGGAATTGCTGTTCACAGTACCAAGCAGTTCTTTCCCTCCTTTCCACTGCCTACTTAACCCTTCACAAAGGTGGACAATTCTTCATATTAAATTTTCTTGTCAAATTATTGACATGGTTTTATGCTCCTGACAGGCTCTGAGAGAGGCAAGAACTTCTACCATGAAAGCTTATTGATGAGAGCAGTAAGGTGACCGTTGTAATGTGCTTATACTGGAGCCTAGCTGGTGTTAGCAAGATGCTCCTGGAAGTGAAGCAGTGGTTCAAAGTGGTAGACTCCAGTCTTCATGGCAAAAGTTCAGAGACAGAACCCAGGCCCTGAGTTGAAAGCCCCACAACCGACCCAAAAACAAAAACAAACAAAACAGCAACTACCTACCCAGACCTTGGATTAAGCACTGCCACATCCATTGGCTCTTTAATCTTTTTAAGAACCTCTTAGATACTTTGCATTCTTGCAGTGTATTTTTTTCTATGACAATTAACATCAAAAAATGAAAGTGTTCATAATGAAAGTTTTGGCAAGTTCCAACAAGTGTAAATGTCTTTTTAAAAATTGTATTATCTTCAAGTAGTTGTACAGCAGAGTTGTCATTTAACAAAGCAGTTTACGAATACAATGCATTTGATCAATATCACTTCTTTCAACACTCTCTCTCATCTTTCCCAACACCAGTCCAAATTTCTATATTGAATGAGTAATATTTAAGCATGAATCCCTCTAAAAAGTAGGAAGCTCTCCAAACTGTAAGGAATTTATGCACATTATTACCCTGTCTATCACTAAGAATTTACATAATTTAAGACTGTGGGTCTCTGTGTGTGTGTGTGTTTGTGTCTGTAAGGATCAAGGTTTTGGAATTCCACATTTTCTCCTAACTTGGATTTCTAAACCATCAATGAAGAATAATTTTTCAAAAACAAATGAAGTGTTTATTTTGTGCATGGCACTAAGATATAAGTGCTTTCACACTTAGTATCTCATTTTATTCTTAAGCTATACAACACTGGGGGTATGACCATCTTTGCACAAAAACATCTTAGGTCATGTAATTAAATGGTCAAACTAAGAACTGGAGCTCATTGTTTACTCACAGAATTTATGTTTTAACCACATTGCCACAGATCATCAGTAAAGGTCACTATCCACACCAGACAGTGGTATTGGGAGAACAAAGTTTAGTAAAAAATACAAACGGAGATAACAATTGCCTCCTTGCAATTCCTCCACAGCAGAGAGAAGAAAATGAAAGAGCAGAATCTGGTAAGGCATCTTCTATTTTGTCTGAGTCCTTTAAGCCACAAGTCATGTCTAAGGTTCTGTCACTGGATTCCAAGAACTCCTTCTCAAATTCTATTTCAAGGATCTCTCGGCAAGGTCAGCTTTATTGTTGTCAAGGCAAAGCTAATGATTTTTTTTTTCAAAAGAGCAGCGATTACTCATTCTCCTGTGTGGCTGCGGTGGCTCCACACTCAGGAGCAGCTCATCTTGGTGGCTCTGCTCAGGATCTCTTGGAAGGCTGTAGTCAGGAATAGTTTTTTAAGGTTTGTATCTAGATCTATCCTGGCCATCTAAAGAGAAATCTTTGTCTTCAGGGAAGAAAACAAGCATCCATTGCAATAATAACAATGTGTTAAAGAAAAAAAATTCAGGAAAAAAATAATGAAAGTAAACATACCTTCTGTTTGGTGCTTGATTTCAGGCCAACTCGGGAATGGCTTTTGGACTAGAGGAAAAATGAGAAAGAAATCTATGAAGAATACAGTATAATCCAACATATTCTGAAGTCATTCCTTCTAGAAGGTAAAAGTTGTAAGTTAACGTCCCTTTTCTCTACCCTTCCTTAGCAGCCGCTTAAATCTAAGAATAGCAGCACAGAAGAGACACCAGTGCAGGCTTTCACATGGCCAGTAGACATCCTAAGGCCTCAAGGTGAGAAGGAGAGGCCAAGCCTACAGTCTATCAATGCCTTGTTCATCTTGACCAACTCAGCATCTCCTAGGGGATGTGGTAGAAACCAAAAGCTGACACATGAAGAAATTCTTGTTGCTATGATCGAACAAAGAAGATGAAGAGAAGAAATGGGTAAAAGCAGGAGCAAGGAAGAAAGAGGAAGGAAACAAATGTCCTGTAAATTGGAAAAGAACAAGCAGAATGAAGACAGGAAAAAAGTGCACAGCAGTATCTCCAGATGCATTTAACCTCTGCTAAAGCTAAATAAATTCTCATTAGATTGAAACAAACTCTCAGAAACATTAGTTTGTATGTAAGACTTTTCATCATCTAGTTTCTTCATGGTTATCTAAACGAATTGAGGATTAGAAAAAGTAAGGTAGGCATTAAATTATGTATTATGCATGAGAAACTTTCATATCAAATGTTATGATTCTTTTCCTTCCAATGAGAAAAAGCACAAGTCAATCTTATTATGTTTAGTATTCAGAGAGTGAATACATTTGGTCTGATGTATATTATGAATCAAAATTAATTACTACAGTATGGCTAGAAAAATGTCTTCCTAAGTCTCAGGCTCAAACTCTCAAGATGCTTTTACACTCAAAAAGGAAGGATTGCAGGTTTGAATCTTTTAATATGTACTTCATTTGTTGACATATTGGAATTAAAATGTGTGTATGTGTGTGTGGTGTGTGTGTGTGTGTGTATGTGGTGTGTGGTGTGTGTGTGTGTGTGTGTGTGTGTGTGGTGTGTGTGTGTGGTGAATGTGTGTGTGTGTGTGTGTGTGGTGTGTGGTGTGTGTGTGTGTGTGTGTGTGTGGTGTGTGTGGTGAATGTGTGTGTGTATGTGTGTGTGGTGTGTGTGTGTGTGTATGTGGTATGTGGGGTGTGTGTGTGTGTGTGTGTGTGGTGTGTGTGTGTGTGGTGAATGAGTGTGTGTGTGTGTGTGTGTGTGTGTGTGTGGTGTGTGGTGTGTGTGTGTGTGTGTGTGTGTATGTGGTGTGTGGTGTGTGTGTGTGTGGTGTGTGTGGTGAATGTGTGTGTGTGTGTGTGTGTGTGTGTGTGTGTGTGTGTGGTGTATGAGTGTGTGTGTTCCAGAACTAGGCCTTGAACTCAGGGCGGGGGAACTGCCCCTTATCTTTTGTGCTCAAGGATAGTGCCTGTGCCACAGCTCCACTTCTGGTTTTTTGGTGGTAATTGGTGATAAGAGTCTCACAGATGGTCCTGCCTAGACTGGCTTTGAACTGCTATCTTCGCTCCTCCTGAGCAGCTAAGATTACAGGTGTGAGCCACCAGCACCAGCAATGGAATGGAGAAATTTCTAAATGAGACGTACAAGTCGTATGTCGAAAATGAACTTTACAACTTTGGTGGGGGGGGGGGGGGGATTGGGTGGGGGGGGAGGGATGGGGGGGTCGGGGGAGGATGGGATGGGAAGGGGAAACAAAGGAGGAGGCTACAATGCTTGATAAGAAATGTACTCATTATCTTGCCCATGTAATTGTAACCCCTCAGTACAGTATTTTCACAATAAAAAATAACAATCTCACACATGCTATATAACATAATTTATATAGCAAAAAATTAATAAGAAAATCACAATTACATTTCTGCAAATATCTTCAATAGCTAGATTAAAATCAAATAAAAAATAGATTCTCATGGTTGCTTTTGCATTTAATCTATTTTAATAGGATTTATTTGTAGTAAATGAAGAAAACCAGGCTTATGGAGTTGAAAAGGGATCAAGTGTTTAAGATAAGCATTGCTCAAGTCTGTGAGACTCTTATCTCCAATAAACCACCAGAAAACTAGAAGTGGTGCTATGGCTCGAACGGTAGAGCACCAGCCTTGAGCTGAAGAGCTGAGGGACAGCACCCAAGCCCAGAGTGCAAGCTCCATGACTGACAAAAAAAAAAAGATAAGCATTGCTGAAAAATGTGGATATTCTTCTCTACGAAAATGACAAGAGGTCATTTCATGGGGGTTAGTTGAAATGTAGAGAATCATTTTCTGTTCTGATATGAAAACATGTTAGTCTATCTTGTACTGTGAATAGATCTTTAGCAGCATATTGCATTGGCCATTTTGAAAAGCAATAGTTCGATGAGCTTGCTGACTGCCCAAATGTTGACCTTTTTCCTTCTACAAAATACAAAAATTACATGTGCTAGCCACCATCCTCACCCAAAACAATCTTCAACTGCTGGAAAGCCATTAAGCCATAGCAACAGATACACAAGTTTTCAAAAAATTCACATTTTCCTTGAAAAGCTTGAATTTTATCACAGGCAACAAATACTTCAAGGAAATTGCTTTTCTTGAACCAACAGGCTCACTTCATTTCTGAGAATGTTAGCCAGCTACTGGGTCTGAATGATTGTACTTCATTGGTCTCTTGTTCTTTTAAGTTAAAAGGGCCCTTTATGAAACAAAAGGCTAGTTCAGCTTATAATTCAATCATGCATGCTTTTCTTCAAACAACTACTGAGTGTTTGAATGTAGTGAAAGGGTTTTTATGAACACTTTGTATTTATCACACAAAACACTACAAAGATACGCACTCAAGAAAGCTACTTGAGTAACTATGAGGAGGATCAAGATCCAGGTCAGCCGAGACAAAAATGGAATGCTCTATGAAAAATAACCCCAGCAAAAAGGATGACTATGGCTCAACTGCTAGAGCACTTGTAAAGCACAAGGCCCTGAGTTCAAATCCTAATAGTGCAAAATAAAGTGAAAACAAAACTATTTCATCAAAGGCATTTTCAAGCAAAAGGGTTTTTTTCATCTTGCAATGCCCAGAGATGACATTACAAAGACTACTAGTAGAATGAATCATGTGAATGCAGCAACAGTTTTAGCCACCATTACTCTCACATAATCAATGCAAATATCACCTAGTGCTCCAATGTGGATGTTAAGTATCTCTAGGAAGTACATGTTTTAAGGTTTAGTTTCTATAGTGGTGTGCACCTTTAGGAGATGGTAGAAGCTTAGGGCCTAATTCATTGGGGCCATGTCCTCACAGGTTAGGGTGATACCTTACTCTTTTTGTCTTCTTCCCTTTGCTTCCAGCCCATGATCTTACAAATCATAAACTGCCCTCATGAAACCAGCCTCATTCCCCAGCCCCACCCCACTCCTTAGCTACCTTCTGTCTCTATAAATAAGACTACTCTAGGAAGCTGGTATAAAAGGAATCATTTGTCTGTTTGTTACTGGTTTGCTTTACTTATCATCATGTCTTCAGAGTCTTCTAGGTTACAGTATATGTCAAAATGTCCTTCCTGCCTTGGCAGTATCACTAAAGGGAACAAAGCTGCCTTCCAAAATGCCCTTCCTGGTGGGTGAATGCAGTCATACATAATATCCAATGTATGTACGTAAAACTGGAACCAGATAGCTTGAGGGGAGATATGGGAATGGGAGAGACAGGAGAGAATGATGGATGAGGTGACTCATAAACTGACATGTTGAATTGGAACCCCTCTGTACAACTAATATAATTTTCAGTATTAGATAAAGCAAGGCTGCGAGTTTCTCACTCCACCCTCAGATCACATTTTGTTTCCTTATTCATCTGTCAGCGGACACTTGAGTTGCTTCCAAAAACTGCCCTTCTCCCCTGCTTCAGTTAATCATCTGCTCTGTGTCCTGCTATGGCATTCACACCCTTCTAAGACTGTCCCTGAACCAGAACCCAGTATCCTTAGCATGATGGTTTGCTTACTTTCTGCTCTCTCTTCCCATTGACAGCTGGAGACTCCCCTGACCTACCAACCTGTGTAGCCCTAGAGTGGAGGTGAAAGGCTTGAGTTCTATCCCCCAGTTTCTGCCTGTGAGCCTGGATCCTTCTGTCCCCTCCTTTTCAGAAGCCCTATCATGAACCACATCAGCTAAAGCAGCAGGGTTTCAGAGGAGTGGTACTGCCAGCATACAAATTACTTGCGAGAGAAATTCTTCCTATCTCCTTTGAACATCCCTCTCAGGCACGCTGCTGACTTGAATCTGGGAAGCTCTTATTACTATTAATAACTCTACAGTACAGAGGGGAACAGAGAGCTGTGCTCAAAATAAAACAATGATGAGCTTGGCCCATGCATAAGGACAAGACAAATGATTATAATGTATTCTGTATCCATATGTCTTCAGGGCTAATTAAAGTGTGCAAGTCTAATACTCAGTATTGTCTGAAAACACAATGCCAATAAGAAAATATTAATAAATACTAGATATTTTTCTCATGATAAGCTCCCAATCAAGGGCTAAGCCTTAGAATTTTTCTCTAATGCCCTGGGAAGATGCAGAATAGGCACTTATTCATTGCTCTGACAAATGTTTTCAAGTTTCTGCTCTAAGACAGGGACAGGCTGAGAGTGAGCTGCCACACAGGGAACAAGACAGACACAGCTCCTGGAAGTCATGTGAACTAGCCATGATAATTATAGTTCGTGTGGCCATCAGTCCCTGCAGAAGCAATTATGAGATAAACAAAAATCCAGATGAAGGAGGACCTTTCCCAGCTTACACTCTCTATTAACTACTTTTTTAGCTAGAGGAAAAAGATAGGAAGCAGGAAAGACAATGGTTTTATTTGCTATCACAAAAACAAAGAGATCAAGCTTTCTTAGAGAACATTTAGAAACTCATTCCCAACATAACCCTTTCCCAGCCCTATATTCTTTATTTAAAAAAATATTGATATTATAATGGTAATATATAGAGGGGTTTCAATTACATAAGTCAGGTAAAGAGTTCCTTTCCTTTCCTTCCTTCCTTCCTTCCTTTCTCTTTCTTTCTCCCTCTCTTTCTCCCTCTTTCTTTCTCTCTGTTTCTTTCTCTCTGTTTCTTTCTCTCTGTCTTTCTTTCTTTCTTTCTTTCTTTCTTTCTTTCTTTCTTTCTTTCTTTCTTTCTTTCTTTCTTTCTTTCTTTCTTGCCTGCCAGTCCTGGAGCTTGAACTCAGGCCCTGGATGCTGTTCCTGAGCTTCTTTTGCTCAAGACTAACACTCTACCACTTGAGCCACAGCACCACTTCTGGCTTTTTCTGTTTATGTAGTACTGATGAATCAAAAACATGGCTTCATGCATGCTAAGCCACATTCCCAGCCCAAGAATACATTTCTTTTTGGACAATATGACCCTTTCCCTTGCTCTCTCCCAATTTTTCCCTCCCTTCTACCACCCACAAGTTGTATAGTTCATTTTCCACATAATGTCCAGTGAATACCATTGCTGCATTTCTTCACCCTTTGTTTGCCCTGCCCTACATCCCTAAAAGAGATTTTTTTCCCTTCTGTGTTGGTTCCAAAATCATCCCATTCTCTTCCTAGTAATTTATGAAGAATAACATAGCCCTGAAGGGTCAGAGCAGTGCTTGAAAGTCTCATAAAGTCTTCAGGACTGACTTCTCTTCCTAGGTTTCAGAAAAGTTAAAGCATACTCATGCACACAGAGATTCTCATAGCCAATCAGACTAAAAAGACCAGACACACATCCACACATGCCACCAGCATCTATAGAATTTACTATGTGCCAGTCACTGGTAGGGACACTGTGCTAAACAGGACCAGTATAATTCTTGTAGATCTCCATGTGTGATGGATCATCAGGAAGCCTTTTCTGGCCCCTGAGCATGGAAAGTATTCCTCCTCAAACACCTGACAAATCTTCAGGTTAGATGATGATGATGATGATGATGATGATGATGATGATGATGATGATGATGATGATGATGATGATGATGATGATAAAGATGAATATTATTATTATTATTATTATATTTTAAGTAGTTGTATAAAGAGGTTTCAACTCGACATGTCATGTCAGTGCAATGCATCTTGATTGATTTTAATGCTGATTGTGGTTTAGTTTTTATACTTATGTAATGCATTTAATGTTTTGTTTTGTTTCTTTACTAGATGGAGTTAGTGGAATCCCTCTACCCAAAAATATTTATAGGAAAATCTGGCATTTGTAATTACTGTTTTATATAATGATGCTATTGTCTATAAGAAATGCTTTTTCTTTCTATGCTTTTTCAGCAAATCCAGTTTCTTTCCTGGCTGTCCTTGGGAAAAGAAATGGGATAGAATATAAGAAGACTTTCTCCATCCTTACCTAACATGAAGAATGATACCAAGATGAGAGTGTTCCCAAGGATTTATAACATTTACATGGTAATATAACATGAAGCATGTACATTAAACAACAAAAGAATATGCTCATTGTGGTTGACTACTAAAATACTTTAACTATCACAGTTTCTCCTGCTTTAAGATCCAACAGAGGCAGCTTCTCACAACATACTTCTTTCAAAATTTCCACTCAGATAAACTACTCCATCCCAATCAGATTTTAATTGCTATTGTATTAGGTCTATAAATCAATGTGGAGAAATCTTTATACCATCTAATCTTGTCATCAGGGAGATATTTACTTTTAATGAACTTGGACAATTATGCTTCCCAAAGTCACACTTCAATTCCAAGTCCTGACCACAGCAGCCTGACCCTGCAGCAGCATCACAGACATGTTTGACGGAATGCAGGGTGAAGTCACAGGACCTGGCCATCAGAACACCACCGCCCAGGTCCTCTCAACCTCTGGACAACATCTAGTCAGGCTGAGCACTAGGTTAGAAGCCAAAGACACAGTTCCTGCTCTTTAAAGTCTTATAATTAAGTTGGACAGATGGGTATGGTGACCAGAAGAAAAAATAACCATAAATGTAGTATTTATTAAGTACCACATGTGCAGTACCCATCAGAAACGGTGAAGTCATGAAGAAGACTGACATTGTTTGTTAGATGAAAATTCGAGGAGGCTTTGGGCTGTGGAGTACTATTTAAGCTGGAAAAGATAAGACCCCAGACCAATATCCAACAAAAGTAATGAACAAATGTTAAATAAACAAGGATGGGATCACCACGGATGAGGATGCCATGGACAAGGGCATAGTGGGAAGAACATGTGCCTATGGCATCCTTGGGGAAGAAGAACAAGTGGACCGATTTTTCCATAAGATTGTGGACAATAGGCAGGACATAAAGACCAACTGCTGAGGCCTAATGGTATAAACTCTCATCTAAATTTTCTATTAGGAGCTCACAACTATCTAGGTTTGTTGTTACTATTCAGTTCCACTCCATAACTGTTTTCTGAGCCTCTATATATTCCAGGAATGATACACACACAAGTGAGTAAAAATGAGTCAACTATTCTCTCTGCACTCAAAGACCTTGTGGTTGAATAGTCAGATCAGAAAAGAACAACTCATCAGTATGGCATAGAACATGGAAGAAGGGAGAAGGAACAAAGACTTCTGAGACATCCTGAGTTTTGGAGGATGTAACGTTGTTAAGCATGGGGGTTGAGGAGAATGGGATCCCAGGAAGAGATAGTGTAAAGGTATGAGGAAACATACACCTTGAATTGAACATAGGTAAGTATGTCTGCAAGCTAGAGCCATGGGGGTTAGGAAGTGGATACAGATGGCTAGAGAGAAGGTCAGGGCCTAGTTGTTACCGGAGTCTGAACTTCCTCCGTAGACAGTGAGCCCTTGAAAACTTTTATACAGAGTGACATAATCAGATTTGTCTTCAGGAAGAAAATGATCAGGATTAAAAGAGTCAGAAGAGTTAGGAGAAGTGAATGTGAGTTTCCTTCTACAGCAAGTTATATATAATTAGTAATTACCCTAGGCTAGCTTTGTGTGTCCACAGACAAGTCATTTCTCCTCTTGGCCCTCAGTTTCTTAGTTGGGAAATACAGCTGCTGCATCCGATGATGTCTCCATGTTCCACGTGGAGATAATTCTTTCACCTTCCAAGAAAGGCTGATATGTAGGTGGGGAAGAGAAGTTTCAGTCTTTAACCTTTAATAGTACAGATGGCAAACTGATTTTAAAAAGCATAGGGTTTACCAAAAATTTTCTTTTGATGTTTAATCTACATTTGATGGAAACTTGAAATTTCCCAGAAAAAAAATTGTGTCTCATGTTTAGAAAGACTTTTTACCGCACTGAGGAAGGTGCTGTGAGATCCTTGGATTCGATGCTATATTTCAGTCCTGAGTGTGAGGTCAGCTCACAGAGGAAAATCCACTCTCCCTGATTGCTCATGCAACCTCTCAGTCCCAGCTCAGCCCCGTTCTTATTAAAATATGTATTAGTGCAATGCAGTTAGGATTAAATGTGCTTCTGCTTCTCTTCAAGAAGAAAATAATAAGGAAGAGCCTGTGTCAACTGGGGACATGGATCACAGGGATAAATTAAATCCATAAATAATCCAGACCCTCATTTAAGCCAAGAGCTTCAATCTCTTTCCTCAACAAATCTATGCTGAGAGCTGTTAACAGAGTATTCAAATTGCCTTAAATGAGGCTCCTTGGTGCAGGGCCAACTGCCTAAACCTGCACTCCTGGACCTTGCTGTGTATCCCACTCACAACCATCTTCCGAAATGCCAAAGTGCAGTCTTCCTCTTTACTGAATGTATTGTAGCTCCTGTCACTGATCTTTTCTGAATCTCTACCCCAGACCTCCATCTCTGCTCTTCCTTGGTGTCCGCATACTTTGCCAATCATGCTATTTTAGGATGTCCTTTCTGTTAATGCCCTTCTTCCTCTCTACCCTCCCCCATTTCAGTTCAGTTTTTCTCTGTCTGGACTTCCTAAGAGTTGTCATATTACAATGGCTCATCAATATAACTCTTCCAATCTTTTTTTAAAAACACATTTTGGATGCCTCACAAATGAGTTGAATAACAAAAATGATTATGGGCTTCTAATCTACAATTGAAGTAAGTGATTACAATTATATAAGAAATGTGCTCTGTCAAGCTCATCTCTCTCATACCTCTCATACACTTCTTTCCCTTTGTACATGGAGGCCTGTCCATCTAGTGATGCCCCCTGATCATGACCGTGATCCATCCCACTTGTGCAGACCATGCCTCAGGTCCACTTTCATGTACTTTCTGTACTTTCTATAGGCTGTGGTTAATAGGTTATAACTATGTAGCTTGCTCCCTTCTCATGACTAAATATACATGACTAAAATATAAAACACAATTCCCAATGCAGTATTGAATTTGTTGATCTATGAAGAGACACAGAAACTTCATAACATACATACTTCCTTCAAGTATTCCTATTCTTTCATAAGATATGTATTGTATGAGAGGAAGATGTCATCATTGTTCTCCTCTATGGTCGTCAATGCTGAGTGCTCACTTGAAATTATCTAAGCATAGGCTAGCCCCATAAGTCTCTTAGGGGCAGCCTCTTTATACATGGATGAGATCTTCAGAGTTCTGTTTGTTACTGAAAGCTGACTTCCACTCCTGACAAAATAGTTCAGGGAATCAACCAAATAAAACTACCAGGGTTTAACATGATCTTATCTGCTCATATGAACATAGCTTTTGACCTTCCCTGCTTGTCTCAGACATACTAGATATTGCAAATAAGGGAAACCATGCGACCTATGTTTCTTTGGGCCTGTTACTTCACTTAATTTAATTTTTTCCAAGTCTTTCCATTTCTTAAAAAATGGGACAATGTCCATCTTTCTGATGGAGGCATAGAATTCCATTATATATATATATATATATATCATATATATATCATATATATATGTATATATATATCATATATATATATATCACATTTTCTTGATCCATTCATCTACTGAGGGACATCTGGGTTGGTTTCATATCTTAGCTATGGTAAATAAGGCTGCAATAAACATAGTTGTGCTGGTAGCTTTAGTATAGTCTTGTTTGTGATCATTTGGGTAAATGCCCAAAAGTGGGATTGCAGGGTCATAGGGGAGCTCTATGTGGAGTCTTTTGAGGAACTTCCATACTGTTTTCCCAAGTGGTTGAACAAGTTTACACTCCCACTAACAATGCAGTTGAGTTCCCTTCTGGTTACACCCCCTCCAGCATCTGTTGTTATTAGAGTTCTTGATTATAGCCATTCTAACTGGGGTGAGGTGGTATCTCAATGTTGTTTTGATTTACATTTCTTTTATGGCTAGAGAGGTTGAGCATTTCTTCATATGTCTATTGACCATACTTATTTCCTCTTCAGAGAAGTTTCTCTTTAAATCTTTAGCCCACTTGTTTATTGGGCAGTAGTTTCTTTGAGGATTTGTTGTTGAGGGTTAAGCCAAATGAACCCCAAGATAGGGATACAAGTGGTTTTTTCTTTCTTGCTATTGTTCCTAACGTATTTATAATGTACCATGTGATTTTTTTGTTTCTTTGTATGTTCCTCCCCCATACTATAACCCCTGTTTTCACTGAATTTGATGTGGGTGCCTTGCATCTTGTATATATACTTCTCTAGCTTGGGGAGGGGAAGGAAAAAAACAAAATGCTTAAATAGGGATACAGGCTGACCCATTGTAACAATGAGATATACAAGACACTATGTTGAAAAACGAACTTTAAAATTTAGGTGGGGGGGTGTAATACAATGGAGGTGGGAGGGAAGGGATGGTAGGGGAAAAAACAAAGGAGGAGGCAACAATGCTCGATAGGAAATGTACTCATGACCTTGCTCATGTAACTGTAACCCCTCTGTACAGTATTTTTACAATAAAAACATATTTAAATTTTTTTAAAACCAAAGATTTATTCAGATAAAAATTGAAAAAGAAAAAAAAACAGAAAAAAACCTATCGAGGCAAGGAGAGGTGGTCAGTAACATTACATAAAACCTGTACAGGTACAGAGGTTTTTTTTTTTGTTTTTTGTTTTTAGCAGAACTAGAATTTGAACTCAGGGCTCTGCACTTGCTAGGCAGGTACTCTACCATGTAGGCTACACTTGCCTCAGTTGTTTTTATTTTAATTGAGTCTTATTTTTGAGGGGGTGGCCTGAGCTGACATGGTTTATGGTCTTAACAATCACAGCTTATTTACTAGCAAGATTGACAGGCCAATATTTTATCAAGTATCCTTGATGAAATTATGTCTGTGAGAAATTTTGTAAAACAAATCCACCTTTCAACCAACTCACATTTTGCCTATAGAGAAACTTAGTATTTTTCCACTGATCTCCAGTGGAGTGGCTTCTACCTCTTTGTTCCTTTTCTCTTTAGTCAGTTTGAAATAATTAATGCTATATAAGTATATACTTTATTTTACTTTCCAGGGAATCATTGTGCATTAAAAATTCTATAGCAAGTCTTTTCCTTAAAACACAGGATTCTTTGAAATGTAGATATTGATCTCCTAATGTTCCCATTTAATTAGTTAGAGAATGCACCTACTTAATAGACACAGAGCAATTACTGACTGCTGTTAAGGTTTCCATTACAGATGCCAAAAAAAGTTTCTCGTCCTTTCTGTCTATCTCATGGTGACAGCTTAGATTGACTAGAAGAATGCAGAGGGAAAATAAAGAGTACTTTTACAATCTAGATATAAACCTTGTAAATGGTGACAAGCCCCTTATCCACAGAAAGATTTGTAATTTGGATCTAAATAATTAGAGAACCTAATACCATCACCAAATAATAATACAACATTCTCTTAATATGGTAGATGAAATAAAATGGCCTTGCTACCTTACATTCCCTCTCCCAGCTCTCAAGATAATGAAAAGATACACATAGAAAGTCTAGACTATAAAAGTATCTAATGAAAGTCACTTAGGTTCTTTACATGGTCAGAAAAGTTACCATTGCTTCAGAGGAAAATCACAGAACCCTAAAAGTAAAATAATCTGCACTTCATTCCCTTTGTATGAGCCACAGTTACAACCACTGTATTTGGATTCTTTGATGAGCAAGTCTATCAGGAGAATTGCACACCTACCTGTACTGATGTGCACTACATTCTACAAATCCAGCTTGTTGGTCTGTTCCAATGGCTTGAAAGCTTAATCTACTTCTCCTCAGCTAAAGACACTTTGATTTGCTTTAAAATAAACAACTGTCCTTCATTCATTCCTATCCTTTAAAAGTTAGAGTAACAGTGGTTCATACATAACTACTCAGGAAACTGAGACCTAGAAATCAAAGTTCAGGACCACCCCAGGTAGAAATGCCCGAGACACTCTTTGCCAAAATAACCAGCAAAAAAAGCCAGGCTGAGGGTATGACTCAAATAAGTGTTCCTGAATTCAGGGGGGAAATAATGGGTTGTGGAGAAATTATAGTCATTAATGGGAAATTTCTAATTTCCAATTGTATATATAAAACTTCCCCCTTCCCAGATGGTACCTTTCCCCCGACAATTCTAGGGCATGCTGTAGCATGTTGTGAGTATAGGAATTCTGCTCTTAAACCAACTCACTTTCAGGTCTTCTTGGACACTGCTCTCATAGATGATCACTTGAGTACATCCATTAAAATGTTATTCATACATTTGCTCGAATAAGAGAAATATGCCTTAAACTTGAACATGGCCACATATCTGTTCATTTTTCCTTGACTATGTTAGTCCTTTGAAAACTTGGTTTCTTATCTGTGAAATGGGAGGACTTGCTGTATTGAAGGAAGAAATGCCATGAGTCACTAAGCAAAATTTCCAGTGGAAACCAGCCAATAGGAAGTGATCACTGCAATGGTGGTACTGGTGCTGGTTAGCAGTGTCATTTTGATTTGCCCTCATGGTATTTCTCAGTCAGCTCTTTAATAACAAGGCTATAGAAGCAAAACTTAACCCGGACATGTCCATCTAAGAATTTATCGATGGTCAGGTATGATGACCATGCCTGTCATCTCAACTTACATAGGAGAATCATGGTCCAAGGACAGCCTGAGCACAACCCTTTCTTACCTAGCTTGGTAAACTAGCACCTGCTTTCAGGACAGCCTCTGACATCAGTCACCTGAGGTCATTCCATCAGTTCAAGCTCTGGGGAAGGAGAATACTCAAAAAAAAAATTAATTCACAGAAGAAAAGCTAGACCACACTATAAGAACTAAGATCATTACTGCTTAGTGAAGGTCTTTTTTTTCAGTTATTTTTAATTGACAAATATCAGTTATCCGGGTGGGAGGGGTTTCACTATTGCACCATTATTGTATCTCCACGCATTTATACTGTATTCCCATCAGTTCCACACACACACGCCCCATCCCAGTGCCTGCACCTTCTTAACTAAGTTCTTCATTGCACTTTTGTTTCTAAAACTTCCTAAAAGAAGAATTCTAGATGTCATGGCACATACACTCACAGTTTAGTTGGACAATGGCATCAGGATCATAAAACAAATAAAACAGACTGCTCCAGAATAAAGCTGGCCCCTTTTTATATGGTGATGTTTCAAATAGAGTCTCATGGTTTTGGCCCAGAGCCAAGCTTGGACCTTTATCATCTTAATTAATGGGATTATCATCATGCTACCATCAGCAGCCTGTTTGTTAACATGTGGTCTAACTTTATTTGACCAAACTTTTCTCAAATTATGATCTTCCTGATCTTGATCTCTATCCTCTGAGTAGCTGGGATTATAGACTGGAACCACCATACTAGACATGGTTTAAAGTCATACACAAATGTCATCTACTGCAACTGTTAAGCAGAATATTTATAACTCTTGCCTCCACAGAGGTTACTATTAGCCATGATGAGCATTAACCCTGTAGCCATCACACACTTCACCATGTGCAGACTTGGGTAACCTGGGATTCAACACCACTTATGGTCAGCTTGCTCTGGTCCAACACCATTGCCTCCACATCCTATTTAACATATCTTTAACCCACTTTCGTCAAAATCAAAACACAAGATAAACAGAGCCAAAAAGCTTAACTGTATTTCCAAGACTGAGCTTATAGCAAGTGAATCTGAAAATAGAAAACGAAATCTATTAAATCCTTATTTAAAGCCCTACACATCATTGGTTTCTAGAAAGCAAATGTTGATGCATTTGAATTACAAGTGGAGTTCCTCATATCAATGCTATCTATGATTCAAATAGACTTTGGAAAACAGTACTGTATAATTAATTCCTATGAATCAGGCATCTATGGAAATAGCTACATTTCAATATAAAAGCTGGCTATCAATTATTCTCTTATCAGCTCTTCACAAAAGGGATTGCTTTTCTCCAGGCATGTGGCATCTAGACACACACACTAACAGGCAATTTTCTTGTCTCTTTTGGAAACAGATTTTCTCGACATTAAAAAATACTCCCAAATCTACCTGGCTTAAAAAAAATCCCTTTAGATGCAAACTTAATTCTTCCTGACTACAATAATTATTTGGAAAGCATTTCCAACAAGGAAAAAGCACCAACGAGTCAAGGAAGAAGACAAAGTTGGACATCATGGAAAGAAAGACAAGGTATTCTTGGAAAAGGATGTGATGCTAGATATTAGAAATGGAGATTTCATGGAAGTTTTGGTTGTTCTGGCAGCAGTGGGGTTTGAACTCAGGGCCTCATGCTCACTTACTAAACATGTACTCTACCACTTGAGCCATGCTTTTCCCCTTTGTTTATTTATTGCTCTATTGTTCTTGTTATTTTCAGAGGAGGTTTCAAGTTGTTTTTTTTTTTTTTAATCTAGAAAGGACCTTAGTTCTCCTCCTATATACGTCCATGTAACTGGAATTATGGACATACCACCATGTCTGGCTTGTTGGTTGAGATGTAAGTCTCACTAGTTTTTGCCTAGTCTGGCCTCAAGTGCTCCTTCTGATCTCTGTCGGGCCATAGCTGTGATTACAGGCCTGAGCTGCTAGGCTCAATCATGGCTTTAGAAATTTTTAAGTGAATAATAAGGACTGCATAAGTAGCGTCTACTAAGATATTTTGACTGACTTCCTGCGCAGCCTGGATTCTGAAGGAAGGCATGGCATCTGCCACAGAGCTGTACATGCAGCGAAGGGAGCATCAGTGCTGCCTGCATTTGTCCCTAACTCTGCCAATTATTAACACTCAAAGCTTGGAAAGTTGACTGCTGTGCTCCTATTGTTCCTCCACATCCAGGGGCTGAGCTGTACCTGCTGCATCATTGGCTCTTTGGCCCTCTGGCTTCTAACCAATGGGAGGATACTGACCTAGGCCTTCCTCAATTTCTGAGTGTGACAACACTCTTTGCCTCAGTCCACTGATCAGGCAGTTCTGTCCAGGTATGTTTTTTGGTCAGTCGTGGGGCCTGAACTCTGGGCCTGGGCGTGGTCCTTCAGCTCTTCAGCTCAACACTAGCACTCTACCACTTCAGCCACAGTACCACTTCTGGCTTTTTCTGCTTCTGTGGTGCTGAAGAATTGAACCCAGGGACTCATGCATATAAGGCAAGCACTCTACCACTGAGACACCTTTGCGGCCCCTGTCCAGGTATATTTGACCTTCCCATGATTCCTCAGCTGCAAGAGTAGAAAAGCTGGGCATGGTGGTGTATACCTGTAACTTAGCACTTCAGAAACTGAAGCAGGAGGATTATGAGGTCAATGCCAGCTTGGGCTATGTAGAATGACATTATCTTTAAAAAAAAAAAAATAAGCCAGTGCTGGTGGTTCACACCTGCAATACCAGCTAGTTGTGAGGCTGAGCTTGAGAGGATCACAATTCAACGCCATTGCTGGCATATACATGAGACCCCTTCTCAGTATATGGCTAGTGGTACATGCCTGTCATCCCAGCTACAATGGAAAACACCAATAGGCAGATTATGGTCCAGATGCTGGCTCAGACAAAAAGTGAGTCCCAAAATCAAAATAGCCAGTGCAAGAAAGGGCTACAATGCCAGTGGCATTGGCCGAAGCCTGTCATTCTAGCTCTGTGGAAGGTAGAGATTAGGAGATCAAAGTTTAAGGCCAGCCCAGGCATAAATATGAGACTCCAACTCAACCAATGTTTGGGTGTAGTGGCATGAGGTTGTTATTGGAGCTACAGTGAAAGCATACACAGCTGGGCACAGTGGCCTATGTCTGCCACCCACAGTGACATGGAGAAGCACACACAGAAAGAATGCAGCCCAGATTAGCCTGGGCATAAGGTTAGACTCTAATTCAAAAACTATATAAGACAAAAAGGGGCTGGAGGGCTGGTTCAATGGCAATAGCAAGACCCTGGGTTCAATCTCTGGTATTACCAAAAAGATGAAAAAAATCAATTAAACTAAAAAATAAAATCTCCAACTTGGATATGTTTCTGGCCAGGACTTTGGCTGACACATTGAGGTAGGCTATCTACCTTGTTTGGGCATTTTGCATTGTACCTGTAGTTACACTACAATTACACTGTAAGTACATCGTACCTATTACGTAAGAGTATTATCTATTGTGGTGTTGTGAGTGCTTCACACATAGGAGGCCCCAATTCTGATTATGCACACAGTAACTGACAATTGTCCAATTGTAATTGACACAGTAACTGTATTGAGAACTCACAGTAATTGTATTGAGAACTCCAAGGGTATGGTGTCTCCTGCTATGACTCAATATTGCAGCTTCCTTTTTCTTTCTAAGACAATAATGCAACTTACTTTTCATAATACTGTTATGAAAAGCCCACACTCATCCCATCCTTGAGGATGAGACTTTAGTGTTCTTGACTATTGTAGTCTCGCTGTGTTGTAGACCCTCAGCATTCATTTTTCATTTCCTTCTTTAGCAGTTGAATAAACTAGTCCTCATGGTTCAAATGCAAGATATCAAGAGAACGTAGCATGAAATAAAACAAAGCTCAACATTAAATAATCAATCTTTTAAAAGGGCTTTGGGGAGAGGGAAGGGAGAAAACAGATTTTTAACAATGCCTAAACATGGTTCCTGAGGGACACATCCTCCCGTTAGAAAGGTTTTATTGGCAATGTGAAGGTTTCATCCATGAAAAATAATGATCATTAGCTTTTCCGTGACAACTGTGGTTTGCCTACAATATCCATCACGCCCCAGCGTCCAGGGCTTTTCCACTATTCTGATCCCTCGGCGCAAGGCATTAGTGAGTATTGATGCTATTTTAATTGTTTCTCACATAAAGCCCATTGCTACTTGTCACATCGTGCACATACACGAACAGTCATTATTGAACTTTGGGGAGCTCCGTATGTGTGAAGCAGTTTCAAACCTGCCCAGCAATTTTCACAAAGGTCAGGCAATGGGCTTGATTGGTTTGATTGCCAATTTGGCATGATTAACAAGGTCAATCTGAGTGAGATCCCAGATGAAATCAGATTTTTGAAAGAGCCACATCTGTCCTAAAACATATGCCAAAAATGTCAAGATAACAAGGAGGGCAAGACATAGACCACAGATTTCACATAAATAACCAAGTACCTTTTTAAGTTGTATTTACCTATTTTTAATTATATTTGATTATCTTTAAGTAGCTGTGCAATTTGTCAGTTTATGAGTTCTCATAAATGTACCTTGTTCAATATTACCCATTCCCATCATTTTCTGCCATTTCCAAATACCTTTCATTTGGATTATAATTTTCTTGATTCACTGAAGAACCTCAATTCCACAAGTCAAAGTAAGTACTAATTTGAAAACTAAAATATCTTAAGATCAAAGGAAATGGCAGTGAGCTTCTGACTCAATCATTTCCAACAGTTAAAATTAACTTTAAAATATCACAAAAAGTCTCAGATCCTAGATTTATAGAGGAGAAGGGATGCATTTTCTACACAGTCTAGGCTGAGTATCTAGCTGGAGCACTAGGGAGAGTCTGACCTCTGACATGCAGAGACAGACTTGTAATATTGTCTACACATGCTTTAATTTACTTACATATCTATACATATATGTGGATTCATAAATACACAATGTATTTTGGTAATTCTAAAATAGAATTTTAATTGTAAAGGTGATATACGGAAGGGTTATAGTTACATAAGTGAGGTAGTGAGCACGTTTCTTTTTTAATTTTTTAAAATTTTATTATCTTTAAGTGGTTATACAAGGAAGTTCCCATTCTACAAAACAGCATATGAATGCAAAGTGTCTGATAACATTCTACCCATTGCTCCTAACCCACCCTTTCTCTCACTTTTCTTCTTTTTTTTAAATTAAATTAGGTGATTACATAAATTAAGTCAAACACAATTTAAGTTTCACCAGGCAAATTGTCATTATCATGGCCTATAAAGTTTGTGAATTCTGTGAGCTTTGACAATACAATTATTTCTTCCACATCAGGTGATATTTGCATTTCTTTCCTTTTGCTTAATGTAGGCTGTTCCTTCTTTCCCTCTCATTCCTCCCTTCCCATTGCTGTCTTTGGGTTGCTTAATTCTTTTTCTTCTATGTCCAGTGCAGCTGATGGGCCCCTCTGTTGTATGTTTTCCCATTTCCCACTGATTCTGTGTCCTCCTCCTAGCTTCCCTCCATTGTGCATATACATATATATATCATATATATATACATATATATATCATATATGTGTTCAATATCACGGAGTCATTTAGCAATGATACGACAAAATGAGTGGCAGTCCTTTGTTTCTGAAGTCCTATTTACTTTGTCATATCTCCTTGCATTTTGGCTTTAGCATCCACATATCAGGGAGACCAGTACATTCTTTTTTGAACAGTGATACCTTCTCCCTCATTTTCTCCCTCTTCCTCCCCCCAACTCCCTGCTCCCCTCAAGTTGTATAGATCATTTCCAACATAGTGTCTAGTGAGCATCACTGTTGAATTGGTTCACCCTTTGTCCCACAATTTCTGTGATTCCCTTCCCTTCTCCAAATCAGATAAACTTATATACAAGACAAAGGGTACAGAAATAAAAAAACAGTGACAACAGAGAATAAACCAAAGGTGGGGGAGGAGGAGAAAGAAAGAAAGAAAAATACTAACTACAAACAGTACACTAGATCTATTTCTTGGAGTTCGTTTCAATAAACATCATTTTAATGGTCATATCCACATTGCTACTGAGCATTGTAATCCTCAGGTAAGAATATCCTAGACATATTCTAGTTGTTACAAATGAGGGAGATCATGCAGGCCATGTTTCTTTGGGTCTGGCTTACTTTGCTTAATATAATTTTCCAAGTCTTTCCATTTTCTTACAGGTGGGGAGATGCCATTCTTTCTGATGGAAGCAGTCAATGGTGAAAAAAATTTTTTACCTTCATATCTTGAACTAGTTTGCATTTTACAAACTGGTAACATAATGTTAGTAGGGCACAATATAATTATTATACTGCAGCAATATTTTTCAACTCTAGCAGAAGAATATTTGTATGCATATGCATGGTAAGATGGAATGCCAGGATTTGAACTCAGGGCCTTGAGGTTTCTAGGCTTGTTTGCTAACCATTAGTGTTAGCAATAGATCCACAGCTCGATTCTGGCTCCAGGCTCTTCCTGCTAGGCTGGCTTCAAATCATGATCCTCCAGATCTCAGCCTCATGGGTAACTATTATTACAGGAGCAAGCCACTAGCGCCCAGTTGAGATGGCATATGTTATAGTCACCAGCACCAAAGGTGTGTGTGCCTGTCTGTTTCTCACTCCTGTTGGCTTCTTATTGCTGCTGTTCCAGCATCTTCATCGTTCATGCCTCCTGAGAAATTCTAATTTTAAAGTCATGGTTTTATAAATCTACTAAGTAACGTCTAATTATTCTTCAGAAAAAAAACAAGTAAGGACAATGATGAAATATCTTGTCAACCCTCACCATACAGAAATTAAACCCCAAGCTTGTTGAGCTGATCCCAGTGTGACTAAGCTGGGCTGCAGTGCAACCAAAGTTCAGGAACAAAGTTTCAAAAGAAAACTCAGCCAATGAGCCTGTCACCTCCACCGCATGAAACCATGGCCCACGAATGTCTACAGCGTAAAACAGTGGCCCAAAAGTCTCTACAGCATGAAACAGTGACCTCTGAAATGAACCAGATATATTATCATACTTACAAATGATTAAAATGACTTTTCAGTGCATGAATACACAGAACTAAATTTTACATAATGTTCAGATAAACAAGCAGTACCTACTGATACATCTACACTGTTCAAACCAAAAATGCTCATGCTGATTCATCTTCTCTGTGCTGAGCCCCCAGTAGAGTTTAGTCCATCCCATCCATCTCATTAATCTTGCTTCCCTTGACTAGATAGAGGTGTAGCTCCTACCATCTGTCTTTCTTCCAGCTTCACCTTCTCTTTCCTCCCCTTTATTGAAGTCAAATTTGGACTAAATTAATGTTGAAGACACAGTTTTCATTATAAGAAGTAATTCAGAATTATTTCTTCTTATTATTATATGAAAAGAAATTGTTTTAGTTTGTTTTCAGAGAAGCTTTCACATGGTAAGAAAACTTCATTCAAAACTTTTGGGCAGAAATTCTATCAAGAATAGTTTATTGAATGAGAGTCACTCAAAATGTAGTCTACGTTGGTACCGTATTAGAAATGTATCATTCTCTTGGGCTCTACCACAGCCCTATTGTACTATCCAGGGTCCTCTAGAGAACAAGATTAGGAGATGAAGAGAAGAGACGTGATGCTGATTTGTCCTGGGAGCTTGGCTTATGTAATTTTGGAGGTTGACAAGTCCTATGAGCTATAGGGTGGGCTGGAGAACTGGAGACCAAGAAGAACCCATGGCCCCAAGCTCCTATAGGCCCCAGACTGGGCTGAAGCTGATGGCTCAACTCAAGTCCAAAGACAAGAAGACCATGTCATACTTCAAGGGCAGCAGGCAGGCAATGGAATTCACCACTGTTACAAAAGGCAGCATGTTTCACTCACTCATTGATCCAAATGTTAATATCACCCAAAAATGCCCTCAAAGAAATATCCAGAACAATGACTGATCAAAGATCTGGGTACTGTGTGTGCCCAATCAAGTTTTGACATAAATGAACAAGATACTTAAGTAATTCATAGCTAAATTGAAGGTTTAAAAGCACTAGTCTAGGGCCAGGCATGGTGGCACAAATTTGTAATCCCAGCTACTCAAAAGGCAGCAGTCAAGAGGGTCACGATTCTGGGTTTGGTTGGGTAAAAGTTCAATAAGACAGTATCTCAAAGAACAAGTCTGTCATGGTGTTTCATATCTGCAATCCCAGCTACATTGGAGGCATAGGTAGGAGGTATGTGGTCCAAGCCTGGACAAAAACTTGAGATTGTACTTGAAAAATAAGGCAAAGATGGGGTAGAAGAGGGGTTCAATTGGTAAAGCACCTGCCTAGCAGGTCAAGGTCCTCAGTTAAAACCCTAGTACCACAAAGAAGAGAAAGGAGCAGGAGGAAAATGAGGGAGAAGAGAAGCACTAGTGCACAAGAGACCTCACAGGAACATGAGTAGTGACTATAACACAGTAGTTCCTGTTGCAATCAAACCAGTCCAAGATCAAGTGGAGGCTGGCATAGATAGCAATGGTCAACCCTCCTGACCACACTAGCAAAGGAGTCTCTGAAGAAAGGCCCTAACTGGTTCAGCTGCACTGTCTTGACTTAAAGCAACAACTTAGTACTTTACCAACAACAGGATCTTGGTAGTAATTTAACCCCATTAGGCCTAAATGTCTTGATCTATAAAGTAAGGGAAATAATAATGTAACATAATTTTAGAATGTAGAGAATTGCCATGGTGACTAAGCTAATATATACAAATTAAAATGCATATCAAATCATATATAGTACAGAGTAAACACTACTATCATCACCATTCCTTCATAAATTCTTTTTTTGTAGATTATTATCAATTTATTTCACATGAGAACATCATGTTTTAGGCCTATGATTTCCATTGAATATCAACAATCTGTACAGAAAACCCCAAGGCAACCATAATATGTAGAATGTGCAAATATAGTTTAAAATGTAAGTTACTGTATAGAATTTGTAACGTAGAACTTTATAGTAATTAAGGAATCTACCTCATTCTAACTTAGTCTTTGCATGCACATCTTTGCTTCATGTCAACTTTCTGGATTCTCCACGCTAACGTGCAAAATCGAAACACAAATGCAAAGCTCCTCAGAATCTATCACCATGTCCCCACATAATTACAAGAAACTGACTGATAAGAAGCACATAATTATAAGAAATTGATTGATTTAAAAACACGCATTGAGTGCATGTTTGCTACAAGCCAGACAACACTCAATCATCTTAGTTGTATTCATTCATGTAATCTTCATGACATTCTTTTGAGGCAGGTCATAGCATGGTCGGTATTTTGTAAGTGAGACAAGAAACACACAAGATGGAGGAAAATGAAGGATGAGG
The DNA here is from genome assembly GCF_019054845.1 of Dipodomys spectabilis. Taxonomy (NCBI): domain Eukaryota; kingdom Metazoa; phylum Chordata; class Mammalia; order Rodentia; family Heteromyidae; genus Dipodomys; species Dipodomys spectabilis. The sequence goes on from NW_024870720.1 coordinate 35,219,013, forward strand.
TAACATTGATCAGGATGCATTGTACTCATAAACTGACAGGTTGAATTAAGACCCCTTTTTACAGCCACTTAATGATTTTTTTTTTAAAGAGACACACAGGGCTGGGAAGGTGGCTCAGTGGTAGAGCATTCGCCTTGCATGCTTGAGGCCCTGGGTTTGACTCCTCAGCACCACATAAGCAGAAAAAAAAAAAGCCGGAAGTGATGCTGTGGCTCAGGTAGTAGAATGCTAGCCTTGAGCTGAAGAGCTGAGGGATAGTACCCAGGCCTAGAATTCAGGGCCCACGACCAAACCCCCACCAAAAAAGAGACACACAAAAACCTTCATCAACTCACCCACATTTATGAAGACAATATGCAACAGAGGCAGGATTTATAGCCAGACATTGTGGTTTCATAGTCTACACCCTTAACCACTATGCTACACTTCCTCCTAACAAGCTATTTGAGAGAGAAACTTCGGAGGATAATATTCATTTTTCATTCATAGTTTCATGTATTCCTCTGCATGTATAAATAAGCACAGGAAACATAAGGTAGTCTTTCCTTCCTACTCTAAGATTGAACTGAGAAAAGATTTTAAAAATACAAGAACTAGAGGGATAAGTCAGAGGCTTACCCAAGATCTTTTTCTTGTAATAAGGCAATGCTAGCTGATATAACAAGTAGGCCTAGAGTAAAGAGCACTGAGAATACACTTGGGATTCTCTGAACTGACAGTTGGGCATGCACTTACAGCCATTCTAACTTAAAGTTTCACAGGGATCCCAGGAGTAATCAGCAGCCAAAGAAAAGGAAAGCGAGAGCCAGAATCAGCACCACTGCTTCTTCAGCACCATGGCTAGGAACCAGCACTTCATTTACATTTTCTTTCCACAAGGCCTTGCTTAGCAACAGGAAGGGCTCAGAAATTGAGCTCCTGCTGGGTAGAGATGATCATGTGCTATAAAAAGGGGAGTCTGAACTTGGGGCGACATCTGGCCACGTCTACCACATTCTTCTCATGGTGATTACGTGATTCACTCAGACATGCATGCTGGCTGTGCTGTGGGATGTGCTATGTGGGAGAGCTGATGAAAGAGAGTACCCAGCTCATCAGTGATGAGAAAGGGCTACGGGGGGGGGGGGGGGGGGGCTGATGGATGGAGCCAGATAGGCTAAGACCAGGTCTATTTGCAATCCCCATCAAGCCCCTCATATTAAAAACAACAACAACAAAAAAAGAACATACAATCAGTACTTCTGTTTTGATTTCTTGCTGGTTAAAACTATCTGACATGCTTATTGAAATGAATTCCAAGTAATGGAACTAAGAGGTTTTTTACTTTACTTTCTGTAGCTTTATCTTCTGTTTTTTTTCCCCTACTGTCACTGTTTTTTATTTCTGTACTTTTTGTCTTATGTGTATGTAAGTTTATCTGATTTGGGGAAGGTAAGGGGAAGCACGGAAATGGTGGGACAAAGTGTGAACTAATTCAGCAGTGATACTCACAACTTGTGATGGAGAAGGGTCACGACAAAAGGAACTGGGAGAAAACAAGGGGAGAGGTGACATTGTGCAAGTCGTTACCTGACTTACATAACTGGAACCCCTCTGTACGTCAGCTTTACAATAAAATTTTAAAAAAATAAAATAAAACTATCTGACAGCAGTACACAAATATCCTCAATCATTTTAGATAAAGGAAAGACCTGAAATGGTTAAACTTCCAAGTAAGTAATTAAAATGCATTAAACAAAATGAATGATGTGACTTTTAGTGCCTTAAAACCAGCAGCTCTCCACACTGAGCTCTAAATGATTCACAATCACAGAGAAAAGGCTCCGATATATTCAATGACAGTGTATTTCCACAGAAATATTTTTCAAATGTGTAATTCTTATGGTAACTATTGCTAAATGTATGGCCAGCACATAGAACAGCCTGACCTAGAAAAATCTATTCCAATGAAACTAAAAAGAAAAATGAAACTTCAAATATATATATACATATATGTATGTGTGTATATATATATGTATGTATATATATATATATATATATATATATATATATATATATATATATTGCCCCTTCAAGCAATTCTCATTATTAGCCTATAACAACACATCTAGGTAGACCTCTGAAAGTACAGCAAATTCTTTTCTAGCCCAGTAAGTGGATTTGCAAGGTTAGATTTAAATGTCAAATATGCCAAGCTCTACAGCCTTCAGTACCTTATTTATATTACTAAATGATAAAATTAAAACTGCATTACAGATTTCAAGCTTTAGGTTGATAGTACCTTCAAGTACATCAAAATTCTGCTGAATAAATGCATAATTTCAGGAGAGAAATCGAATCAAAAGAGAAAGACTGGAAATGCCCATATTTTTTCTTTTCAAGTAAGCATTCAGAGCTCTGCACTGAGAATCAAAATTCAGGGGCTCAGCCAAGAGGAATCCCAATGATTGTGAATATTCCATGCCAGCCTTTGACCATCTGTATTCACACAGGAACCAAATATACCTCTAAGAGCCTAAGAAGATGGACTGACTTACCCTAGTAATGGGCATTTTAATGCCCTGCCCCAGTCCTGCCCTGCTTCCTGCTCCTCCTAAGTTTGGGTCGCAGGATTGTTGCAATTCTGTGGCAAGGCCAGCACAGTCCCCCAGAATTTCCTCTGCTTAAGTTAGTGAAAGCTAGTGTCCACTGCTTATAAATTTAAAACTCTGCAGAAATGCCCCTGTTTTGCATCTAAGAGGTTTAATCAAGTAGCTATATGAACTGGCAAAGCCTGCCAGGCTATTGGTAAGAGAGCAAAGAGTAGAATGCTTAGGGAAATACCAGATTCTCTTTCCTCCATGCGGTCATTTGCCAGGACTCCCAGTTTTATTTCCAAATCCTTTGTGTTCTAGCACTGACCTGAGATGCTTCAATAGAAGCTGTTCTCACCTCATCAATTTGCTCTTCACAGCTTATCAACATGCACTATGGCACCCTACATCTGATTAGAGCTACCTTGATGACATGAGCCTCCTATTGCTGGTCTATGCTTACCCACAAAGCCAGGCTTATCAACCATTTCAATTTGGGTTGAACACCTTCAAATTTGGGAAGATAAACCAAACGGTTTCTTTACAAGCATGCTACTATGACCGAAAAGTGAAATAAAGAATTCCATTCACAGATTGGATACTAGTTTTAATAAAAATAAAAGCCACCACTACTAGGTGCCACTGGCTCATGCCTATAATCCTAGCTACTCAGAACTATTATCTGAGGATCGTAGTTCGAAGCTAGCCCAAGGATCCCCAAGACCCTTATTTCTAATTAACCACTAAAAAGCCAGACATGGCACTGTGGCTCAAATGCTAGCCTTAAGCAAAATGTTGAGGGACAATGCTCAGGCCCTGAGTTCAAGCCCCAGGATTAGCATTAGGAGCGGGCACACACACGAGCATGTGCACGTGCATGCGAACACACATACACACACACACACACAGCCAGCTCTGGCTCTATCTAAAGCATGATTCCGCTACTCATGCCCCTCAGAGGTGCAGCAGAGCTGTGTTGCAGGAAGGTTATGATAAGGCAGTTGATTCCAAAAGCCCAACTCCACATTGTGACTGGAGGAGAAAAGGCAGATCCCTCTCAATGTCTCTGCCCCCATCTCCAGTAGCAATACAGGCTGCTTATGGAAATGTACCATTGCATCAGCACACCTGATCATGAAAAGATGAAGAGGTCATCAGGAAGGCAGAATGACAGACAGGAAAAACAAACATGTCCCTCCATTACCAGAAAGATTTGCTCTTCTTTCTTTAAGCAAGTGAAGACTTTGCTTAAAAAGAAGACATACTGAGCCCGCTACCCATGGCTCATGCCTGTAATCCTAACTACTCAGGAGGCTGAGATCTGAGGATTGCAGTTCAAAGCCAGACCAGGCAGAAAAGTCTATGCAACTGTTCAAGCTCCATGACCAACACACACACACACACACACACACACACACACACACACACACACACACACACACACACACACAGCCTATCACTTCTCCATCAAGATCATTCAAAAGCAACTTATGGCCAGTAACAGTGGCTCATGCCAGTAATCCCAGCTACTTGGAAGATTGCTATCAAGAAAAACATGGCTCCAGTACAGTCTGGGGAAAAAAGTTTATGAGATTAAAAGTTTATGAGTTTAAAAGATAAAATTCAGTCCAAGCACCAGTGGCTCACCCCTGTAATGCTCGGTACTCAGGAGGCTGAAATCTGAAGATGGCAGTTCAAAGCCAGCTAGGGCAGAAAAGTCCATGAGACTCATCTCCAATAAAGTACCCAGAAAAGGCCAAAAGTGGCACTGTGGCTCAAGTGGTAGAGCACTAGCCGTGAGCACAAAGAGGCTCAGGGACAGCGCCCAGGCCCTGAGTTCAAGCCCCAGAACTGGCAATAACTAAATAAAGTTCAGAATGGTGGCATATACCTGTCATCCCAGCATCACTGGAAGAATCACAACGCAAGCTGGCCTAGGCAAAAAGTGAGACCATATCTCAACCAAAGCATAAAGCACTGGGGTGGCAGAGCACCTGCCTGAGCACCTGCCTGGCAGACACAAGACCCAGAGCGCAAACCACAGGATCACATGCAGAAAAGTGACTCCTCTTAGATAAATGCAACATAAATTCACTGAGAATTTGCTTTTTAAAAACATTACAAACTCCAAGAAACAAAGAGTTATGCATTTCCACTCTCCGCATCCTAGACCAAAACATTTCCCTGCAAAACTCCTGGAGAGGAAGAGCCAAAGAGGACATAAGTAATCCATTCGATTCCACATCTATCTTCTGATATATTTTGTCTCTCAGCATTCAAGTCATGTCATATCTCATTGAGTTCTGGGAATACTTAAACACGAATCACACATGAATAATTCACCTGTCCTTCCATGCCCATAACTTTTACATGACTACAATGTCATCTTTCTGGCTAAATCTGTTTCTTTAAAAGGTTTCCTCTTCGCCACCCTGCAGACAGTCTCTACACCCATGTACTTCCTTACTGTGCATAGCAGCACAGGTAGTTTAGCTCACTATTCAATTTAACTCCATTATTTCCATTTCTAGTTCAACTATCCTTTTCAGAGTTTACTCTTATGTACTTTTAATAGAAAATATAGTCATATAGTCAGGCACAGTGGTTCATGCCTGGAATCCCAGCTACTCAAGAGGCAGAGACCAGGTTCAAGTCCAGCCCAGGCAAAAATGCCAGATTCTATCCAAAAATAATAACTACTTCAGAAAAGAACAGGAGTTGTGGCTCAAGTGGTAGAGGACCTTATTAGAAAGTATTGAGGCCCTGAGTTTAAATTCCAGTAGGGTCAAAAGGAAAACATATTTACATAATTCAAACTTCAAGCAAGTTTCAACCCATCTCTAAGCCATTCAGCTTCCCACCTAGATGTAGACCCTAAACGCTAACTGACATTTAGCATTTTCTTCAACAATAAATGTAAACAACAAAGCATAATAGCCATAGAAGTATCTAAGATTAATCAACTCATCACAGATATTCTCATTTATGGTTTTCAGTTGCTTATAGGTATTACAAAATACCCTTGACTCGAATGAAATAATCCCTTCATTCAATTCTCCCCAGCTCAAGCCTTTTGAGAACATCTATTTGGTGCCAGCTTCTTTCCATTTATAAACAATGGGCTTCCCCCAATGCATGAACTACACCAGCAACTCTATGGCCACATTCTCAGGCACCAGGTGACAGAATATGTGCATGTGTATTCATGTATACATGTGTATAATACATATACATGTGCATGTGAACGCACATGCATAGGCGCATTGTGTGTGCACACACATGCATGTGTATGCAAGCATGTGTGTTGGTGCATGCACGTGCATGAATGTGTGCTTGCATTTTGTGCAATGGGAATGGGGAAAGAGATCAGAGTCTGTGCCTTGAACAATAACTCTTTCTCCAGCTTTCCACTGTCCTGAAAAACTCCACACAGGCTAAGATATGAAACCAGGCAAGGGACAATGAGAAAAGGTCACACCTGAACTGAATACATAAATAATCTCCAGGAGCTGGCCAAGAGGAATGAGGGGTAAGGAAGAAACATGATTCTTAAGAGAAGGAACAACATTGTCTTAGGCTCAAAGATAGGAGAGTGGCTGTCCAAGTTCCTCCTGCAAACTGCCACATGTTAGCATCACCTGGAAAGCCAGAGCTATAGAAGGAAGCACACAGCAAGCCTTTCTTTGAGGAGGCAAAGAAGAGAGATGTGTGTTTGAAGGAGAATCACTGTTGGAGAGAAACACGACAGGACATTCCTCATACATGCAAGATTCTCTCCTAGGTCTCTTTGACTTCTGAGATTTAACTGACAGGAAAAAAGAAACCAGATAAAGTCCTGCTTGCAAAGAAGGTCATTTCTCTGAAGGTATTTCTAGTCATTTGCCCTCCTCCCTAGTTCCCCAGGACAATGCTGGCTGACAGCCCTCTGATATGGAAGAGTGAACGGAGACTGGCCAGGAAGGGAAGGAAGAAAGGAAGGAAAGCTGCCAGAAGCACACTTCCATCTATCAGTGTGAGCTCAAGATAAATAATCCCAGCCAGTCTGTGCAGCTATCAAACCAAAGGGCATGTTGCAGGTAGCAAGATAAATTGCTCTTGTCAAGGATGTCTTTGTTTGTTCCCGACAGCCTCTTACTATATCTCCCTCTCCTGACAAAGCAACTCCAAGAACAGGTCTCTGATACGCATTGCCCTCCAGAAACGATAGGGCTTTTAAGGAGAGAAAAATGAGCTTGAGCTCCTGGGTTCAGAAACCAATATACAATTGGCTATGGGAACTACACACTAAATACAGGTTAGAGGCCGAATCTACTGGAAACAGTAGCAACACACTGTTTGCATCAAAAGTCATACCATCTATCCAGCCTAGCAAATCTGAACTACCAGTGCTCGGTCTGTGGCTCAGATCATAAATCTTTCTCTCTGTCTCTCTCTCTGTCTCTCTCTCTGTTTTGTTGTTGCTCTTTTCTAGTTTTAGAGGTACTAGTGTTTGGACTCAAGGCCTCCAAGTTGCTAGGCAGATGCTCTACAACTTGAGCAATGCCTTCATTTTTTTGTATCATGAGTGTTACCTATTCTGACCTTTTGTGGACTGCCTTTCAACACTCTTACAGAAATTCTGTGTACTAAAAATTGTAACACTATAGAAGAACTCCACATGGAAATATAAGGGAAGTCAGTGATTGGATTTTCTACATAGCATAGAAGTTGATTTAATGTCTTTCTAGAAAAATCAGAAAAAGGCATCCTCATTTGGAGGTAATAATTAAAATCATGTCAGTTAAAACTTTTCCAATATGTCCATCAATATTTTAAGGAACTCTGAAATGATCTCTGTACCAGATCTCACTTGGTCCACCTTTATTTCAGAGGTTATTTGGAGATTCTAATTGTGCTTGAAGAAAAGAGAGCAAACCTAACAGTCTGAACTTAGTAATGGGTAACTCTGAGCACTCAGCACCATGTTTTGACAGTGATTAGCCTCTGGGAATGAACAAAGAGCTGGCTGAATTCTCAAAGTGCTGACCTAGAATTACCCCATTTATATACTTTCTCTCCCTCTCTAATTATTCCTCCTCACACACAGTAGCAACAGTCAGAAAATGTTAAGAAAAACAAAACTGTTATCCTCTTCATTCAATATACAAGCAATGCAGTTACTGCATTATCACAAGGCAAAGTATCTGTTTCAGTAGAAGCTTCCATGCCCTGGAATAAAAACAGCCTTCTGTAGGGGCCTTGCATGGTAAGCACATGGCCCGTATTCCACTTACTCAGAATGTGGAGATCAGGATGATCACTATTTCTGGCCAACCTGGGCAAAAATTTCCAAGATCACATCTCAATAGAGAAGCCCAGGTGATGGTATACATTGGTAATCACAACTATGTGATAGGCATAGATAAGTAAGAGGATCACAATCTGAAGCCTGCATGAGCAAAAAGCACGAGACCCTGTCTGAAAAAATAACTACAACAAGAAAGGGCCAGGGTCATGGTTTAAGTACTAGAGTACCTGCTGAGCAAGCAACAGGCCCAGAGTTCAAACACCAGGACTGTTTAATAATAATAATAATAGCCTTCTGTAAAGGCAGTTCAGGTGAATCTGTGCCTTTCTTCTTCAAAAGCCTAGCACTCTGACCATCCCTGTGTGCATCAAGTCTTAGCATGGGAAGGGGTCATTATGCACATGGTCATTGTCAAATTTCTCAGAATAAGCCCTGAACACTATTTAATATGGTTGTACCATCCAATGCTTTAATGAGATATAAGATTTGTAGAATTCTGAAACTGCAAGACAGGTAGAAAATGTTAAGTGTAAAAAAGAAAAAAATGAAAGGAATATTTATAATGCCAAGAGAGTTGAGAGTGGAAGTAAATGAGTCACCATTATGTTTGGCCAGAACTCAGGAATACAAGGAAACCACCAGAGAGGCACAAGTGAGCAGAGAGAGCAGGCGGTACACTTTAGAGAAAGTGGATTAAGTTTAAACAAAAAAACACCTTGTACTTCAATCTTGATTTATCTTTACTGGAGCAGCAACTTTGAGAATCACTTATGCTTAACCAGGCCCCGGTGGCTCGCATCTGTAATTCTACTCCTCAGGAGGCTGAGCTCTGAGGATGGAGGTTCTAAGCCAGCCAGGGCAGAAAAGTCTGTGATACTCTTATCTGTAATTAAGCAGCAAAAAGCTAGAAGTGGAAGTGTGGCTCAAATGGTAGAGCACCAGTTTTGAGTGGAAAAGCTATGTGAGAATGTGAGGCCTCAGGACTGCCCCTCCCCACTACCAAAAAGAACAGAAATACTCTGATCATGTCTGAGTCTTTTTGCCACATCATCAAAGGGGAACATTATTCAGCTACACTGTCTCCTAGGCATGACGCTCAACCCAAGTCACACAGAGATGCTAGCCTCAGCAGAGGGCCTGTGTATAGGGAGAGGTGATAAGAATTTTGGTTGTATTTTTAATATTGGGACATAATAAATCACTGGGTCAGGCAATCAGCTTCTATGCTTCTCACATGAGCTATGATGAACTATGCTAGTCAGAAGATTTAACTGTTACTTCTCAAACCAAGATGGTGCCAGATAAAAGTTTCTAGAATGGGAGGGAGGAAGGGTGAGCATGTGCAGCAATTAAATTCAACATGCATTATGTCAACATTGAACTGTGTAACTTTAGGGTAGGAATGGGATGGAGAAAAAGGACAGAGATCGAAGACATTGATCAAGATGCATTGTACTCCTAACCTGACTTACAGAATTGTAACCTCTTTGTACAACTACTTAAAAATAAAATACTCAAACAAGATGAGGATGGCAGCCCACACTTCACTTTTAAGCATTTCTAGCAGAAATGCCAGGAACTGTGCTGTTTTATACACACACATCACTCACTCTATGCCTAATGTAGTTCTATTATCACAGATGAAGAAATGGGGATTTGGGACAATTAGACCATATTCCTGAAGCCTCGCAGCTAGTAAGCAGAGAAGATAATCTTAAAGATGTTTTTAATTTTATTCCACAAGAGTGGAAAATCTGATCCAGGGGAAAGAGGTATAAAAATGCAAATTATTGTGTGGATATATATATGCATTATATATATAATATATATACATATAATATATAACACATATCCATTATATGGATGTATCCGTATATACCCATTATGCATCTCACCATATCTCTTAGCAAAGTGAGAAACCTCAACGGTAGTCATTTGTCCCTCCATCTATGCTATCTCAGGCATCTCCTGCCATTGGTGGGCCCTGAGTTCCAGATGCCAGCCTGGCTGATTTCCTGAGAAAGGTGCACAGTTCGTCCTTACTTTGCCCTCTAGATCTTAAAGAGATTTCTCAAAAACACTAGATTTTTTTTATTAAGCAGATATTTTACCTGTGATTCAGACTGGTACATTTTTAAATGTGTTTTTTAGTTTTCAGACAGGTTAGGACAACAATACCAGGCAGTGCTTATGCATCAGGTCTAATGTTCTAGAGCCAGCATGCTTGCCTTCTATGGCTGGCTCTTCAGCTCCAGAGCTCTGAGATATGTTGGTGGGCAGATCACTTCCTCTCAAGGCATCCCTGCCCTCATTCACACTGCGGGTGCCCTCCACGCTGGGCTGCTGTGAAAGCTGAATGAATGAATGAGAGAGGCTGGGAGAGGTGGTGGCAAAATGTAAAATGTTCAACAGATGTTAGCTGATGTTGCTCTCTGTAGAAACATTGAGGAACTTAATGTGAGTATGAGAGGTGGTGAAGTGCTGTAGAAAGTGTGGTAAAGGCAGGGAGGTGGGGGGCAGGGTGGAATCTAGGCTTCCACTGCTTCCAAGCCTTAGGATTTTACAGTGTGATTTAAATAAGAGACAGGCTACACTGGTCCCACAGACATGCTTTCATTAGCTATCTGAGGGATGTCACATTCTTAGGCCTAGACCATTTCAGTCACACTCCAATCGTTTCGCATTCCCTGTAGTATTCATCACCGACAGGGCAACCTTGACCACCTCCATGGCTGATCCCATACCACATCATCTGCCCTTCTACTTGGCAAAATCGACATTTGGTTTAAATAAGGTCACGAATGTGAAAGTACCTTATAAACTAAAAAAGCATTATGTACAAAGGCTGTTTAATATAAATGTAGGATACTTGAAGCCTTATTTGATTCTCTCTCTCTCTCTCTCTCTCTCTCTCTCTCTCTCTCTGTCTCTCTCTCTCTGTCTCTCTCTGTCTCTGTCTCTCTCTCTCTCTCTCTCTCTGAAGTCAGGACCTCCTCCTTCCTAGGGAAGTGCTCTACCACTAAGCCATGCCTCTAGCCCTTTTTCACATTGGTTATTTTTTAGGATAGAATCTCACTTTTGCCTGGGCTAGACTGCAAGCAACTTTGCTCTGCTTGTCCATACCTAGCATCACCCAGTGTCACCACACCCAGCACCTTCTGATGACAGGGTATCTTGTGAGCTTTTTTGCCTACGCTGGCTCAGGACTGCAATCCTCCTGACTTCAACCTCCCACATAGCTGGGTCAACAGGTACATGGCACAGCACCCAGATATTAGTAGAACAGACTTAGAAACTCTTTGCCTAGCCTAGTCTTGAACTGTGATCATCCTAATCAATCTCTTGAGTAGACAGGATTTCAGGCATGAACCATCATACCTGGCTTGCAATTGTCTTAAAATATCTCTTGGCAGCAACTTTGGCAAAGCAGTGGGTCCATCCCAGACACTCCTTCAAGGAGGAGCCCAGGAAATACATCTCTATCATTTTCACTTAGGGAGTTGATTCATCTGGACTCTTCGTGGTGGAAAATTCCGTCGCTTGGAAAAATAACCTCTAAAAGCAGGTAAGTGGAATGCCCTGATAGATTAAAAAGGCACCAGGACCACTTTGCTCACCTTCAGAAGTTTTGTCACTCTCTCACTTTAATTTCATATCTTCTTCATATGAGTCCATGCAGGAGGCTCCAGAACTTGAAGTCAAATTCTAAAAAATCAGTGGTCTCTGACTACAGATTTATAAACAGCACTGTCACAAAACCAAGTGCAATAATTTCTTGGTAAGCTTTAATATGTATATAGTATTTAAATGCCTATGCCTGACATTTAATGCAGATGTCCACAGAGTTTCCTAAAAATTGCAAAATAGAATCACAAAAAAATCTTGATGCAGCAGAAAAACACCCACAAACCCTGAATCTGAGTTCCAGGATCATTATTAATGGCTTTGGGCAAGGACTACATCAGTGAATTCAGACTCTACAAGGACACCACAGGCTAAGTTATTTACCCCATAGTTATTTCTTGCAGTTCCAGGGTGTTGGGATAAAGCATGAATTGCCTGGCTAGAGCAAGCTGTGTACACTAGAGTGACAGAAAGGCCATGAGGAAAGTGCAGAGTATCCATATTGTAATAAGATCCAACAGCCAACATGGTTAGACTTAGAATCAAACAAAGAGAAGGAGCTAGAATGAAAGTAGCAGGGTGTCTATGCTTCAGAGATGGATCTGTCCAACTGAATCTGTGCCCAAGAAAGCCAAAGAAAAGGGTTGCATCCATCACAATTCAAGAGTGCTTTGGGGGTTCTACCAGTAGCTCCATAAATGTCTGACTAAGGAGACAGATAAATGTACATTAAAATGGATACAGTATCCTCTAAGATGATTTCTATTAAGATGTGTGCCATAAAAGACTTAGAACTCAGTGAATGTGAATTTGAATACTCTGTGGCCCCTCTTGGTTTGGCTGTGTGTGTGTGTGTGTGTGTGTGTGTGCGCGCGTGCGTGCATGTGTGTGCACACATGTGTGTGTGCATGCGTGCAGGCGCATGCTCTGCTACAGAACTTGAACTTAGGGCCTGGAGAGGGTCACTTAGCTTGTTTGCTCAAGGCTGTCACTCTACTACTTGAGTCACAACTCCACTTTCAGCTTTTCAACCAGTTAATTGAAGGTAAGAGTCTCACAGACACTCTTGCACAGATTGGACTCAAACCATAGTCCTCAGATGTCAGCCTCTTGAATAGCTAGGATTCTAGTTGTAAGCCACCATTTTTTGTTCGCTTGTGACTGAAGGGTTAACACCAATATCCAACCAGCCTCAGAAACAGTGGCACAAACATCTACCTCAAGATTCAGAACCTAACAGGTTTCCACATCCTTGTAGGGTGGAAGAAGCCATCAGCCTAAGAGGTGCATCTGGAGGGCCTTCTCAATCAGTCTGACCTTTCCACATACCAGCCTAAGGTCAGCTCCTATCCTCCTCAATAAACCAATCATGTCTTCAGTCCTATTCATACCCTTGAGTAAGAGACACTTCAGACATGAGGAAATGGATCAAAAAACTGAATAGAGAACTTCATCAAGGTCAAACATGTAACTAACACCTACAGGATGTCCTACATGTGGCAGAGCATAAAAGGTGAATGGAATTCCCTTTGGCATATCATACCTGCAATGCAATACAAAACCCTGCTCTGTGAGTCTTTTTGCCCTGTCTAGAATGATAACTTTATTCAGGGGAATGCTACAAGGATACTGGGGGAGGAGGGGAGTAGCTTATTTCTGTTCATAAAGGCACTGGGACCTAAACAATTAAATCTATCTGTGCCTCTAGGGACCATCCACTTTACATAAACAAATGTTATGTCATCTGTAACCATGCCAATTTCCATTTAAGAACTTCCAATTATTCATATTGCTAGGGGGTGAATTCTGGTTTTCTTGCTGATCATGCCATTACCTCCACTCCAATCCCCTTCCCCACAAAAGGCAGATTGTAGATTTTTTCTAGGGGAAAAAAAATCATATTAAGCAAACTGCAAGGTCAACTTTCTAGGACTGCAAAGCTGGGTGGTATTTCCATGATTCCAAATGGTCTCTTCAAAACCACATGAAATAAAGTTTCACATACATTACTCTTTCCTTGCAGGCTACGGGGTTGTGGAGGGGGGGGGGGGGACCTTTCAGTCAGTCACCAATTGTTCTTCGAGGAGGCAAAATATTCTATACTGTCACTCTGCCAGGGTACTTCAGCACTTCAGCACTGCTTCAGGAGGAGGAAGAAAATAGTTGGGAGGGTAGGGATTTAAAAAGAAAGAAAGGAAGTCAGGAAGTAGAGTCTGTTCTACTGGTCCCATACATAGCCATTTCAGGCAGGTAGCATTAGCACCTGCTGGGGTCCCATAGGTTACCAAAAAGCAGCTATGTCAGCTGGAGAGTCAGACAGATTATAGAACTCCCTCCCAGGCTCCTGATGGTACAGTGCATAAATTAACATCTCATTCTTTCCAGTCACTGTGGGGGCTAAGGGACATGATTGATCTAACATGTGGCCTCTCTGGGAGGGATGTGTTCCTTCTTTCTTCCAGCACTCTCTGCTTCTTTGTGAGCTCAGCTTTTCATCACCAGATGAATACCTGGGATGGAAGGCTGGGACCATCAGGCAATCTATGGGGGATTTCCTCTGTCTTCTGTCTACCCAGTATCACAAAACCAATGAGGTCAGGTCAGTGTACTTATGGTTCTTAGGACCCACAGCCACCCAGGTTCAAAGTATTAGCCTTCCCCACCTTTGTGAGATCTGGTAATATATTTCTATGCAACTTTTTCTAAATAAGAAGACACAGTATCTGAATTAAATAAAACAAGTCAACAATAGGTTCATGAGCCAAGTGGCCTAGTTTGGAGGGCAGGAGCAAATTTAAACAAATTCCTTTGGTCACTCCCTTTGAAATACCATGTAAGTATTTGGTTTGTTTCTTTTATTGTAACATTATGGTTGTGCTGTGCTGTGCTGTACTGTATGTGTTTGCATGTGTGTGTGTGGAGGGGGGAATGGGAGTATCCATATGGGAGCTTGAACTCAAGGTGTAGGCACTATCTCTTAGATATTTCACTAAAGACTGGTGCTGCACTTGAGCCACAGCTCCACTTCTGGCTTCTTTTTGGTTTTTTTTTGGTAGTTAATTGGAGATTCACAAACTTTCCTATCCAAGTTGGCTTGGACCCAAGATCATCAGATCTCAGCCTCATGAGTAGGGAGGATTACAGGTGAGAGCCACCCAGCTTGTAAAATCATGTTTGGTTTTTGTTTGTTTTGTAACATCATGTTTTTAACTAACAATCATTTGTAAGCACTTGAAAAACATCAGTTATGAGCTCCTGCCTTAATTAAGAAGCTAGGTCCACAAAGATTCCTGGCAGAGAAGAAAGGGAGCTATACAGGTTGCCCCATTGTAACAATGAGATGTACAAGACACTATGTTGAAAACGAACTTTACAACTTTTGAGGAGGGGGGTAGTTGTGGAGGTGGGAGGGAAGGGATGGTAGTGGAAAAACAAAGGAGGAAGCAACATGCTCGATAGGAAATGTATTGATCACCTTGCTCATGTAACTGTAACCCCTCTGTATAGTATTTTTACAATAAAAAGTACAAAAAAAGAAAAGAAAAGAAAGGAAAGGAAAAGAAGGGGCTGGGAAGGTGGCTCAGTGGTAGAGTGTTTGCCTTGCATGCATAAGGCCCTGGGTTCGATTCCTCAGCACCACATAAGCAAAAAGAAAAAAGCCAGAAGTGGCACTGTGGTTCAAGTGGTAGAGCGCTAGCCTTGAGCTGAAGAGCTGAGGGACAGTGCCCAGGCCCAGAGTTCAGGCCCCACGACCGGATCCAAAAAAAAGGAAAAGACAAGACAAGACAATGAAGGTTTTTCTAAGAACCACCAGAGGGGGCATTCACCTTTCCCTAGTTTGCACAAGACTTCCTTTGTAGGAGTACTGACCTGAATAACATGCCATGCCCTTGCTGTAAGATATGTGCTATGTCCTCTCTGAGGTCTTAGGGGGGGGCTTTGCATTTTCCCCATAGTGCAGAATCAACCTTGAGCTTTATTTTAACTAGCAGCCAAGTGGAGGATCTATTATGTGTTAAATAAAAGCTGGTTTCCTCTTTTGGAAGAGCTGGAGGAAGAGAGAAAAGCTTGAATAACTAGTATTAGGGATTAGACTGGGGACCTCTTACTCACTAGGTAACACTCTACCACTTGAGTCCCACCTCCAGTGTTTTTAATGGTTATTTTGGAGATCGAGACTTTTCTGCTTGAGCTATAATCCATGATCATCTATGTCTCAGCCTCCTAAGTAGGTAGGATTACAGGTGTGAGCCATTGTTGTAGGTTAAACAATTCTCACTGTACTTTTGGCTGGTCCACAAAGCATGGATTTCATTGTGAGAGAATAAATGATTTGGAAGCATGGAAGTAAGAGTAGTCTTTGCACCTTTTCTTCTAATGAGGGCTGAGACAGAGAGAAAATGTTAGGGTTGGTATAAAAATGTTATTTTCCTATACTGAGGTTTGTACTGCTAAATAAATATGCGATTAGATTGGCTGGCTATGCCCCCCAGCTGCTCAGGAAGTACGTATTTATTTAGTCCTTGCTATATTCCAGACATTAAAGGATTGTATTCATGAAGGTGGGAAGAGGTTTGCCCACAGCTGCCCCTCAGAGCTGTCAATTATGCAGAAACCAAGCAGCTGATGGAGCAAAGTTGTCTGGGAAGGAGTAAGCGAGCTTGAGAATCTGGTGATGGGAATACTTAAGAGGGTTGAGGAGACATGGAGCACTGATAAGTGTGTTCGAATGTGTGAAGAGCTACTGTAAGAGATTAGATGACTTCTGTGTGGCCCTTAAGTGTAGCACCCACAGCTAAGTGTGTTAAGAAGGCAGAGTTGTATCTCAATGGAATTAAGGACCTTTCAACCATTGTTACAGAAGCCATGAGTGCTAATGACTTGTTCCTCACCAAGGGCTCAAGCAGGAGTTGAACTAATACATGTCATCCTGCATGTAAAGCTGGGAATTCAAGCAGCAAAAGAGAGAGTGAGCAAATTTATAGCCCTATAAGATCCTTGTATTATACAAGGCTCTGTGGGTTCTGGTGCTTTACGTGTCAATTCTGGGTGACCATCTCCTCTGACTTACATTGGACTTAATTTTGACCATGAATATGGTATTGATCATGCAACTTGTTTCATTTTTTGCTGTACCCTCACAGTTATATCAGTTTGATTCAGACCCTCAGTTTAGCTCATTTTATAAATAAGACTAATAACATTTGAGACAACTAAACCAAGTATCAAGAAAGGGTTCAGGGTACTAATAATGTTTTACTTCTGGAATGTCATATGAATAGAGATGCCTGTTCTATTATTCTACACATCTGACTGGAAGGTTGTGACTCCGTTATACAGAAGAAAATAAAATTAGCATTAGAAGACTTAGGCTGTCACTTTCTACCTTACATCTTAAACTTATGTAAGAGTGGGGAAGAAACAACTACAATGTTAAGTGAAGGCATTTGTTTTAGTTCACTTGTCGTTTTCTGAACCTATAAAATTATATAATTATGACTCAAACTAGCATTTATCAGTCTCAGTGTCATTCCTCAGGCCTGGTCCCCTAGCCACTCAGGGTATTACAAGATAAAAGCAAACAACAGCAAAATCTCAAATGAAAACAATATATCACTATTCTTAAGGACTTTCCTCCTCCCTTCAGAACCCACCCAAACCCATTCAATGACCACAAATGTGTACCCACACACACATTCTTCTGGAGATTTCATTGCCTAGTTCCTGGAGGCTCTCAGTACTGGCAAATTATGCAGCATTAAAAAACCCACATATATTACATTTCGCTGTGAAAAACAATTTCTACTGGAATCTGATGAGATGACCACCCACAATCAGCATAACACTTACTCAAGACATTTAAAACCCACTGGACAAAGCACTAAAAATTACCATGTAAAGATTAATTCTCTTCTAGCAAAGAAAGGGACTAGATGATTTAATATACCTTTCCCATTGTTAATTTCAATGATCTTGAGATTAATTTGAATGCAGATAGAATCTATTTGAATAATGTCTCAAGAAATGAACTTGGTTGCTAATTCAATAGGTGCCAGGGTGTGAAAATTTATTGTCGTAATTATAATAACTGAAACTGAGCTTGTAAAAATATTTTTGCAGAATATTAAACAGTTTTATAGTAACTAGGGCCACATATACACACATACATAAAAACAGACTGTATCACAAATGTATATTTTTCTTAAATGTAAAAGGCTGTGCCAGCCAAGATGCTGTTGGGTTAGAACTGCCTTAGTATATTTCATTTTAATTCATCACAAATGTTAGAGAGACTCTGCCCTTTTTTTTTTGCTCAAGGCAACCACTCTACCATTTGAGCCACAGTGTCACTTCCAGATTTTTTTTTAGTAGTTTATTGGAGATAAGAGTCTCACAGAATTTCCTGCCCTGGCTGGCTTCAAACCAGATCTCAGCCTTCTGAGTAGCTAGGATTACAGGTGTGAGCCACTGGCACACAGCCCATGTTTGTCAACTTTTAATCACTATAACAAAATACTTGAAGATAACAAGTTAAGGGAGAAAAAAACTTATTTGGCTTATGGATTTAATTCATCTCTAGCTAATCTCATTGCTATAAACCTGGCTGAAGCAGTGCATTATGGTGGCAGGAACATTCTCTCTCCATGGGAGCCAGGAAGCATCAAGAAACAGAGGGAGGGCTGGGGACAAGACATACACTTCAGACATCCCCCTTACCAACCCACTTCATCCAATCAGGTTCCACCCTCTACAGTTTCCACCACCTCCCAGCAGTCCATTCATTAGTAGATTCAATCAGTGCTTTCATGACCCAATCACTTCTGAAAAACATAGAAGCCTTTAGAGGGTACACTTTATAGCCATAGCATCATCTAAACCAGAATATCACCTAGGACTGAGAGATGACAACACACTAATACAAATATTCAGAACTATAACATTGAAGGACATAGCAGGGGTGAGGGATGTCATCAATCTTTGCATTATGCAAATCCATTCTTTGAAGACATTGATTTGCTTCTTTTGAGGCCTCTCTAGATCAGAGATTTATCTTACCCTTTCTAAACAACACAATGGAGGGGGTAACAATGTTCAACAGGAATTGTGAATTAATTAATTTAGCAAGGAAGGCTAGGAGGTTGCTCAGCGGTAGAGTGCTTGCCTTGCATGCATGAGGCCCTGGGTTCGATTCCTCAGTACCACATAAGCAGAAAAAGCAGGAAGTGGTGCTGTGGCTCAAGTGGTAGAGCAATAGCCTTGAGTTGAAGGTCTGAGGGACAGTGCCCAAGCCCAGAGTTCAGACCCCACAGCCAGCAAAAAAAAAAAAAAAAAATGTAACTAGAAGAATCCACTTATCAGAAATTGTGTATCAGGATAATGCCAATGTGCTGAAAATGTTTCTACATGTTTTTAATTTCTGTAGAGCATATCCTTGATATCTGGGTATTTGGTTCAAAGGAGATCACAGTTGAGATAAAACTGGGAATGCTTGAGATGCATAGAAAAAAATTCCCTGACAATTTGAGTAAATATTCAAATTTCTTTAAGCATTTGTGTTTGCACAGTGGCACAATGCAAAAAAATAAACGTTTTTAAAATAACGCATCATGAAGCCTTTGCATTTTATTTGCTGGTATTTAGTATTTCAAAAGAAATAAAAATAGAAAAAAGGGATTAATTACCCACTTTCAAAATACCTAAAATTCAAAAATTCAAGACCTAAAATTCAAAAATTTAGTAAAGATGTGTGCACTTTACTGAGCTACTACATGCTATGTACTTTGAGTGTCTTTCAAATCCTTATTAAAACTATATGTGTAGACATTATTATCCTTCTCTCGGAGAAAAGGAAGAAATCAACAAGCGGTAAAGTTTGCTGCCTTAATCAAATGAGTAAGTTATAGAATAAAAGTACCATTTAACTCCAAAGCCCAGGCTATTTTATTTGTATATCTCAGTAACCAACATATACATATACAATATATAAATCTGCAGCCCAGTTTCCCCTATTAAGAAATAGGTAAGCCGGGCACCAGTGGCTCACGCCTGTAATCCTAGCTACTCAGGAGGCTGAGATCTGAGGATCCGGGGTTCAAAGCCAGCCGGACAGGAAAATCCATGAAACTTATCTCTAATAAACCACTAGAAAACTGGAAGTGGCACTGTAGCTCAAGTGGTAGAGTGCTAGCCTTGAGCTGAAGAGCTGAGGGACAGTGCTCAAGCTCAGAGTTCAAGCCCCACGACTGACAAAAAAGAAAGAAAGAAAGAAAGAAGTAACTGAGTCTATCTTCTCAAAATTAATATTTTAGCTTACATACATTTTTCTTTCATGATAATTTGGTAAAGCAAATCTCCCAGATGCTGGATATATTTTAACACACATCCAAGTGGACTTAATGGTATGGGTTAGTACAGTACTATCAGAATTTCAAATAACATAAAAAGGACATTGAGGTACATGAGACCCTTCTCAAAGTCCATCTTAGAAAGGCTTTAAGAATTCTATATGTATTTCCTTTAGTATCGTTCATAGTTCTCAGCCCAAATTCTTCTTTGCTTCAAGGTTCAGGATGGAAAGCATCCCAGATCCAATCATTCTTGATATATTTGAATCTCTACTTCTTACTGTTGCTATTTTCTTATTCAATAACAACAAAAGACTGCCTCACAAGAGCAGTCAGCAATTTGACTCACAGATAATCTGTGTTAAAACACAATCCCCAGAAACACATGTCTTGAACAGCAGAGGCTGCCCATTCCAGGATTCAGGAAACAACTCACAAATACCTACAAAGCACCTAAGTCAAGTGTAACCTGAAGAGAACATGGAGAAGTGCCTTCCAGCAAGACCATAAAATCCAATTGGGGATGGTAATAGATTGGGTGTGAGAGAGGAGGTGACAGGTGATCGTTCTGGCCTGGGACTTGGCCTCTGAACTTGGACTACATTCAGGCCGGAAATAAACCTACCCTTAGGCAGAAGAGATGATAAAAGCTACTTGTGAAATAAGATATCAGCCCTTGGCACATGGCAGGAGCACAATGAAGAATGTTTTCCTTCTCTTCTCTTTCTGGTCCACTACTCCAGGGAATAGCTGTCCTTGAGCAAACCCAGCTTCAACTTTCCTTCTCAGGCCTGATAAGATGATTTTCTTTCTTCTTGATAGCCCAGTTCTAGCTCCTTCCTGCTTCCCATCTTGGCAACCTACCTACCTATAGCCCATTTCTTTAACAAATGAGTGTTTCATCTTCACGTCTTCTTTTCACTTGGTACTCTCCATAAAGCTAGCACAGTATACTGGTCTGGTTAGTGGTTTGTACCCTGCTTACTGTTCCAGATAACATCTTCTCGGAGAGCTGCTATCTGCTCTGTGAGTTGATATCTGTCTGCTCTTTGGGTTATCCAATTTGATTATACTGAGAACTAAACTGACTACCTGGAGAGAAGAAGCCCAAGGCTATGCCTAGGTTCTACATGAAAGGACAACTTGAGTTATTGAAGGTATCCCAGGTATGGAAGGTAACCAGATGGCAAAAGGGCTGTACCCTGATCTCTGTCTCTTGGACTATTATCTTGTCCATAGATACTTGGCTTAACTTATCACACTTACAACTTCCCCACACTTGCACCTAGCCAGACTAGATTCAAATCCAAATCCAATTATTAAAGAAACCCCATGCTTAATACAATAAAACAACAACATAGTTCAGATTGGAGAGTTCAGAGAAAGAGCAATGAAACAACATGAAATGGTCAGTACAGGGAAGTTATTCAAAGATATGGCAGAAATTATAAAAATAAAAATGCAGGTGTAACCATTCTACCACAACAGGTTGGAAACCATTCCCTAAAAATGGCCTTCAAAATATTGTGCATGAAAATTTCACCTCTGTTCTCCAGGAAACAAGTATCAATAAGATCATTAGTTCATATCCAGCTCTTCCAAAGAAATTAGACATGAGATTTTTTTTTCTATCCTTCAGTTATTTGATCCTTATTAGGGATATTCATTTGCCATCTAAACTTAACAATGTAAAAATTCAGATATGTCTGGAATCCTAATTTACCAGTGATTGTTCAGACATTTTTCCCATTATTCTTTGCTAATAAAAAACCAACATTTCTGTGCATTTTTTTATTTTGCAGATTGGCTAGGAAAGTTAATTGTCTACTTCTTTTATTTGTCTTTTGCTCCTTAATGGAACAAACAATCAGTTTGTCTGAATCATGACATAAAACTAGTCTTGGGAGGAAAAAAATCTAGTCTTGAGAGCTAGGCCCTGGTGGCTCACACCTATAATCCTAGCTAGTTACGAGTCTGAGATTTGATGCTTACAAATTGAAGCCATCCCAAACAGAAAAGTCAGTGAGACTCTTAGCTCCCATTAACCACCAAAAAGCCAGAAGTAGATCTGTGGCTCAAAGTGGTAGAGTGCTAGCCTTGAGCAATAAAGCTCAAAGACAGTGCCTAGGCACTCAGTTCAAGCTCTATGACTGACAAAAGAAATAAATTAATTAATAAAGCAAAACATCATCTTAAGCAGTTACAAGTTACTGTGCAATTTATTGTCTGCATACCATAAATGATAGTTATAATACTGACCTAGAAAGAAGTGAAAAGGAAAGAACTACTTAGAAGTTTCTGAAGGTATTTCCTAAATAATTTTTTTATTTTTTAGAGAAGCAAAGTTACACACCAGAAAAGTAAATGTCTATCTCTTTAGAAATTTCTAAAATTTAACCCATCACAATGATTTGAAGGCTCATTTCTATCAAACCAGATAGTTTCTACTAATACCTATTTTTAGCCATGTGCTCAATATATTCCTGTGTTTAATCTTGAGCCCCAGAGAAAGGAAAGCTGTCTTGTTCTGTCTGTAGTCTAGAAAACTCCCTAGATGAGATGAATAAATATTCCCTGTGATTAGAAAGAGCACTAAAACCCCTAAACATTTTGAGATGAAGGCTATTGCTTTCTAAACTTTGATTAGGTTACAAAATAATATTATAAAGCTGTTAAACTACAATCTAACCAACTTCTTCCCATACTGAACCTCATATTTTACTGGTGCTCTGTCACTAGTTAATGGGGTACAGGTACTACAAGCCTTCAGCTATTTTTATCTCTGACCAATATAATTGACTTAGCAATAATATCCATAAGGGTTGTTGCAGGTAAAATAAGTGACTCATGAATAGCATAACTAATGGTAGAATATACCATTAGTTATATATTTAATGGTAGACTATACCATTAGTTATATATTAGAGATATACTGGACAGTCCCTTAGAAGTACATGAAATCAATATAAGAAATATAACAAAACATTATCATCCAGTGTTTAACTAGTGTCTACTGTCTAACTATCCCAACACCAGACAGTGTGTCAGCAGATTCTTGATTTCTCACTAATTCCCTAAATCTTGACATTGGCACTGCACCACATTGCTTCAGATGAGCCTTTCCTAGAAGCTTTGAGGCCTGGAATGGAGAAGTGGCACTTTATCCAGAACAAGTTATATGACCTGCCTGGACTAGCACCAGGGCTGTGTGTTGGAGGAGGGAGCAGTCAGCTAATCATCACATTTAGTCTAGTGAGGGACACTGAGGTCTGTCCAAAATCAAGGTTTGTTTGGGGTCTGTTTACAAAAAGCACCTTCCTAGACTAAAATAAACACTGAGATTAGATGATACAAAAGAGATGGGGTCCTTGAAGGACCAGCCAACCATATGGTGGACAGTAATACAAATAGGGCAGTAGTGCTACCCTGTCACCACTACCCACAACCAAACTGCATTTGAGAAAATTCTGTATTGATATCTGGTCTACATAAAAGGAAAAATCAAACCAAATACTGGATCAGAGCAGAGTAATCTGCTTTTGCCCAGGGGTAACAATGCCTGGGTGTGCATGCCTCCTAGCAGAGAACAGACTCTGCGCACTCTTTTCCTTTTAGACATTCCTAGAGGAGGAAGACAGAAGGCCATGTTTTTCAGAGCACATAAATGGGCCTTTAGTTTTCAGAGGGAGATTCCTGGAGCTGACTTTAGGGGTAATGAATGGAGAGAACCAGAAAATAAAATAGGGAAACTCACCAGGCATGATGGCTCACATTCATAATCCCAGCCACTTGGAAGGCAGAGATCATCAGACAATCATGGTTTGAGGCCATGAAAGCCTATCAATAAAAAGCTGGCATGAACAAGTTTACACTCCCACCAACAATGCAGTAAGGTTCCCTTCTGTCCACATCCCCTCCAGCATCTATTGTTATTAGTATTCTTGACTATTCTAACTGGAGTGAGGTGTATCTCAATGTTGTTTTGATTTGCATTTCTTTTATGGCTAGGGAGGTTGAGCATTTCTTCATGTGTCTATTGGCCATCCTTCTTTCTTCTTCAGAGAAGTTTCTCTTTAAGTCTTTAGTCCACTTACTTATTGGGCAGTTGTTTCTTTGAGGATTTGTTGTTGGGGAATTTAATTTTTTGAGTTCCAGGTATATTTTAGATATGAGACCCTTGTCTGTTGTACGGCTAGTGAAGATCTTCTCCCAATCCGGGGGCTTTCTATTAATCTTGCTAGCTATGTCCTTTGCCATGCAGAAGCTCTGCAATTTCATACAATCCCATTTGTCCAACCTTTCTTTGATTTGTTGTGTTTCTGGGTCTCTATTAAGAAAATTTTGGCCTGTGCCAAGGACTCCTAGGGTTTCTCCTATTCCATCCTGTAATGTTTTCAGAGTGTCTGCTTTGACTCCGAGGTCTTTGATCCATTTGGAGTTGATTCTGGTGCAGGGTGATATATAAGGATCTAGCTTTAGTTTTCTACAAGTAGTTAACCAATTTTGCCAGCACCATTTACTAAAGAGGCTGGCTTTCTTCCATTTTATGTTTTTAGCCCCCTTATCGAAAATTAGATGGCTATAGGTCTTTAGGTTCATTTCTGGGTTTTCAATTCTATTCCATTGATCCTGAGGTGTGTTCTTGTGCCAATACCAAGGTGTTCAACCACTTTGGAAAGCAGTATGGAGGTTCCTCAAAAGACTCCACATAGAGCTCCCCTATGACCCAGCAATCCCACTTTTGGGCATTTACCTAAATGATCACAAACAAGGCCACACTAAAGCTACCAGCACGACTATGTTTATTGCAGCATTATTTACTATAGCTAAGATATGAAACCAAGCCAGATGCCCCTCAGTAGATGAATAGATCAAGAAAATGTGGTATATATACACAATGGAATTCTATGCCTCCATCAGAAAGAATGACATTGCTCCATTTGTTAGGAAATGGAAAGACTTGGAAAAAATTATATTAAGTGAAGTAAGCCAGGCCCAAAGAAACATAGGTCCCATGGTTTCCCTTATTTGCAAAAACTAGTATATGTCTGAGTCAAGCAGAAAGGGTCAGATAAGGTGATGTTAGGGAAACGCACCCTAAGATATCTATTCAAATGTTTTTTTTTTTCTTTCAGGTGATTGTTTCTAACACATTTATAAGATTATTTCTTTGTTGCTTTGTATGTCCCTCCCCCATGGTATAACCCCTGCTTTCACTGTATTTGAGGTTGGTATAATTTGTGGAGGGGAAGGGAAAAAACAAATCATTTAAATAGGGATACAGGTGGATCCATTGCAACAATGAGATGTTATGTGGAAAAACGAACTTTACAGCTTTGGTGGGGTGGGGATTGGGGATTGGGTGGGGGGTGGGGAGAGGATGGGAAGGGACGGGAAGGGGAAACAAAGGAGGAGGCTACAATGCTTGATAAGAAATGTACTCATTATCTTTCCCATGTAATTGTAACCCCTCTGTACAGTATTTTCACAATAAAAAATAAAAAATAATTAAAAAATAATAATAAAGCTGGTATGGTTGTGCACACCTAGCTACACAGGCAACGTAATAACAGGACTGTGGTCAATGTCCTCCCCCCAACAAAAAGTGGTACCTGAAAGGTCTCCCCAGGAGGGCCTGTGCAGGCACCTCTTCCCTCCTGATTAAGTCTAGGCCCAGTCCTGCATTACCTAGGTAAGTGGCACACCTGGAGGCAGTCACCTCCCCCTTCTCTGAAGTCACATCTTGGCCGACCCCTGGTCATGCCTCCTATTGGACCGTGGGAGGGTCCCAGGCTCTGAGGTCACACCGCATCTGGCGTGGCCACATCTTCCCTCCACCTGGCCACAGCTTCCCCCTACCTGGCCACACCTGACTACACCTTCCCTCCACCCCTTCCCTAGATGAGCCCTGGACCAAGAGCAGCCCAGCACTTTGGCCACTTGTCTCCAACTTGCACTGAGGTGGGAAGTTAGGGAAACAAACTTTTCTCTTTCTGCTTGAAGACTGCATGGTGTTCTCTTCATCAGTTACCTATTTAAAACATAACAATACCTTATTTGAAAAAAAAAAGCCAGAAAAAAAAAAGCTGGGCACAGCACAAGCGGCACAGCACCGGCCTGGCAAAGCAAAGTCCCTAAATTCAAATTCCAGTATTGTATTGCCCAAAAAAAAAAAAAAAAAAAGTGGAAGAACTTCTTCTGGAGAAGCTGAGCTCAATAAGGAAGAACTGAGAAATAGAAATGGAAGAAAACTAGAGTGCACAGTGAAGGAAAAGGACAGGAAGATGATTGCAAATAGATATGCCAACATTACATTTTGATTTTTACGTTATGATTGTTAGAGAATATAAACACCTTTCAGCTACCTCTGACACTTTTTTTGAGTATCAAGTCCATTCCTTACATAAAGATGATAGGGGATTGGTTTTGGTGTTTGGCATGAAAAGGAATGAGTGGGCACAGGTACAGTAAGGAGCAGGGAACTAACAAGGAAGCTGTTGTTCTTTTCTCTTTGGCTTACCTCTGCAATGCTGGAATTGCACATGTAAAATAGTGACATGGAATCATAGGTGATCAGGAAACTTCATCAGCAGACATTTAGGGTCCATATCTATATAGACCAATGTGGGTGCCTTAAATTTGAATGCTAAAACAATGTAACTAGGAATTATTAATTCTTTTTCTAAACAGAATCTTTACCTAAACAGAGGGGGGACTCCCTATAAAAAAGATCTTGTGTTCCTATATAACTAGCTAACTCTATACCTAGAGAACAAAACGGCAACAACAACCATCAAGAGGGGCTATTGAAGGACGGTATCACCGTTCCTTGAGGTTTGTGGCTCAGATGATAGGGCCAACCGTATTTGTACTATGTTGACTTCAGGCGTATCCTTGAGGCTCACTGGCAGATACGCAGGTCAGTAGAGATGCTCCTCCAGGTATCACAGATAGAGGTCTGTGAAGTCTCTCCTATTGCATGACACATGACTCACAGCACTGCATCTGTCCCAGGGTCTACCGGTCCCCAATCTTTCTCCTCTACACTGTGGTGCTTCCTCACTCTTAGAAATATTTCCCCATATAGACACTATGGCCCCCAACTGATAACCTCTCATAGCCATTATCTTAAGTAATTTTCAGAGATTAAATTACACGGATGGAAATATATTAATGAATACAATTTTCAATGTTATAATTTTCACTCACAAAATCAAAAGCCGTATTTCCATCAACTTTCTCAATTGGATGATACACCACTGCAAAGGCTAAAGGTGATTGGCGTTGTGGTTAGCAGCTCAGGCTCTGAAGCTAAATTGGTTGTGTGCTTACCCTGGCTGTCTGATTTATGAGCTATGTGTCTTGGGGAAGTAAATTTGCCTCTCACTGCTTCGGTATGCTTGCCTTTGAAAAGAGATGGGTACAGCACCTAAATGGTAGAGTTGTTGTGAGAGTTAGAATGTGGGAAAACATTTAGCCAGTACTGTGCTGGAACTGATTCTTATTGGCTCACAAGAATCTATTGGTAGCACATCTTCCAATTCCCCAGCAACACTGGACTCAAGGTTTGCAAATGCCATGATGAGAATATTTACACCACGGAAGTTGGCAGGTGCTATAAATCAGAACTTTTCTTTAATAAATACTGGTTGTTAAGCATTGAGCAGTGCACCACTGTGATTCTAGACCAAGTACAGCTATAAAAGCATAGGTATTAATGGAAAAGGTGAAGGGAGAATCTTATGGTACTTAAAAAGTTTCCGTGTGTGTGTGTGTGTGTGTGTGTGTGTGTGTGTGTGTGCGCACGCGTGCACGCGCAAACGCACGTGTATGAAAAGGAAGAAAAAAGTGGGGAAAAAAAGTTTCCTTCTAATTTTTCTCTACCACAAACAGTCCTCTGGAATTACACAAAGAAAATGAAGTCAAACTACTCTTCAGTGATAGAGACCCTTGTTAGTCATAAAGCAAATTTTTCTTCTCTAGAAAAACTTAACAATTTATGTGGCTTTAGCCAGAATCACCTTGTACGTTTCAATCCATGACATAGCACTAAGTTGCCTTATAAAAAAAAAATACATCACACATTTCACGTGGATGCCTTTTTAATGGCCCTGCCAAACTCAAGGACATGTGGACTACAGATGTCTACTTGAGTGTGAAAGTGAATTACTGCTTGAGAATCAGTTCAGGGACCAAGTTCTCCAAATACCTCACAGACACAATCCTAAAGTGAAGCCTGGCAGACTCCTTCATCACCTCAACCAAGAAATCAACGGAATAGAGTCTTGTCAGAGTTTCCCATTTTGTTTTAAGGTAGAAGGATGCAGAAGAGAAATTAATCAAACATAGGTTTCTTTTCCTTTTTCACATTTATTGATAGAATTGAAAATCATTAAGTTTCCTGCTGTTCTTACTATGTAATCTCCTTGGGCAAGGTGAAGATGAACAAAAATAGATTTTTTTACTGTCTACATATACTTTAAGTTTTAGCAATAATAGCAGCTATAAGTAAGTTGAAAAGGACAAATTTAAACTACCAATGAACCAACAACCTGGCAACATTACAGCCTTCTGTGGGAGATCTTAAGTGTTTCAGAGACATTTTTTTAAATGTTCTAAATTTCCTTTCCCACCCTTCTTCAGTTAAGGATTTCATGACAAAATTCAGGCCATTCCATGCAACAAGCCAGGAAATCACCACCAGATCCTACAAGTTACAGCCAAATACTTAGTCCAACACCAGGAGAACTTTTTTCAAACAGATGTCTGTTATTTTTTTTTCAGCTATCCAAATGACCAAGAAAGGAGAAGCTAGTTCATTATTATAAGTATTCCAGGCCTCAATCCCTAAGCTATAACAATTACAAGAAATCAAATTGCTATGCACAAACTACAGCCAATCTGGCAAGTCTTTCTAGAGTTCTGCTACAGGTGAATGGGATTTGAATGATAATTTATCTTTATATTTCCTACCAGTGGTTTGGAATGACGTATAAAGTGAAGAAAAAAAGTACAAAGGATGCTTGGCATTGCCCAGCAGAAAAAAAAGTAAAGAAAATATTCTGCTCTAGAGACAAGGGCATGCCTGGGCACTACTGCCCACTCACCAGGAGAGAAGAACAGAGTATATACTTCCTTTTCTTTCTCCCCATCCTCAGCAGAGAAGTGTTATAGACATGGAACTGCAGGAATTAGGACAGAAAAGGAGAAGAAAGAGTTGTCCTAGGGCAGAAGAGACCCTAGGAGCCAGCAGGAAAGGACACGTTGCTTGTCCAAGAACAGTGGGTAAAAAGCTGCCCAATTTTTAATCAAGTAAAAAGCTACTGTTTATGCACCCAACTATCTCTACTGTGTGTAGGGGAAAACGCCCTATTTAATCCTAATTTCTGTCCATGTACAGACATATTAGAGGTTAGGTCCCTATACTGTTAGAATACAAGATACTGTTCTGTCTCCCTTCTTCTCTCTCTCTCTTTCCAGATAGCTCAATGCCCAGCTATGCTCTTCCCAATTCTATCGAAGACTTGTGAGCCCTTGCTCATTGCACAGGACAGGGGAGGTGCACCGCTTCTCTGCTCCCTATCCATTCTTCAATGCAGGAGAGACTGGAGCAATGACTACCTGAGGTTACCAGCTTCTCTCAGTCACAGCCCCAGTGTGGGCTGTGAAGGGATATAGGACTGAATCCTGTCTTACACAGCATTTACTGTCTCACCAACCTTGGGTAAACTACCTTCTCCAAGAAACACTTTTAGGGGCTGATGGCATAACAAGTGGTACAGTACTTGCTTACCATGTGCAAACTCTGGGTTTGTCCCCCCCGTACCACAAGAGAAGGAAGAGAGAAGGAAGGAAGCAGGATGGAGGGGTAGAGGGAGGGGAGAAAGGAAAGAAAGAAAAGGAAGGAAGGAAGGGAGGAAGGAAGGAAGGAAGGGAGGGAGGGAGGAAGGAAGGAAGGAAGGAAGGAAGGAAGGAAGGAAGGAAGGAAGGAAGGAAGGAAGGAAGG
Organism: Dipodomys spectabilis; assembly: GCF_019054845.1. Lineage (NCBI taxonomy): Eukaryota > Metazoa > Chordata > Mammalia > Rodentia > Heteromyidae > Dipodomys > Dipodomys spectabilis. Next base: position 35,248,848 of record NW_024870720.1, read on the forward strand.
AGGGAAGGAAAGAAGGAGGGAAGGAAGGAAGGAAGAATAAATCATACCCCCTGTTGTTTGTTGCAAATTAAATGATACAATGTATATTAAGTGGCTGGTACATGACAAACTGTCAGCCTGTTGAGTAGCATTAAATATGGGGTTTCATATAACTAAACAATTCAGGCTAGAAGAGGATCTCAAGAAGTCTGAGAACAGGGGTCAGATTTAGTGCAGAGATAGAAGAGACGATGAAACAATATAAAAAGGCCTGGCTGTTTCGATCCAGGATCTCACCTTCAGATAACAATGTGGTTGAGTGGGTACATAAAGAAAGGATTAAACTGTATAAGACATGCAGAAAAACTGCTCATTTGGTCAGAGGGAATATTTCTCTGCTCTCGATGGAGGCTTCCACGAGGAAGGAGCTGTTCTAATGGACCCTGGTGATCACTGGGAGTGACTGATAAATGAGGAGGGATAAACTGAAGATCTGAGCTCAGCTCTCCCCTTTCATCTCCTGCTTCTTTTGTGTCTCTTGAAGGGAAGCAGAGCTGACCCCTGCCATCTCTACCCCCATACCCCTCCTCAACCCTCAGAAAATGAGCCCTGGGCCAGTACAGTAATGGACTGAGTGGCAAAAAAACAACCTCCACTGAGTCTTTATGAATAATAAAGGCAGCACTTTGAAGTCTCATCTGTTTGGTTTGCTTGTTTGTTTTGGAGACAGGTCTCGCTTCAAACTCATGAGCCTCCCGTCTCTACCTACGTGCTAGGGTTGCAGGCCTGGCCATCATTCCCAGCTTTTCCTCTTATTTTAATTCTACCTTCTTTAGCACTTAGGCAAGAGAGAGAGGGTTTGATTTAATGGGTTCCCTTCAGGGACTCCATCTTGTCTGAATGATGTTTATGGACATTAGAAAATTTACAAAAAGATGGGAAAACCCAAACCAATCAGACTACATCAAAGTAAAACTAATGAGATTAACTAATAGAAATCATGACTGTCCTATGGACAAGAATGACCAAAAATAGGGCTGGAAAGGTGGCTCAGTGGTAGAGCTCTTGCCTTGCATGCATGAGGCCCTGGGTTCGATTCTTCAGCACCACATAAGCAAAAAGAAAAAAGCCGGAAGTGGCGCTGTGGTTCAAGTGGTAGAGCGCTAGCCTTGAGCTGAAGAGCTGAGGGACAGCACCCAGGCCCAGAGTTCAGGCCCCACGACCGTACCCTCTCCCCCCAAAAAAAAAGAATGATCAAAAATATCCACATGTGGGCTGACACCATTTCCTTGAAAATTCTATAGAATAACCCTAATTGAGCTTCAATACACTTAGGCTCCCTGCTCCAGCCCTTAAGCATTACAAACTAGAGGAGGAATGGGAACTACATGAACAGCTTTGCTCCCCGTCTAGACCCTTAGCCTGTGAGATTTCCTGAACTGACCTGCAAGTAGTTGCTTCACTGCTTAAATAAATGTCATCTACACCCAGGGTTCTGCACCCACCACTCCGGGGTAAGGAAGGTAGTCAGAGACAAATCAGCTAACATGTGAAGTTTATCAATGGTGGAAGCTCCCAGGATGACCCAGAGGGTCTTCTTCTAGGAGAGAAAATAAGATTTTCATCGACAGATTCGATCCCAGCTACCTCTCTAGGGTCTTCTAACTGTGTTGCAGCCCCATGATTTCTAGGGAAGTTCACACTTCCCCCCCTCCCATCCCCCCCTGCACAGCAGGTCCCTATCCCAATCTCAATCTCACAGCTGCATCTCCTGGCCACCCTAATCTATGGCTATGATTTGAGAAGCTTCAGTTCTATCTCTGTTACTGATTATGCCCCTGAGCTTTCGATGGTGGGGGTCCTTTCCTGAATGCATCTCTTCTGTCCCCGACATTGGTCCCTATGAGGTGAGTAAGTTCCTTATGTATAGATATGGACTTAGCTTTCCTGACCCAATTAAAATCAGGTGGAGAATCTGACCAATTTTGACTTCTGAAACCCATCAGACAGACAGTTCAGGGACTCTATGCAAGAGTAAAAGCCTTACATTTGGGAAGCATGTTTGGTTTTTTCCTGAATGCTCAATGATCTAAAGAGTAGCTAGCAGGAATGTTTGTTAAATCCTTGCAAATGAATTAGTAAAGTACTATAAACTTTTTTTCTTTTCTGGAGGTACTACTAGGGAGTGAATTCAGCCTCATGTTTCATAGCACTCTACCACTTGAGCCATGCCCCCAGCCGCTTTTTCTTTCCGTTTTATTTTTAGATAAAGTCTCTCCCTCTCACTCAAGGATGCTCTCAAACTGAAATCCTCCCACCTCACCTCCCAAGAAGCTGGGAGTTTTATGTTGAGATGGAGTCTCCCTAATGTGTTGCCCATGCTGGCCTTGAACTGTCTGCCCATCCTCCTATCTCTGCCCTCCTAAGTAGATGAGATTGCAGGCATGTGCACTATGCCTAACCCAAAATACTTAAAACTTTACATGTAAATCTCTGCTGAAACTTTTTAGAAAATGTGCTATAAATGAATGAGATGATGAGCAAGAAGGAGTAAAGGAAACTGCATTTAAAGAGAAAAGAGACTATGACTCCAAGTGAGTAAGATTTTTTAACCCTGGAAAGGCATTTTCTTCTTTTAAAGCTCAGGTGGGCTAAGCTGTTTTATATGCTGAGTTTAACTACTCAGAATAAAATACTCATCAATACAGCTTGAGTACTTTGGCCATCCTCTATTTTATCTGGTAATTACTTTATCAGAAAAAAAAAAAACACTACACACAGACACATAGACACATACAGACACACAGACACAGACACAGACACAGACACACAGACACACACACACACACACACACACACACAGCACCAGAGGTGAACTCTAATTGCTTGAAGCTAATCAGCACTTTACTGTCTTTCAGCAACTCTGATTGGTTTAGGGATGACCTAAATGGTTGGAACACATGAATCTACAAGAGATGGAAAGAGCTGCTTTGGTTTCTAAAGAGATACTTTTGTTTTGTTGTTGTGATTTATTTGGTTTTGTTTGATTATTTGGTTTCTTACAACAGTGTCACTATGTAACCCAGACTGGCTGGGATTTTATGTAGCCCAGGCTAGACTCAAACTCTCCATCCTCCTGCTTCAGCTGCTCAGGTGCTGGGATTACATATGTGCTCTACTATATCTGGTCTAAGACAGATACTTCTTTACTCTTCAGTGACTGCTACTTAAAGTTGGGCTCTCTGCTTGTACAATAGAAGCAAAGAAGCACAGAGCCCTAGAAACTGCTAGCAGCAGTCTCGTGATCAAGACCATCGAGAACAGGCACTCTGGAAACAGGAAAGAAACAAAGGATGGCATCAGTGAGCCACTGGCCCAAACTTGACCTACCTCTGTGACTTCTCACTTACAGGAGCTGGTAAATACCTTATTGTTTTAGCCAGTTTGAGGCGGTTTTGTTACTTTCCCCTGACTAAAATCAAATTCACTGAAATGACCAAAGCAGAATTTTAGTAAGTTGTTATATACTTACTGAGCAAAGATTTCAACACATCAAGGTGAAGGAGCCTGCCAAGAACTTTCAGTGCAGCAAAAGGAGAACGCAAAAGCCTTTTCTCTTCCCAGATGATGCTCTGACCTCTGGCTGGATTAGCCTCCTTGAGTTCATTCATCTGAGTTCACTGCATGCTAACTACGCGCCTACTAGTGCCTACACGATGAATAAAACACTGTCCCTACTCTCCAGCAACTCACAAGTAACTACAGAATGTCTGAAAGCAAGGACTTAGGAATCCTGTAATGAAAGGCCTATCCCAGTGGCTCTTACCTATAATCCCAGTTACTCAGGAAGCAAAGATTAGGAGAGCCAACGTTTGAGCAAGAACAACATTAAGAAAAAAATGAACAAGACTTTATCTCAATCAGTAAGCCCAGGATAGTAATATACACCTCTGATCTGAGCAACATGAGAGACATAGGTAAGAGAATCATAGGCTGAAGCCAGCTTGGGCAAAAACAAGAGACTATACCTGAAAAAGTAACTAACACAAAAAAGGACTAGAAGCATGGCTCAAATGGTAGGGTATATGCCTAGCAAATGTGAGTCCCCAAGTTCCAACTCTAGTCCTGCCAATAATAATAATAAAATAATAAATAAAAATGTATGCCAAGGTATTAATGTAGTGAATTTTCCTCCAAATTTTTCATAATTTATGCCATATTACTTTTCATTTTGTAATTATAACTTTGATTTAAAATCACAATAAAAACCAGAGATGTAGGTGGATGCCAGTGGCTGATACCTGTAATCCTAGCTACTTAAGAGGGTGAAATCTGACAACCATGGTGTGAGGCCAGCCCAAGCAGAAAAGTCCATTAGACTCTTATCTCCAGTTAACCACTAAAAAAAAAAGTAGGAAGTATATAACTGAGGCTCAAGTGATAAAGCACCAGCCTTGAGGAAAAAAAAAAAAAAACAGAAAAAAAAGAAAAAGCTGTATTAATACTGTCATAAAGTGGTATGAAATATAATAAAATATTACCATGAACAATGTATATAGCACAAAGCCTCATGCATACAATATTTTGCAAATTATAATAGCAAACATACACTAGACATCTACCATCTACAATGTACTAGCGTGTGTTAAGCACTTTGGATATATTATATCTGTCTCTAACACAAATTATTCTTCTCAGTTCATATGAATGGACACCAGTACATAAAGAATCAGTGAGGAATCATTATCACCTCTGAGGCAGATGCTGTGTGATCAGAAAGCCTGTCATGCCACTGAAAGCCTTCACACAGTGTGGAAAGCAGGATGGGGGTTCCCAAAGTTGTCGTCTATGTCCTAGTGGCCAGAACTTCTAAATGGGTTGGATAACACAGAATGAGGCTGCTTTTCATCTAGACTTGAGAAAGCAAGTGGGCCAAATGGAATCCCCAGCCCTTGAAAGGAGGAGGTAGAAGAACCACTATATGCAAAAGTATTCACACAAAGTTGGTAGTTTCAAGGGAGATCTCAAATAGTGTAATGCCTTAGAAAGACAAAAATCAAAGTTCAGCAAAATAAAACACCAGGAAGCAGGTACTCAAAAGAGGTGGAGGGGGGGTCAAGAGAAAAGGTCTAGACGAATGAAGAGAAGAAGAGGAGGAAAAAGCAAACAAGGATCCAAGGGATAGCCTACACAATCAAGAAGAGAGAAGACGAGGTAGGGAAGGGATGGGTGAGAGGGTTGAAGGGGTGACATTGATGAAGATATATTCATAACCTGCTTTGTTAAATGGCAATGCCTTTGCGCAGCTACTTACAGATAATAATTTAATTTAATTTGAAAAAGAAATTACTCTAAAACTGGGAGAAAGTAAGCAGCTGCTTGGACTTGCTCTGTTCTGAGTAAGGCTAGAGGAGAGGACAACATAGAGCTGAGCTCACAGCATGGGAGCCTGGTGGACCTGGCCTGAAAACTTCGATGCTCCATTGGTTTTTTACCTGACAGAAGAACAGGAGAAAGACATATTCGGCCCAAGGGACGCATTCCTCCCCTGCACTGAGAAACACAGCCACACCCTCATTCAGCTGGAGCCCTGGTTCACAGCCACTGGCCACACTCAAGTCACTGTGGTGGGTCCACCAAAGGCCAGGCAGTGGCTCAGGAACATGGTTCAGTATTTGGGGCACCAGGATGCTCGTTGTCAAGCCCAAGGTTTGGAAATGCTGCAGCATGTCCGGAGCCAGCCCCTCACCAAGGAGGACTTGGCCTTTTCTTTCATTGCTTGTCCTGACACTGTGCTCCAGTTGTCTTAGTAACCGTGATGAGTGACCCCTTCTCTCAGGCTTCCTTAAGAATAGGGCTTGATGCTCCTAGGGTTCCCTGGAGTTAATTTTGTCATAAAGACTAACTTCCCTGGGAGGCTAAGAAAGACAAGGAAGGTATGGTGCAGGTTGGAATTTGTGGCCAGCTCCTCAGGGCTTCTAGGCATATGTCTGAGGGATGTCTCTTAAATATAAGGATGTGTTCTCATCTAAAAACTTATTATTGAATAATGATATGTAATAAATAAGCTCTGTCATGTAAAAAAAAAAAACTGCAAGAAAGTGAGGAAAGAGGTGACATTGTCCAAAAAGAAATGTACTTTTTACCTGACTTAAGGAACTATAACCCCTCCGTACATCACCTTGATAACAACATTAAAATAAATGCAAAAAGGAAAAGACTATAACTACAAAAAGGGAGGAACACCCACGGTATAACCCCTGCTTTCACTGTATTTGATGTCAGTATAATTTGTGGAGGGGAAGGGAAAAAACAAATCATTTAAATAGGGATACAGGTGGACTCGTTGCAACAATGAGATGTACAAGTTGTTATGTCGAAAACGAACTTTACAACTTTAGTGGGGGGGGGGAGGATTGGTGGGGGAGGGCAGGGGGAGGATGGGAAGGGGTGGGAAGGGGAAACAAAGGAGGAGGCTACAATGCTTGATAAGAAATGTATTCATTATCTTGCCCATGTAATTGTAACCCCTCTGTACAGTATTTTCACAATTAAAAAAAAAAGAAAAGAAAAAAGAGAAAAAAAGGGAGGGAGGGAGGGAAGGGAGGGAGGGAGGGAGGGAGGGAGGGAGGGAGGGAAGGGAGGAAGGGAGGGAGGGAGGGAGGGAGGGAGGGAGGGAGGGAGGGAAGGGAGGGAGGGAGGGAGGGAGGGAGGGAGGAAGGAAGGAAGGAAGGAAGGAAGGAAGGAAGGAAGAAAGGAAGGAAGGAAGGAAGGAAGGAAGGAAGGAAGGAATTAGATCTGATGACAGAAGCAGAAGTTAGAGTGATAGTACCATAAAAGAATCGCAGCCGCAGCTGGGCTGGAAGACGAAGGACCATAAGCCAGGGAGGGTAGCTTCTAGAAGCTAGAAAACCAAGAAAACACATTCTCTTCTCCGGCCTTTGAAAGAGTAGTCAGCTGGCACTGTGGTTCTAGCTGGATGACATTGTGTTTGGCCTTCTAATTTCCAGGACAGAAAAGTAATGAATGTACTATGTCTTAAGCCACTAAATCTATGGCAATTTGTTAAAGTAACAGTGAGAAATTAATACACAGATTAGGCATTTTCACAACACATATTACAGAGGAGGAAAAATAATTTTCCCCTGCCCACCTTATGACCATTAGTGGGATGGTCTCCAGAAACAAAAGGTAGTTATTGAGAGAAAAACAAAACAGAGGTTTATTAACAACTATATTTCATATATATCATGGGACACATTCAAGTAGCCAGTAATTCACAAAGGAATTTTAAAATCCAGCTCATAAAACATACCCAACCCTCCCCCAAAAAAACCAGAAAAGTTTTAGAGACAAAGGAAAAGGACACTGAGTCTCTAGAGACAGGATCTAAAGGGTAGATGAAGGCGAGAGAGTAAAGCTGGTGTCTGTGCTGGTGCCACTGGTATGGCTGTCTTCAGTGACTAAGCCCTTTTTCAACTTCTGTTCTTTTAGCGAAGAAGCTGGGAGGACAAGAAGCCTTTCCTATGTGACTTCCTTCCCTTTGTCCGCAGCTCAGAATAACTTACTGGACAAAGACGCATACTGAGGGTGGCAGGTTCTGATCTCCTTCAGCAGGGAAAAGGGGAATAAAGGAGCTGTTCCCAAGACACATCTGGTGCAGACCAGAACGTTTTCTGCTTTCCTCCACCATAAACTGGAGACACGGAAGTGGAAGGACAAGGAGAGGGAGGGAGGGAGGGAGGGGGATAGAAAGAGAAAGAGGGAAGAGAGAGAGAGACAGAGACAGAGACAGAGAGACAGACAGAGAGAGAGAGAGAGAGAGAGATTTAAAAGAAGCTACTACCTGAGAGTCTCTGGTTTCTTTTTCACAAACTTCCAAGGGCAGCTAGGGAAGAGCAGGTGTTTGTAAACACTAAGAACGTTAAATAATTTAAACATCATCAGTGTAATTTGCTAAAGAAAATAATGCGCTGTTTAAAAAGACAGAACTACAAAACTTAAGAAATTCCTCTCCAAGCATCAGTGGCTCATACCTACGATCCTAGCTACTCAGGAAAATGAGATCTGAGGATAGTGGTTCAAAGCCAGGCTGGGCAAGAAAAGCTGTGAGACAAATACCTCCAATTAAACAGAAAGGAAAAATAAAACAGGGTGTACCTGTGGCTCAAGCGGTAGAATGCCAGCCTTGAGTGAAAAAGATGAGGGACAGCACAGAACAAAAAAGAAAAAGAAACGAAGGAAGGAAGGAAGAAACGAAGGAAGGAAGGAACAAAGGAAGGAACGAAGGAAGGAAGGAAGGAAGGAAGGAACGAAGGAAGGAACGAAGGAAGGAAGGAAGGAACGAAGGAACGAAGGAACGAAGGAAGGAAGGAAGGAAGGAAGGAAGGAAGGAAGGAAGGAAGGAAGGAATTTCTCATTCTAGAAGCCATTCTGGAGTTCTCTCTGTCTCGGTCTCTGTCTCGGTCTTCCTGTCTCTGTCTGTCACTCCTCTATCTTCCTCTGTCTCTCTGTCTCTGTCTCTGTCTCTATCTCTCTCTCTCTCTCACACACACACACACACACACACACACACACACAATGCAGGGATCGAGTTAAAGAAGAAAAATACTCAAACAAAAAGAGGACCAGAAACAGATTGGTTTATGTTCATGTTGTCAAGCAAATAACTAGCCCTACCTGTCACATAGGTTTTGTCTCAAGACATATGTTTTAAATATATATGTATATATGTACATATATGTGCATGTGTATATACCCATACGTACACACACACATATACATCAGTTTCCTCTGGGGCTTCGATTCAGATCTGCATATCAAGGTTTTACTCCTTTCCCCTGGTGACCCATTTGTCTGAGGGAGGCATTCAATTAGCCTCCCAGAGCAAATTGATTCAGTATTGACCAGCAAAGTCTTCTCACTTGAAAGACAGATTATGCAGAGGTTGGGCGTCACTGCCAGTAGTCAATACTCCAAGTGCAAGGGTCCAGATGATTCAGGAATATGAAATGAGCAAGGGTCCTCCCCAGGCACCTGGAGCACAAGGGCTTCCTCCCCTTGCAGAATAAATAGCCTAGGAGGGAAATGTACTTCGGTCAAATCAGGAAACTCATTCCTATTCTCTGCTAGTAGGAAATGGGGATAGAGGAGCGAGGCCATGGTTTCTTGGCTTCCAGAACCATCACTGGGATTGAAAGCTTCAGATGCCTCATGTCTCCAGGTCACTGCTCTTCAGAGAAATGCCCCTGCTCTCTTCTAATGCCCTGTACCCCACTTCCTTCCTGCACCCCGCTTCTCCCTCTCTGGTCTGCAACACCTGAGTTTATCAAATTCATCAACACTCTGTCTTCACCTCCTCACACGCTACATCTATCTTGATCAGCAAAAGCTAAACACAGACAGGCAGCAGTGGTTCACTCTTTGTAATCCCAGCCACTCAGGGGACTTAAATCTGAGGAGCAAGGTTCAAAGCCAGATAGGCAAATATCTCCAAATATCTCACCACTGAAAAGCCCAATGTGGAGCTGTGGCTCAAGTGATGCGGCTGTGGCACAAGTACTAGAGCTCCAGCCTTGAGTGAAAAAGCTAAGGGACAGCACCCAGGCCTCGAGTTCAATTCCTAAGACCAGCACAACAACAACAATAACAAAAAAGATAAATACTTGCTAATTTTAGACAAGAAGTTGAGTCCCCTATATTTACAGCATCAGAAAGTCCAGTATTCCCAACGGGAGTGACAGAACTACTAATAAATTATAACTGTGTTGTACTTAATATTTACTTACTGATATTTAGATTAAAGGAAAGGAAAGATGCGGGCCTGTGGTATCCAACACTGGCATTTAATCATTGTTATTTCTCAAATGATTGATTTGTTGGTATGTTTGACAACCTTGAATACTTGACAGAATAAATCAAACCTTCCTAAAAGCCTTCCCTAGATCATCCCAAGAACCCACAATGAATACGACTGTCCTTCATCCAGTTTGAAAAAGCATAAAATAAGCTCCATTAAAATAATTAGGACCCCCACCACCAATGGTAAGGTTTAGTCTCCACATATTTACAGCATTTCATTTTTATTTATATCTTCACACCGTTTGAACAGGGTGACCCTTTTGATTGTGTAGCACACACATCATTTAAGACATGTAGAAGCTGAGATCCATTTTCATTTACTTGCAGAAAATGAAGCCCATGCCAGCTACTTGCAGAAAGAATAGTGAGGTTCAAGCCAGTCTGTATAATCCCAGGTAAAGGCATAGGGAAGCCTCATCTCTGATATGCAAACCACAGAGAAAAGCTGTATACATTACTAACCAGTCCCTCTTAGTCCCAAGGACCCAAGGATATATATGTAAATGCACACATGGTTCCTGTCTGGTAGCTCATGCTTGTAATCCTAGCTACTCAAGAGGCTGAGATCTGAGGGGAGGTGGTCAGAAGATCGCTAGCTCAGGCAGAAAAGTCTGCAAGACTCAGTTGTCAATTAATCAGCAAAAGTCTGGTAGAGCACCTGCCGTGAGCAAGCAAACTGAGCACAAGCAAGAGGCCCTAAGTTCAAGCCCCAGGAATTTTTTTTCAAAAAAGTAAATAAAGGAGTGAGTAAGTACACACAGTGTAATGAACTCATCCAAAGATGGATGATCATTTGCAAAACTGTTTGGATACAGTCCCTCTAACACATATGTGCACAATTCCTCAGTTAACAAAATACAGCTCTAGCTCCTTCTGCTTTCATTTGGAATAAAATGTCACATAAAATGAAAAGCCCTATCTTTAACACTATCCAAAACGATGCTTCTCCCAAAACACTTCTTTTACTTATTCTTTCCAGTGACATTTCAGTAGTTCTTTGGTGTCTAAAGGGAAAAGCATTCTAGTATGAACTAAAAGTGGGTAAAGCCACCCAAGACAGAAAAGGCTGTCTCCAATTAATAGCAAAATGTCACACTGCAAGTGTGGCCCAAGTGGTAAAGCACCATTCATGAACAGGCAAGCTTAGTGAGCAGGAGGTCCTGAGTGAAAGCATCAATACTTGAATGTACCATGCATGTGCACGAGTACGCCTGCTGTACAGGGGTGTGTGTGTACACACACACACACACACACACACACACACACATACACACACACACAGATAACAGGAGAGATTTTTCTCAAAAAATCATTTTCTTCTTCTAACCATATCCTTCTTTCTCTCTCTCTCTCTCTCTCTCTCTCTTTCTTTCTTTCCTTCTTCCTTTCATATTTATATATTTACTTTGTCCTAGGATTTGAATTCAGAGCCTAAAGTTTACTCAGCTTGTTCACTAAACTGAGCCCTGCCTCCAATCCAGCATTTTGCTCTCTTAATTGGAGATGGAGCATCATGGACTTTTCTGCTGGCTTCGAACTTCAATTCTCCCCAGGTCTCAGGCTGCTCAGTAATTAGGATTACAGGGCATGAGCCTGTGGTACCTGGTTCTAACCATAACTTACTTTCAAATCTTTTTAAGTGGGAAGTTGATCCATGTGTATTAAAATGACAAAGAAGATTACATTTCCAAAGAACACAGAAAACTCTACAAAATGCAAATGAAAAAGTAAGCTTGGCTCTGTACAACCTCTTTACAATCAACTAAAATTTTTAAAAAATGGAAGAAAGGGGACCTGCCCCAAACAGGCATTACTCAAAGTCTAACTGAGCAAGCACAGGAGGAAAGGAAAGAAGAAAAACTTAGGAAAACGGAATGGCAGGGACAACAATGCATCTCTCTATACTTTCTCTTAATATAAATGGGCTGAATTCGCCAATTAAAAGAAAACGAACTGAGGACTGGATCAGAAAACAAGACCCATCCATCTGTTGCCTTCAGGAGACCCACTTCTCAGCCAAACATACAAACAAACTCAGAGTGAAGGGGTGGAAAAGGATCTACCAATCAAATTCCCCCAATAAGAAAGCAGGTGTAGCTATCCTGATATCTGACAAAATAAACTTTTCATTAAAATCAGTACAGAAAGACAAGGACGGACACTACATATTAATAAAGGGAACAATCCAAGAGGAGGATATAACCATCATCAACTTATATGCCCCAAATATTGGTGCACCCAGATATGTTAAACAAATGCTCTCAAACTTACAGAATAAAATAGATCCCAATACGATAATACTAGGAGACTTTAACACGCCACTCTCACCAAAGGACAGGTCTACCAACCAGAGGATTGGCAAAGAAGCTACCGAATTAAGTGAGGCCATACTTCAAGCGGAATTAACTGACATCTACCGAGTATTTCACCCTAAAACAACACAGTACACATTCTTCTCAGCAGCTCATGGAACTTTCTCCAAAATAGACCATATCATAGTTCATGCAAGGAACTTAAGCAAATACAAAGGGATCGACATAATCCCCTGTATCCTATCTGACCACAGTGGAATCAAGCTAGCTCTCAATAACAAAGCATACCGCAGAAATTTCTCTAATACATGGAGATTGAACAGCACACTCCTTAACAAGGCCTGGGTAACAGAAGAGATCAGAGAAGAAATAAAGCATTTCCTAGAACTCAATGAAAATGAAAACACCTCACAAAGAAACTTGTGGGACACAGCAAAAGCAGTCCTGAGGGGCAAATTTATTGCCCTCAGTGCCCACATCAAGAGAATGGAGACAGACCAAGTAAATAATCTCATGTTGCAACTAAAACAGCTAGAAAAACAAGAAAAAATGGGACCTAAAGCTACTAGACGAAGCCAGATAACCAAATTGAGAGCAGAGATTAACCAATTAGAAAATCAGAAAACCATAACCAAAATAAACCAAACAAAAAGCTGGTTCTTTGAAAAAATAAACAAAATTGATGGCCCGTTGGCAAGATTAATTAAAAAAAGAAGAGAGGAAACCCATATTAATAGGATTAGGGATGCCACGGGAAACATCACAACACGTACCCAAGATATCCAAACAATTCTAACAGACTACTTTCAAAAGCTATACTCTCCAAAGGAAGAAAATCTGGCGGAAATGGATGCATTTTTAGAGAAATACAAGTTACCCAAACTGAGCAAAGAAGAAGTTAACCAATTAAATAAGCCAATATCCTATAATGAGATACAGGAAGCTATCAAAAGTCTTCCAACAAAAAAAAGCCCAGGACCAGATGGATTCACAGCAGAATTCTATAAGACCTTTAAAGAAGAACTAATACCCATACTCCTCAAGCTCTTCAGAGAAACAGAGAAGGAGGGAGCTATCCCAAACTCATTCTACGAAGCCAATATCACACTCATCCCCAAACCAGGCAAAGACCCAACCAAAAAGGAGAATTACAGGCCAATCTCCTTGATGAACACAGATGCAAAGATCCTTAACAAGATTCTAGCTAACAGAATCCAGAAACACATAAAAAAAATAATACACTATGATCAGGTAGGCTTCATCCCAGAGACACAGGGATGGTTTAACATACGTAAGTCAATAAATGTAATCCAGCATATCAACAGAGCCAAGGTCAAGAATCACATGATTATCGCCACAGATGCAGAAAAGGCCTTTGATAAAATTCAACATTCATTCATGCTAAAAGCTCTGGAGAAAATAGGAATAGAAGGAACATTTCTAAAAACAATAAAAGCCATTTATGACAGACCAATAGCCAATATTATACTTAATGGGGAAAAGCTACAACCAATCCTCCTAAAAACAGGAACAAGGCAAGGATGTCCACTGTCTCCACTCCTCTTCAACATAGTCCTAGAACCCTTAGCCAGGGCAATAAGGCAAGAAAAAGACATTAAAGGGATCCGCATAGGGAAAGAAGAAGTGAAACTATCCCTTTTTGCAGACGACATGATACTATACCTCCACGATCCCAAAAACTCCATCCCCAAACTTTTAGAAATCATAAGTCACTTCGGCAAAATAGCAGGATACAAAATAAACCCACAAAAATCAGTTGCCTTCCTATACACTGAGAACGCACAGGAAGAGAGGGAAATAAAGGGAGCAACCCCATTCACAATAACCTCCCAAAAAATAAAATATTTAGGAATTAACCTAACCAAAGATGTAAAAGAACTATTTAATGAGAACTATAAAAAGTTAAAGAAAGAAATTGCAGAAGACACTAGGAAATGGAAAGACCTCCCATGCTCCTGGATAGGCCGACTTAATATAGTAAAGATGGTGATACTTCCAAAACTAATATACAAATTCAATGCAATTCCTATTAAAATCCCAATGACGTACATCACTGAAATACAGAAAACAGTCCAAAAATTTATATGGAACAACAAAAGACCTAGAATAGCCAAAACAATTCTAGGGGATAAAGACAATATGGGAGGGCTATCCATGCCGAACTTCAAACTCTACTACAGAGCTATAATCACAAAGACAGCATGGTACTGGCACAAAAACAGACCCGAAGACCAATGGAACAGAATAGAAGATCCAGATATAAATCCACAGGCCTACAGCCAGCTGATATTCGACAAAGGAGCCAAAGACATACAATGGAAGAAACACAGCCTCTTCAACCGCTGGTGCTGGGAAAACTGGGCAGCCACATGCAGAAAACTAAAAGTGGACCCCAGCCTATCACCATGCACCAACATCAACTCAAAATGGATTAAAGACCTTAACATTAAACCTGAATCTCTGAAACTACTGCAGGACAGAGTAGGAGAGACACTTGAACTAATAGGCACAGGAAGGAACTTCCTGAACAGAGTCCCAGGGTCACAACAAGTTGGAGAGAGACTCGACAAATGGGACTACCTTAAAATAAAAAGCTTCTGCACAGCTAAATCTATCGCAACTAAGCTAGAAAGACAACCAACTAATTGGGAAAAAATATTTACCAGCAATATATCAGACAAGGGGTTAACATCCTGTATATACAGGGAACTCAAGAAACTAATCCCTCCCAAACCTAACAAACCAATTACTAAATGGGCAAGGGAACTAAAGAGGGACTTCTCAAATGAAGAAATAAAAATGGCAAAGAAACACATGAGGAAATGTTCATCATCCCTGGTGGTGAAGGAAATGCAAATAAAGACAACCCTGAGATACCACCTTACCCCAGTCAGAATGGCCCACATCCACAAATCAGCCAACGACAAATGCTGGAGGGGATGTGGAGAAAGAGGAACCCTATTACACTGCTGGTGGGAATGTACACTTATACAACCACTTTGGAAAGCAGTCTGGAGGGTCCTTAGAAAGCTAAAGATTGACCTCCCTTACGACCCAGGCATACCACTTCTAGGCATCTACCCTGAACAACAGGAACCAATATACAAGGACACGTGCACCTCCATGTTTATTGCAGCACTGTTGGCAATAGCTAGGATATGGAAACAACCTAGGTGCCCCACCACAGATGAATGGATCCAAAAATTGTGGTATCTATACACAATGGAATATTATGCAGCCATTAGAAATGACAAAATAATGGCATTTGCAGGGAAATGGATGGAGCTAGAAGGAATCATGTTGAGCGAGGTAAGCCAAGAACGAAGAGACAAATGGTACATGGTCTCCCTCATAAGTGGATGCTAAATCCAAAAGGTTAGGTGATACGACAAAACTAACAGGACTTAAGAAACAAAGAACTCCCGCTCATCTGGTTGAACCACTACTAAATATCCTCATGCTGCTGATCACAAATATGGTATATAACATGTGAACACTGTTATATATTACAGACTGTGGTAGACAATTTGCTCCAGGGAAGTTAGAATGAACTTGTGACTTTGAAATTATGTAATCATTTAATCACAATCAAAAAAAAAAAAAAAAAAAGAACCTCGGGGAAGGGAGGGAGGGAGGGGATGGTAGGGGGAAAACAATGGAGGGGGTAACAATGTTCAAGAGGAAGTGTACTCATAACCTCACTCATGTAACTGTAACCCTCTGTATAGTAGCTTTACAATAAAAAAAAAAAAAAAACAGAAAAAAAACAACAAATAAAATCAAATAATCAAATCAAAAAAAAAAAAATGGAAGAAAGTAAACATACCTACATTTCTATTGCTACTATGAAAAAAAAGGCATACCAGTTTAAGAAGTTCATAAAAGACCGTCTTATACAAAGATAACACGATGTTTATTTTTGTGTGGAAGCATGGTAGCAGTTAAGGACAATTTTTTTTCTTTATGTTCTTTATAATATTTTAACAATAAGCATATGCTGCTTTTAAGTTGAATTTATTTTTTGTTTGTTTGGTTTTTGGTTTTTTTTTTTTTTGCTGGTCGTGGGGCCTGAACTCTGGGCCTGGACACCGCTCTTCAGCTCAAGGGTAGCACCCTACCACTTGAGCCACAGCACTACTTCCAGTTTTTTCTGCTTATGTGGTGCTGAGGAATCGAACCCAGGGCCTCATGCATACAAGGCAAGCACTCTACCACTGAGCCACTTTCCCAGCCCTTAAGTTGAATTTATTAAAAAACATTGTAAGTTCCAAAAGGCCCTGAGCCACATTAGGGAAGCTTCTGGATTATGTAACCACTGCACTGCCCCAAAGAAAGAGGCCATCCTACCTTGGATCTTCCCACACTCAGGTCCCTACATAACATCATGTATGATCCTGCTGCACAGGTCACCAGGCACCATTGGCCAGCCCTGTGAACCACCCCGGTGGCCGTGTACCACCCCATAGCCTGGGAAGCACCTGGCACCTCCCGAGCATCTGGACCTACAGAGGTCCTAGGAAGTCAACAGGATTCCTGTTCTTCTTCCCATGGCTCCCCGAGACAGTTTAGCCTCCAGCGGAAGCTATGAGGAGCAGACAGGTGGTTCCCACCACCCACCCTGGGCTATTGACTTCAGGGAACAGCAAGGCAGATCTTCATAAGCAGAACCATCTCCAGAGGCCCTAGGAAGTCTCCCTCAGGCAGGAGATGCCAGGTACTGCAGCTCAGAGTCCATGCAGACCTTAGATGCGAACAGAAGCCCCATCCCTTTGCTGAGCACACTGTCTGTCCCACCTGAGCTAACCAGAATGCTCCTCACAAGGCCTATAGACACAGACAGCACACCACATTCACAGGCAGGTACGCTTTATCCAGAGTCACCAGCAAACCTGCCCCAAGTCTAGCATACCCTTTCACCAAAATAAGAGAACACAAAAGGAAAACTATAGACTAATTTCGCTGATAAACATTTGTGCAAAAATCCTCGGCAAAATTCAACAAATCATTAATGATTAAGTAGGATTTATACCAGATGCAGGGATGGTGAAACATGAGCAAATCAACAAATGGAATACAACACATTTTAACAAATAAAGCCAACAAACATATGATCATCTCATCAAGTACAGAAGCATATTTGATAAAAATCGGTGTCCCTTCATGATTAAAAAATAAATGACTTAATTACATATGGATGGAAGCTACCTCAATAAAAGTCTGTCCAGAAAATCCCAAGCCAACACCACACTGAGTAAGGAAATGTTGTTATCATTTCTCCTCCGCCACCAAAGCAAGACAAGGGTGTCATTTTCATCACTGTTATTCAGTGTGATAGTAGTCATCTGATCAGTGACCAAGAGAAAGAAATAAGGGGTATACAAATAGGTAAGAAGGGGATTCAAATTTTCACTCTTTGCAGATATTTTATATGCAGGAGAACACTAAAGATGCCATTGAAAAACTGTTAAGATTGCTAAACTCAGTAAGTTGGCAGAACACAAAACCAGCTTATAAAAATCAATCACTTCTTTATATACTAACCATAAAATTCCTGAGAAACAAAATCAAGAAAACAATCACGATAACTACAAAAAACAAACAACCTCTAGGTCTTAGCATGCTGGACCATGCCTGTAATCCTAGCTACTTGGGAGACAGAGATCAAGAGATTACAGTTCAAAGCCAGCGTGGACAAAAAGTCAGTGAGACACCATCTCAACAACAACAAAAATCAGGCATGGTGGTGTTCCTCTAAAAATCTCAGCTATATGCTAGGTCTGAAAAAGAGGATCGAATTCTGAGTCCAACATAGGGGCAGGAGGAACATAAGACTATTCCAAAAAATTTAAACAGAAAGGACTAGAAGTAGACTGAAGTGGTAGAGCACCTGCCTAGCAGGCATAAGGCTCTGAGTTTAAACCTCAAAAATAAACAATAAACTAGGAATATTTTTTATTTAAAAGTATAATCATTCAATAAGCTTCCCATAATAAACATTATAAAACAGCGATAATAGAAATTGAAAAAGACACACACGAAACTAGGTAGATAGCAAATGTTCATTCCTTGGAAGAACTGATATTTGTGTTAATATCCATATTAACTGAAGCAATCTACAGGTTCAGGTCAGGCCCTATCAAAACACCAATGTCATTCTTAAAGAAACAAATACAAGCTGGGTGGCAGTGAGTCACTCCTATAAATCCTAGCTACGCAGGAGGCTGAAATCTGAGGATGGAGATTCAAAGCCAGCTGGGGCAAGAAAGTCCATGAGACTCTTATCTCCACTTAACCACTCCCCAACCCCCCAAAAAAGCTGGAAGTGAAGTTGTGGCTCAAGTGGTAGATTCCTAGCCTTGAGTAAAATAAGCTCAGAAAGAACATCCTGACCCCGAGTTCAAGCCTCAGGACCGACTAATACAAAAAGAAAAAGAAACAAATACTCCCAAAATGTGTATGGAGTTACCAAGACCCCAACAGCCAAAACAATCCTGATCAAACAAGAATAAAGCATTATAATACCTGACTTCAGAACATACTTCAAAACTATAGACGTATGTCATGTCAAAAACGAGCTTTACAATGTTGGTGGGGGGGAGGGGGGAAGGATTGGGTGGGGGGGAGGGGGGAGGCTGGGAAGGGAGGTGAAGGGTAAACAAAGGAGGAGGCTGCAATGCTTGGTAAGAAATGTATACATTATCCTGCCCATGTAATTGTAACCCCTCTGTACAGTATGTTCACACATAAAATAAAATAAAATTTAAAAAAAAAAATGAACCAAACTATACCTCCCTGGTGTTGGACGATGACTTGAGAAAGGAAATGTTATTACCAGACCTGGAGAATGAGACAATCAAAACAGGGAAGAAGAGAATAAAAATACCACAGCACAGAACCCTGTATTATTGTGCATGAGGTCTTGTGTCAATAAAGTAACTCAGTGAGTTTAGCATCACACTTAAAGGCTAGATCTGAGGTATCTCTCTTGTTTTCTATAAGTACATTAAAAAATCTAGAATTACAAAAAAAAAAAAAACTATAGACGCCCAACAGTATACTACTGACATAAAATACACTTGTAGGCTAACAGAACAGAACAGAGTTCACACAAATAAATGTATCTCTTTATAGTCAACTGATTTTTTTATAAAAACAGCAAGTACATATTGCAAAATAGGAAATTTTCTTCAATAAGGGGTCAAAGAAAATGGAATCTCTACAAAGGAAGTAAACTAGACCCAATGGTTCACCACACAGAAAAATATTCAAACTGGATCAAATGAAACAGCAAAACTGAAACCAGAAAATGGCTAGAAAGAAACTGGAAATGTTCCAGGACACTGGTCTTGGGCAAAAATGTGTTGGATATGACCTCAAAGTACAGGCAACATAAGCAAAAATTGACCAATGAGATTATACCAAATCAAAAGGCTTCTGCACAGCAAAAGGAAACACTCAACAAAGCAGGGATGCAGTCTACCGAATGGAGAGAATATTTTTGAAGGTAAGTATCTCAAAAGAAGATACATGGTGAGTGAAAATGGCTCACAGCTGCAATCATGGCTACTCAGGAGACAGCAATCAGGACTATGATTCAAAGTGACAAAAAGGCCACAAGACCTCATTGCATTCAATAATAAGAATGGGCAGTAGTACACCCTTGCCACCTCAGCTACCTAGGAAGCATAATAGGAGGATCACAGTATGAGGCAGCCTGAACATAAACGTCAGACTTTATTCAAAAAATAACAAGTACGGCTCAAGTGTGGCAAGTGGGAGACATGAATTCAAACCCCAGTAGCAGCAAAAATAAGATACAATCAAATAAAGTAAGGGATACACAAAGAACTAGCAACATCTGAAAAATATTCAACATCAACTGGCACCAGTTAGAATGACTATTCACACACACACACACACACACACACACACACACACACACTGCTGGTGAGGATGGCCATTGAGGGGAACTATCATATTCTCTTGGTGAGAATATAAATTGGACAGGCATTATGGAGAGCATTATGAATGTTTCCTTGAAAAAAACAGATGTAGAAGTGCCATATCATAAAGGAATTCCACTACAAGGTAGGTGTCCATAAGAGAGGAAATGAGCAATGCTTGGTAAGAAATGTATGCATTATCCTGCCCATGTAATTGTAACTCCTCTGTACAGTATGTTCTCAAATAAAATAAAATAAAATTTAAAAAAAAAAAGAGAGGAAATGAATCTGTGGAAGAGAAATCTGCGCTTACATGTTTAGTGTATCACTATTCATATTAACCAGGACATGGAACCAGTTTAGTTGTCCAACTGTGAATGGATGAATAAAGAAAACGTGAAATGCATACACCTGAAATATAATTATATATTTTAAAAGAATGAGATTTTTCAATTTACAGCAATGTGGATAGAAGTATATAATTTGGTTTATGTGAAAGAGGTCAGGCACAACAAGACAAATACTGCATCTTGTGGCTACTATCTATCTATATCTATAGATATATAAATATATCTATCTATATCTACATCTATATAGAGAGCTATATAGGAGCTAAAAGATTGACATCATTGAAGTAGAAAAAAGCACAGTGCTTCCCAGAGTTTGGGATGGATGGGGGAGGGGTGGAGGGAGGTGGTTACCAGGTGCAAACATGCAGTTGGATGAACAGAACAACTTCTAATGTTCTGTAACACAGTAGACTGAATGAATGTGTTGTTGCCAGTAGAAGGTTTTGAATATGCCCAACACAAGAAAAGATAGATATCTGAGGGGCTAGATAAGCTAGTTGTTCAGATTTGAGCATCATACAAGATATTCATGTACCAAAATGTCATACCAGGCCCCTAAAACGTGCAACTTAAATTAAAAATGGCAATTAAAAATTGAAAATGTTAAAGAAAAAAACCAGAAATCTGATCTCCCAAATGCAATCCTGGTTGTTTATAGCATAGATTGAATATTTTAAACTTGAACAAACTATCAGAACATGTGATGGTAAAAAAATGGTATATATTTGTAAAACTGTTCAAAAAACAAATGGAAGTAAAAACATGTAGCTTCTTAGATATTTATCAAAATAAACCTGAAGAGGCCAGGTGCTGGAGGCTCACACCTATAATCCTAGTTACTCAAGAGGTTGAGATCTGAGGATCCCAGTTCGAAGCCAGCCTGGGCAGCAGAAAAGTCCATGAGATTCTTACTTCCAACTAACCACCAAAAATCTAGAAGTAGGGCTGTGGCTCAAGTGGTAGAGGGTCAGCCGTGAGCACAAAAGCTCAGGGACAGCGCCCAGACCTTGACTTCAAACTGTAGGTCTGGCACAAAACAAAAACAACATAAATCTGAAGGGAAATGAACACACTGAGCATAATCCTGGCTTTTATAACAGTTGCAATAGAGAAAGCAGGGATCACCAGGCCTTGCCCCTGCTCCTCAGTGGAAGGAAAAGCAGCCCAATCTCTGGGTCACTACTTGACAGCATTAACTCACAGGAACGTCTACACAAGCGGTTGTTGTGCTAAACCACTAAGACTTAGGGCCAAACTAAAACAAGACAACTTTTGCCTTACTACAATGTCCCATAACAACCCAGTCCTATTCTGTGAAAAGCAATCCCTAGATTCCATAAGACCAAGAATGGAAGGCAAACAGTTATAACTGCATAGAGTATAGCTCACAGCGGAACTTAAGGACAGAAGTGTGGTCCTGTGATACTACAAGATCAGAGAGTTCCCTGCACCTTGATAAGAAAGAGGGGCTTATATATGGCTTAGGATGAAAAAAAAAAACTTCATCCATGTACCTGGTTTATCTTAAGCTGATATCAAAGAGTCAGGCACATCTCTGGAATCTGTATCCCACTGGAAAACCTCACGCACCATTCTAATGGTTTTGTCTATTTAAAAATTGCTGGGTACAGAAATTATACAGGGTTACTCAGGGACAATCATGGTGATTATGACTCAAGATGGCTGTAGTCATGTCACGCTGAATGCAAATACATGGCAAAAACTTGATGAATGAAAAAGAATCAATAACTGACCTTTTACCTATAGGAGGAGAAGCAAGGATCTAAAATATTCAGGGTTTTAGTACTTATTTTATCATCTGATACCAATTGGCATTCACTGGTTTTAAAAAAAGGCTCCAAGATGAATTAAGCCTAGGAAACAAGAGATACTATAATAATTCCTACAGGTGTAAGTTTATATGAATTGTATTCAACTATATTCAATCCTTCATCTTCCAAGAAAATTAACAATATTTCCATCCAAGAGAGCTTGGGGAGTCCTGCTTCTTATTCCCGCCCCTCAATAACAACTGATTTGCATATTGATTAAAGTCTACATGCATTGACTATGAAATTTGCATCCCTAAACAAATATTACTTGGTAGGTGGGGGAAGATGAAATCAGCAGGAAGGACACTTGAGCCATTTAAAAATACATTCTCAACATTGACTGACCCAAATGGTCTGTGGGTCCTGCAGAGTTCTAGGTTTCACGTCAGAAGTTTCTGAACTGAAGGGACATGCAATTGCTGAGGGCCATGGAAGGAGGGCACACCCAGAGAAATGGTGTATCCCAACCAACATAGCCATGCCTTAATATTACATGTACTAGCTAATACCAACTCTCTGGTAGGTAAGCGATGTCACTATTTTAAGATTGTTTTTAGAACATGTTTTCATCTCAAGTTGCACCAAGGCTTAAATTTTGCTGAACATTTTATTGTGGGTAGTTAAAAATTTAACAGGTGCTACATCCATGAAACATTTATTAAGAATCTAGCATGTGGGCAGGAACCAGTGACTCACTTCTGTAATCCTAGCTACTCTGGAGGCTGGGCTCTGAGGACTGAGGTTCGAAGCCAGCTTGGGCAGGAAAGTTTGTCAGACTCTTCTCTCCAGTTAATCGCTGAAAGCCAGAAGTGAAGCTGTAGCTCAAGTGGTAGAGTGCTAGCCATGAGTAAAAAGGCTCAGGGAGAATCCCAGGCCCTGGGTTCAAGCCCTAGGATCAGCAAACACACACACAAAAAGAACCCACCACGTGACAAGCACTGTAGGAGACATTTTCAATACATTAAACATTTTTTTTCTTAGCTTAGAACATATTAAGACATTGAGTTAAAATTTGTATAGATTTAAAACACTGACAATACAACAATCTCACTGTGTATTTGACAAAAATGCTACGAGACTTTTCTTAAAGGTTTTTTTATTATATTGTAACTGAGGTTAACCTTTCTTATATTTGAGCTTCAATCTTATTTTATTGGTAAAAGGGGCTTATAGAGAGGATATTATTAAAAATTACATTATCAAAACAGAAATATACCTGAAGATTCCTTAGAAATTAATTTTTCTCAAGACTTTGTGTCAATGATTAAACTCTGTCTTTAATGAAAGGCCTTCAAAAATTGGGAAGAGGGCTGGGAAGTTGGCTCAGTGGGAGAGTGCTTGCCTCGCATGTATGAGGCCCTGGGTTCGATTCCTCAGCACCACATAAGCAGGAAAAAAAAAAAAAGCCAGAAGTGGCGCTGTGGCTCAAGTGGTAGAGCGCTAGCTTTGAGCTGAAGAGATGAGGGACAGCGCCCAGGCCCAGAGTTCAGACCCCACGACTGGACCCCAAAAAATAAATTTGGAAGAATGTCCTAAAAATTGTGTTTGGAATGGAGTGTAAAGAGAGTCAGTGAACTAATCTTTGAACCTGAAACACATATCTGTCTCCTAACAAGCTGTCCTGTGCCGACTTTAAATAGCCAAGAAAATAGACATTTTCAAGTGATATTTCAGGAACAGGATACCATGGGTAGCTAAATTGATCAGTAATGACCTAACACACTTCTCAAATGTGTTATTATCAAATCTCAGCCTCTAGCAAATATAATTTATATAAATGATGAATGTGACCAATAGTTATTCATCTAAGAATCATTCTTGGCTTTTACATAAAGCTATTATCAGTGTTTACTTCCTTCTTAAAAGGAATGCAGACATTTGAGGTACTCTATCCTGTTTCCATGCCCTTAAATTCTAATCAGGTTTTTCATCTTTTACTCAAATGCCCCCTGAAATATATAATCTTAACGACCAAATAGTTTCCTCATTGTTAATTCTGAGTTTGTTGGAGATTTTATTCCACTTGGGTTGATTAGAATTATCCCAATTTATGACTCCTTGGTCCACAGTACAAGGCCAGACCTTGCTTTGATGAATGATGATTAAAAAGGTCTTAAATCAGTTCATGTGGGATAAGCTACTCAGAGATATTACTTTGCCATGGTCAGTGATTTTTTTTTCTGGTTAAATTACAACTCAGAGTTTGCAAAGCACCTTCAGACAATGCAGAATTAGATTTAAAACTCTATCTCGGGGGTCCTATCCTTGAGGTAATTAGCAGTTAAAATCAATGTGGACCTCTATTGTTAAGTGATTACTGAGATCACCCTCAATTTTAATGCAATATGGTGGGCACAGTAATTCTCACATATGTAATTTACTCTCTATCATAAATTCTTCTGCTTCAATTGAATTTATTTAAAATAGTACTGCTTTATACCCTTTAACAAGTGTCAAGGAAACATAGACTAGCCATTTACATAATAAATCAATAGCTCCATCACCATTTATTAATTTTGCATTTGTTGGGAAGGGCTGGGATGTTAAGGTGAATTGAACTTTTTATTGACTGAGAGAAAAATGTAAAGAATATCTTAGAAATTTCTCTAAAATGATTCATTTTTATTGTTAGTCACATATAATGCCCTGAACTCTTGATTTTTAACTTTGGGGAATGATCACCAAAAGAAAAAAAAAGACAAAATAGAAAAAACTAGATGAGAGAAACAAAATAATGGAGGGAGGGTAGAAAGCATGAAGCAAACAAATAATCCTGATTTAGCAAACCTGAGAAAGATTAATCTCAAACCATCAGTGAAAGAAACTGGTGGATTATTTCCTTCAACACGGTAAAAAGTTTCGGTAGTTGGAGTTACTATGCAACTCTAGAAGAATGGAAAAGTGGGCCTGGTTGAAAACAAGACTGACTAGTCAGCTAAAGAAATCCTTCGAGGGGCTGGGAAGGTGGCTCAGTGATAGAGCGCTTGCCTTGCATGCATGAGGCCCTGGGTTCCATTCCTCAGCACCACATAAAGCAGAAAAAGCCAGAAGTGGTTCTGTGGCTCTAGTAGTAGAGCACTAGCCTTGAGCTGAAGAGCTGAGGGACAGCGCCCAGGTCCAGAGTTCAGGCCCCACGACCGTTCTCCCTCCCCCCCCCCCCGCCCCCCGCCAAAAAAAAAAGAAAGAAATTCTTAGACTTCAAAATACCAACCTTGATTTGATCCTGCCCCAATCTGCAAGAGACTGTGGATTCACTTATGGATGAATAGGTAGATTCTGACAGTGTGTGTGTGTGTGTGTGTGTGTGTGTGTGTGTGTGTGTGTACACGTGCACACGCATGCATGCACGCACATGTGCCAGCACCACACATATGTATGTATGGTGTCTAACCACGGGTCATATGTAATCATAGGCTAATGGTGTTAGATCATATACTGAAAGATGAGAGTCCCAGATGCTCATTCACTCTAAGATGTTTCTAGAACTCATTAGCCATACCCCCAAAATGGGCAGAGATTTAGAAAATTTCTCTTGAATTTTAAAATAAATATTAACCAGCCCTAGAGAAAAAAGTCATGGGTATTAGTAGGGGATAGATTAAGAGGCGGAGACATGAAATGGCTTAGTTGAGTTGCCCACAGTAAAGCCCATGAATGAAGAATTTCCCATCAGAGCTTAATTCTTTTTATTTTATTTTTTTTGGTTCCAGGGCTTAAATTAGGATCTTTCAGTATCCTCAGTTTCCTTGCTCAGTTGGCACTCCACCACTCTAAAGCCCAGTTTTTGATGAATTAATTGGATGTGGAGTCTTGTGGGCTTTTTTTTTCTGCCCAAGCTAACTTCCTTTCATGATCCTCCAGGTTTCAGTCTTCTGAGTAGCTAGATGACTGGCATGAGCCACTGGCACCCAGCTTGGCCTATTCTTAACTGGGAAGAAAAAAAATTGGAGGAAGAAAATACTCTAAATTTGCAGAAGCAATGCAGAAAAAGAAAACTTTAAATCATTATGCTAGTCAGTATCCTATCACTATAATGGAATACCTGAGGTGATCTATTTAAAAGAGAAGTGAGTTTATTGGCTAACCATTCTGTATGCTCCAGCTTAAGACTGAGCAGGTCTATTGCTTTGGGCCTCTGATGTGGTTGCTAAATGGCAATGGCAAGGGAGCACATAGTAAACTGCTCACACTATAGCCATAACACAGAAAAGAGAAGGAAGAGACCATCATCCCCCCCTCCCCTTCAAGGACATCCATTCAATGATCCAGTTTCCTCCCACTAGTCAACCATCTCCCATTAATGCCATCTTGGGGGCCAAACTGTCTAACACCTGAGCCTTCTGGAAGATTTAACATCCAAACAATAGCTGTCACTAATATCTGGTTAATAAGAGGAAATTCTGCACTGAACAAAATAATGAAAAGATTCTATCAAATGAAGTGCTGTGAAAGAGAATTACATTCAATAAGATAAAGAAGACTTTATTTGAGATGTTACAGTGGGAGAGACCAAACTCAACTCTAAATACAGCAGGGACAGAGGATTTTGAGCAAATGGTCAAGGTGAGGGAGTCACTGGATGGAGAATATGAAGAGGAATTTTGCTAGTTATTTCTGAAATAGAAAGAAAAACTATTACTGTAGGGGAAGGGTAGGTCATTAATGAGTACTGATGTTAGAAGTTGGCCATAAACACAGTTGAGCACAGAACATAGGAAGGAAGGATGAGAATTAATTATTTCTTTCTGGTCTTTGAAGAATTTCTAAGTTCCTATTTTCTACTCCTATAAGTTAGGTAAAAATCACTAGTACACTCAACTTTCAGGGTGAAATCCAACAATACATCACAATGATTCTGCAGAAAATGCCCTTCAGTGTGATAGATTTCAGGGATACTGAACGCATGCCTTCCTCTCTCACTCAGAACCAATACCAGCACTAACTGTAAGCAATTTCAAACTTGAACAAAAATTCATATGAGTTCAAATGACCAGATGACATGATTATGTCTGTGGTAATTCACTTCCTCAAAGAAAAAGCAGGATGGATGTAGTGGTACACCACTATAATTCCAGCTACTTCAGACCAGGTGGATTGCTATTTAAGGCCAGAGAAAAAGCTTAGTGAGAACAAATCTCAACAAACAAGCTGTGTGTTGTGGTTGTGTAATCCTAGCTATATGGGAAGTCTGGTGTCACTATATTAAAAAAAAGTGAGACCCTATCTGCGAAATAGCTAAAGGAAAGAAAGAAAGAAACAAACCCTGATATTTGACTCGAGTGGTAGAGAACCTGTCTAGTAAGCATGAGACCCTGCATCAAACCCCAAAACCACCAAAGTCAAACAAACACAGAAAAGGCAACATTACAAAAGAAATTGGATTGATTTAATTGCCACACTCTAGGTTTGAAACTGATGAAAAAACTCTAAAAGACTTTTCACCCCCTATATTCTATCCTAAATGAATTTTAATAACAAGAAAAGCAAGGTCAACAGGTCAGGAAAAGAATAAAAAGCAATCCTTGCTTTGTAAGAAGCCTTCACAAATGGCAAAAAAATTAAAATTCCTTTACAATTTGGTGATAAGAAATAGAACCAGCCAGATGCAGTAACTCATGCCTGTCATCCTATCTACTCAGGAGGCTGAGATCTGAGGACCTCAGTTCTAAGCCAGCCTATGCAGAAAAGTCTGTAACACTCTTATATCTGATTAACTATCAAAATGCTGAAAGTAGATGTAGGACTCAAATGGTAGAGCATCAACCGTTAGCAGAAAATTCATAAAAGAATATGAAGCCTTGAGTTCAAGCCCCAGTACTGGCATACACACAGACACACACAGACACACACACACACAGACACACACACACACAGAGAGAGAGAAAGGGAGGAAGAAATGAAGAAAGGAACAAATTAATGAACTGATGTCTCAAGGTATCAGTACTGTATGAAATTCCAGTGTTTCTGGGGAAGGAGAAGAGAAGCTGATTTTTTGGCATTCTTGAAATGCATAAAATAGAATACACCATAGCCATATTTGCAAATTAATAAGGAAGTAATGTATCGTAAACCCTAGACAGACACAGCCAGAAAAATTAAATGCCCACACTCAATTAAATGCCCATCCCTCTAGCAAGCTGCCTCTGGCTAGTTTCCTTTATCACAATCTAGTTTCCATGGGCCAGAGTTTCAAGAAACTGATCGCTATTTCTCAAAGCGGTACATGTGAAAAACAGGGACTTATCTGGGTGGACAATGACAGCTTCCCTGTCGTTTTGAAATCTCCCCAAATTTTCCCCCTTGAAACACAAAACTCATAAGCAATGTTGACATCACATGTTACATTTAGGTGAAATTTCTCCAGAAACCCGCAAACAAGAGTAAATAGAGATGAGCCCCCAGTGACCATCGAAGGAAGGTATTTGCTTTCATGCAGGGGAAAGGGAAAGAACCCAGATTCAATGGATCTGAGGACAAGAAAATCGCAATATGGTACCTGGAATCAGAGGAGCTATGCACATTCCCATTACTGCAGTATAAGAAAAGAAGCTGTAAAGGAGGGGCCCAAGCAGTTTGTTCCTGCCAACTCTCAAAATGAACTAGCCAAACTTCCTTCCAGGACCAAACCCACAGAGGCTAAGCTGCTAGCAGCAGATGCCAACTGAGCAAGACAGAGTACCAGAGAGAGAAACAGAAAGAGACTCTAAGGTGGGAAGGAAAACACACATAAAATACAGTGAACTTGGTCAAAGTTGTCTGGTCAATTTAACATGACCATTCAGATGAGCAGCAGTCATCCAAATCTAATGGTTTGTTTTTTATTTTTCTTTTATGTTTTTTCACTTTTGATCCAGGTGGTATTGTTAGGTGGGCAAAAACTGAGGATGCACAGTAAAAAGAAACCAAAGACATGTAAAAACAACTACATTCACACTTGAATATAGTTATACTGGAAGATTCTATTAGATCAACCAATGGGTAAGATATACACCATAGAAAACAGCTGGGACTGTCATTTCTCCTTCCTAATATGACATACCATGAAAATTGACATTCATTAAGGGGCCCATCTGTACCAGGCTCAGTTTCAGGTATTTTATATTCTTGTCTTCATTTAATTCTGATAACAGCTATCATCATCTCCTTTTTTATATTTTTTATTGTAAAGATACTGTACAGAGGAGTTACAGTCACATGAGTAAGGTAATGAGTACATTTCCTATCAAGCATTGTTGCCCCCTCCTTTGTTTTTCCCCTATCATCCCTTCCCTCCCAACCTCCCCAACTCCTCCCTCCCCACCCCACAAAGCTGTAAAGTTCTAAAGCTCGTTTTCAACATAGTGTTTCGTATATCTCATTGTTACAATGGGTCAACCTGTATCCTTGATTCAGCATTTTGCTATTTCCCTTCCCCTCCCCAAATTAGAAAAATGTATATATAAGATACAGGACACTGAAATCAAATACAGTGAAAACAGGGGTTATACCATGGGGGAAGAACATACAAAAGAAACAAACCTACTGCATTGTTGGTGGGAGTGTAAACTTGTCCAACCATTTTGGAAAGCATCATGGAGGTTCCTCAAAAGACTCCACATAGAGCTCCCCTATGACCCAGCAATCTCACTTCTGGGCTTTTACCCAAATGATCACAAACAAGACCATACTAAAGCTACCAGCACAACTATGATTATCACAGCCTTATTCACCATAGCTAAGATATGGAACCAACCCAGATGCCCCTCAGCAGATGAATGGATCAAGAAAATGTATGTATATATATATATATATATATACACATATATGTATATTTATATATATATATGTATATAAATACAATGGAATTCTATGCCTCCATTAGAAAGAATGACACTGCCCCATTTTTTAGGAAATGGAGACTTGGAAAAAATTATATTAAGTGAAATAAGCCAGACTCAAAGAAATATAAGTCCCCTGGTTTCCCTTATTTGCAATAACTAGTGTATGTCTAGGATAATATTTTTTAATACATATTTTTATTGTAAACATACTATACAGAGGGCTTACAGTTACATGATCAAGGTAATGAGTCCATTTCCTATGGAGCATTGTTACACTCTCCTTTATTTTTCCCCTACCATCCCTTTCCTCCCCCAACTCCCAAGCTCCTCCCTCCCTTCCCCCACTCTCCCCCACCTGCAAAGTTGTAAAATTCATTTTCAACATACTGTCTTGTACATCTCAATGTTACAATGGGTCCTTATTTCAGCATTTTGTTTCCCTTCCCCCTCTCCAAATTAGAAAAATGTATGTACAAGATGCAGGACACTGGAATCAAATACAGTGACAACAAGGGTTGTACCATGGGGGAAGAACATACAAAGAAACAAAAAAAATCACAAAGTACATTATAAGTACATTAAAAACAGCAGCAACAAAGATAAAACCTATTGTGTCTCTATCTTGGGTTTATTTTGCTTAGCATCAGGCTATATGATCATGTGTACATAGCTTTTGACCTCTTCTGCTTGTTGTCTTGGATAATCTTACCAGACAAACAGAAAAAGTCGACAGCTATGTACATATGACCATATAAGATGATGCTAAGTGAAATGAATACCAAGATAGGGATACAAAAGGTTTTATCTTTGTCGCTGTTGTTTATAATGTGTCATCATCTCCTTTTAAGATGAGAAAACTAAAGCTAAGAAACATCTAATAAAAGGCAAGATCTATGTCGAAAACGAACTTTACAACTTTGGTGTGGGGGGGGAGTATTGGGGGGGGGGGAGGAAGGGATGGGAAGGGGAAACAAAGGAGGAGGCTACAATGCTTGATAAGAAATGTACTCATTATCTTGCCCATGTAATTGTAACCCCTCTGTACAGTATTTTCACAATAAAAAAGGCAACATCACTAATAAATGATAGACCCAGAATTGAAGTCTCTTTTATCTGTTTGATACCAAATCTCATTTATTTATTTTTATAGTAAAAAATGTAAAATGGATTAATGTTGAAAATTAAAAACTGATCTTAGTAAAGTATTATTCTCAAATGTCTGAACTCTATATGTTACTCTATCTTCCCGTGATTTCCATCCAAATATGTGATTAAACAAGGACAACCAGCCAAACACAAACCAAGTTCTTTGTGGTAACTAAGGTAACTGTCGAAAACACAAGCCTGGTTTATTCATGCCCCCATAGCTCTTCTGCAGCTGAAGAGGTCTATTTCTCAGTGCAAGAATATAAGTCTCCAAAGGTACCCAAATGCTACCTGATCTTCAAATCTCAGCTAATGACCATCTTCCATGCCCCACTGTTCCATCACTCTACAAATTACTTCTACCGCTACTTAGCAGCTATAACTATACTTAATTCTATTGACCATGTGGTTTAGCATATAACTGCTCTCCAATTATAATAATAGATAATAGTGCTTAGAATAATGGGGGGAGCAGATCCACTCTTCTTTGCTAAACCAACCAACCAACAAACAAACAAAATACACAAAGCACATGACCTAATGATTTCTTAAGACATTGGAGAGTAAGTACACATCCAAAAACAAAAAACCAGAAACCAAGAAACAAGTGGGGTACCGCTTGGCTATCCTGAGAGTTTCCAAGACTGCGGCCTGCTGAGGAGGCAAGTGGGGAGTGGGGAGCCCAGCTGACTTTTTGAGTTGAAAAGACAGAGCTCAGAGCAGAGCTAAGCAACTAAAATTTACATGACAATGTACCAAAGGAGAGTGACTTTCACAAATATACTCAGAGATCTGTAGATCTCTCTAAAAATAGAGAAGAGTATTGGTTTGTGTATAAATGTGCCCCTCTCTCTTTTAAATAGACTTCTTAGAACAGCTTTAAGTTTGCAACATAATTGAGTAAAAAGAACAGAGTTCATAGACAATTGGTGAAAAAGAGTACAATAATTTAGGAGAGCAACAAATGGCGCTATACCAACTGTATGCCAATATGTAGAACAATGAATGGGGCCATTGTTCCCCGCCGCACATCCCAAGCAACAGTTAGCTCAAAATGGATCACTGATTTAATTGAAGGAATAGAACACTTCTACAATCTACAAAAAAAAAAATCCTGTGATCTTGCATTAAACAAAAATTTCTTAGATATAAAACCAAAAGCATTACAGATGTACCCATTGCAACATTGAGATGTACAAGTCGTTATGTCGAAAATGAACTTTACAACTTTGGTTGGGGGGGGAGGATTGGGTGGGGGGCGGGAGGGAGGATGGGAAGGGATGGGAAAGGGAAACAAAGGAGGAGGCTACAATGCTTGATAAGAAATGTACTCATTATCTTGCCCATCTAATTGTAACACCTCTGTACAGTATTTTCACAATAAAAAATAAATAAATAAATAAATAAAACCAAAAGCATGATCCATAAAGGAAAAAATCAATGAATGGAACCTCATCAAAATTTAACACTTCAATTTGTTAAAATTAATTAAGTTATCAGTGTAGCTGATATTCCTACCTATTGTAGGAGATATTCCTACCTATTGAAAGAAAGGGCATAGAAGGTACCATAAATAAGGATAAACAGTTCAGACAAAGATAAAGTAAAATCTCTATTTGTTTAAACAATCTGAGGAAAATCCATGTCACATCTAGAAGAAAAGACTTGAAAATCATTTATTTGGTAAAGTACTTATAGTTGGGATATGTAAAAATAAAACTGAAAAAAAAAGAAAAAGAATTGAGCAGATTATGTAAACAGATAGTTCACCAAAATAAAGGTCTAAAGGGTGACAAAAATCAGCCCATGGCAGGATGTCCAACATCCAAGACAAGAAAGTAATTCAATCCCAGAAATTCAAGCCCAGCCTGGGCAACAGGGCAAGAATCCAGATCAAAAAGAAGGAAGAGGAAGGTTCACTATGCGAGTGAGGATGTGACAGAACTAGCATCCTCATGTTCTGTCAATGGGGATGGAGAATGGGCCAACTACTTTGGAAAGAACTTAGCAGTTTCTTTTTTTTTAATAAGTTTTTTATTGTGAGAATACTGTACAGAGGAGGGGTGACAGTTACATGAGCAAGGTAATGAGTGCATTTCTTATCAAGCATTGTTGTCTCCTCCTTTGTTTTTTTCCCTACCATCCCTTCCCTCCCTTCTCCACAACTACACTCCCCCACCCCCCATCCTCCAACACCCCCACCCCACCTCACTCCACCCCTCCCTCCGCCTAAATTATAAAGTTTGTTTTTCGACATAGTGTCTTGTACATCTTATTGTTGCAATGGGTCCACCTGTATCCCTGTTTGAACAATTTATTTTTTCCCTTCCCCTCCCCAAATTATACCAACATCAAATACAGTTCAAACAGGGGTTATACCGTGGGGGAGGGACATACAAAGCAACAAAAGATCACATGGTACCTTTTAAATACATTAGAAGCAATAGCAAGAAAGAAAAAAACACGTGTCCTTATCTTGGGGTTCATTTTGCTTAACATCATCTTATCTGACCTTTTCTGCTTGTCTCAGACATATATTAGTTATTGCAAATAAGGGAAACCACGGGACCTATGGGAAGCACACACTTAACATATGAACTGGCCATTCTGCTACTAAGAATTACCCATGCCAAATAAAAGCACATGCCCATGTGTTCATAGCAACTTTATTTGTAAGAGTCAAAAACTGTACACTGTCCAAATGTTCATTAATAAGTAAATGGATAAACCAATTGTGGCAAAATACTCTTAGCAAATGAAGAATGAACTGTTAACACACCATATGATATGGATGAATCATAATACAAGGGAAAGAAGCCAGACAGAAATGGATTTTTTAAAAAAAGGGTACAACCTTCATAGTTCTAATGATTTCTTTTTGAAATCCTAGAAAATACAAAGTAACCCTTAGTAGCCGAGAATAAATCAATATCTTTCTGAGGATGAGATGAGAGACAAGTGGAAAGATTAAACAGTCATAGAGGGGTACAGGAAACTTTTGAGAGTGATAGATGTATTTACTATTTTGACCATGGTGATGGTTTACCTGCATATTACTAAATGAAACCTGGAGGGTTGCACATTTTACTGAAGTTAATACTTTCATAGCAATTTCTAATGTACTTATTATTCTTCAATAAAGCTTTTTAAAAATAGTGTTTATTTTTTGCAAACTAAATTGTGATGCAAAAACAAATATAAATTTCAAGAGACATTGTACTTAAAAACTGATCTGTTGAATGGTAACTACATAAAGATAATAAAAATATAATTTAAAAAAGAATAGTCATAAATTAATGTTTTCCTGGTCGAGCTATGAGCAAATAGTCTGCACCTAAATAATACAATAACGTATGGGTTTAAGAAAGAATTTTTGTATTTTTCTTATAGGTGGCATTTGGAAGATACAATGGTACCAGTTATACACTTTTTTTAATACACTTTTCTCTGTATTTTAAATAAAATACAATCTTATTAACGTGTCTTTTTAAAATACCAAAATAGATTTCAAAT
This sequence comes from Dipodomys spectabilis, assembly GCF_019054845.1. NCBI lineage: Eukaryota > Metazoa > Chordata > Mammalia > Rodentia > Heteromyidae > Dipodomys > Dipodomys spectabilis. The sequence goes on from NW_024870720.1 coordinate 35,283,625, forward strand.
GTTTTCAAATCAGAATAAAAACAGTGAGGAAAATAAAATTAGCAACTCAACTTGCAAGAACAAGCTAAACAGTATGTTACATAATTCTGAAGGGAAATGAAATAAATAAAACTACTAAGAATAATTTTAAAACGTGTCTCAAGCTGGGTGCTGGTAATTCACACCTGTATTCCTTGGCTACCCAGGAGGCTCATAAGATCTGAGGATCATGGTTCAAAGCCAAAGTAGGTAGGAAAGTCCGAGAGACTCTTATTTCCAATAAACTATGCAGAAAAAGGTAGAAGTGGTGCTGTGGCAGAGCACTAGTCTTGAACACAAAGAGAGTCAGGACAGTACCTATGCCCTGAGTTCAAGCCCTAGGACTGACAAAATAAAACAAAACAACAACAACAAAATTTATATCAGAGGTCTAGAATTATCCATCTAAATTTTGTACCTTTCTCCACATTTTCTTAAAACTATGAGTAGATACTAGATTTAAATAGCTGGTTCTAAGTTAGTGAAGTAATTTTTTTTATATTTAGAAAAGTCAATTAGAATCTGAAGAAGGTCTTCAAACAACAGAAAAGGATAACTTAGAATGTGTACTATTTTTTGTATGCTGATCCTGGGACTTGAACTCAGGGCCTGGGCACTGTCCTTGAGTTTCTTTGGCTCAAGGCTAGTGCTCTTGGGGGGTGGGGGAGAGTAATTTATTGGAGATAAGTGTTTCACAGATTTTCCTGTCTAGGCTGGCTTTGAACCACAATTCTCAGATCTCAAACCCCTGAGTAGCTAAAATTACAGGCATGAACCACTGACACCTGGCTAATAACTTTTTTCCAGACAAAATTTACACTTGCACAATGGAGAGTTTCTTAAGTTGATGCAATCTTATCAGTGAACTCCGGAAGAAAGGCAAATAGGGTTGGCTTAAAAGTTAATCTATAGAGGGCACTCACTGGTGGGTCACACCTATGATCCTAGCTACTCAACAGTCTGGAATCTGAGAATCATGGTGAAAAAGCTGGGTCACAGCAAGAAGTCTTAAATTCAAAGATTTTTACTTTCTCTCTCTCTGTCTCTTCTCTCTCTCTCTCTCTCTCATACACACACACACACACACACACACACACACACATGTTCATGGATAGTTTTAGTATTTCACATAAATATAGCATTTATAATAAAAAATAAAAATTCCATTTCCAATTATATAACACCTTTCAAAATGATGGAAATACAATAGAAATTATTTGCCTTAAGAAAATAATTCCTTAAAGTAGTATAGCCACTCTGGACAGAAGTCTAGAGGTTCCCCAAAAATCTAAACATAGACCTTTCTTATGACCCACCCATACCACTCCTAGGCATCTACCCAGAACCTCATAAGCCAGGATGCTGTAAAGACACTTGCACATCCATGTTCATTGCTGTGATTTTCACAATAGTCAAGTTATGAAAACAAGATGCCCTACAATAGAGGAGTGGATCAAAAAATGTGGTATTTATGCAGAATGGAATTTTATACCGCCATTAGAAAGAGCAATATTATCTCATTTGTAGGGAAATGGATGGACTTAGAACAAACCATGTTAAGTGAGATAAGCCAAGCTCAGAGAGATAAATGGCACATGTTTTTCTGTCATATGTGGAAGCTAAAATACACTGGGACATGACAAATTATACAGGACCACAGGAGGATACTCTTAGTGGAAGAACACGAAGATGCAATGCCCACAGGCCTCTGATCATATAAAACAATATGTATTGAAATGAACTGCAGGAACTGGAAAAAAAGAGAGAAAAGAGGAGAAGTGTATCTGGTTCTTACAATTTCACAAGAAAGAAAAAAGGAAGAGACAGACCTATTCATACAGTGACTACTCAAAGATGTGGCCTAAAATCTGAGCCCTGAAAACTGTCAGATTCGTACACTTGGGGGTGAAATAGGGAAAGGCAACTACTTTGATAAAAATGAGTAATAAAGAGCCTTGATCAGCCTCCCTTCAGGGTTATTGCATAGTTTTCTATTTAACTTTTGAGGAAATATCATGAACACAATGTAGTTTTTATGTGAACACTTACTTGTCCATTATCTGTTCAACAAACCTATTTCTCAGAGAGCATCATTCAAAAGATAGTCAAGTTACTTTTGATATTAAAAACACAATAGCTCATTTATTACATTTTAAATGGAACAGAATATATTTTCATTGCACAAATGAACTGGATATTTTCTAAGTTCTGAAATCTATAGGTGATTACCAAAAAGGTCAAATTAGGGCAAAATATTGCCTTAGTACATAACAATCATGCAAAGAAAAGAAACACAGGGGCTGGGAAGGTGGCTCAGTGGTAGAACGCTTGCCTTGCATGCATGAGGCACTGGGTTCGATTCCTCAGCACCACATAAGCAAAAAGAAAAAAGCCAGAAGTGGTGCTGTGGCTCAAGTGATAGAGCGCTAGCCTTGAGCTGAAGAGCTGAGGGACAGCGCCCAGGCCCAGAGTTCAGGCCCCACACCAGACCCCCTCCCCCAAGAAAAAGAAAAGAAAGAAAAGAAACACAGCTAGCTGGTGAGAGTTACCATTATCATAGACCAACATTACATTGCAAAACCAGTAGCCAATAAAGAACTTATGTTTATTAAGGTTTTACACACAAGAAAAGTGATGATGTTTCATAGCAAAATTGATTTAAGCCATCACATTATTGATCTGTTTACCTAAACAGTTGCACTTTTTTAATTATTTAAGACATAATATTGGATTGATAATCCAATTTTTCCATAAACAAACCTGAAGAGAAAAGAATTATCACAACCCCTGCAAACAATGTCTAGCAAAGAAATAATCCCACTGAATAAGCCAAATAGCCTAGTAGCTGAGCTGGATTAAACAATAATTAAACAAAACTCCCATTCTGGTTCCTGAGATGCTACAATATCACCTACTGCAGTTTCATTTATTTATTCACCAAATATTTACTGAGCAATTACCACTTTCTGGCCAACTATGGAAAGAGGAGGAAAGACTGTAGAAGAAAGGTTAAGTTTTCACCCTTGACTTCAGGGACTTTCAATGTAATTGAAGATGCTATCTTGCAGTTGACATAAACAGAAAAATGTACAAATTATTTTTCAATGTGGATATAAGGTTTATCCTATCACTCTTGTTATTGTCTTAAGGACAGAAACATCTTACACCTTCCACGTGTCATCTACTCCAATTCTCAGGTTACACACCCCCATTCATTAAACATGCTATGTGACAAAAAGATTCACTTATGGAATAAACATATTTTAGAACAGTGTTAACATCTTCCAAGCATTGCTCTGTTTGGCTGAGCTGATATGAAGGTGATTTGTTGCAAGCTGAAATTCATCACCAGCATTTAATTTCCTTATAAACATACCAAAACACACAACACTATCCTTAAGCACACAATTTCTGGCTAAGATGCTCACTGAAAGATAGTTCCATACATTTTACTTCATAGAAACTAAATTTAACTACTTCCCACGGTTTGGATCACCAAAACATGGCTCAAGACTCAGCTTTCCATATATGCTGTTTTCTGAAAGTTTAATTCATATGTTGACATTGTCACCCTTAAAATGGTGGTTAAGCCAGGCACTGGTGGTTCATGCCTGTAATCCTCACTACTCAAGAGGCTGAGATCTGAGGATCGTGGTTCAAAGCCTGCCTAGACAGGAAGGTCCACTAGACTCTTATCTCCAATTAGCTACCAGAAAATCAGCAGTAGAACAGTGGCTCCAGGTGGTTGAGTGCTAGCCTTGAGCAGAAAAACTCAGAGATGACGCCCAGGTCCTGAGTTCAAGTCCCATGACCAAGCCAAAAAAAATAGATGATGGTATTAAAAAATAGATCCTTTGGGAGGTGATGTCTGATAATGGAATCCTCCTGAATCAGATTAAAGGATTTATGAGAGAGGCTTAGGAGAGATCTAGTCTCCTTCTATCAATTAAGGTTGGAGTTGGAAGGGCAGCTATAATTTCATAACCACAGAGTCTACAAATTGTGTAGCCTCTAGTATTTTGTTACAGCATCTCAAATGGACTGACACTAGCCATCTGATCTTGGACAACTCATTTGACCTCTTTAGGATACAGATTTCTCACCTGCAGGCTAAGGAGTTGAGCTGCAATGCCCTTTGTGCTCCCACTTCCTCCCTAAAGAACCTACTGCTTTAATAGTCTAGAATTTACTAAAGTTCTAATGATATCCTCATCCAACAAATTGCACTCCAATTAACCATACATTACAATCAGCACAAGCCACACCATTATATATCATTCTTGTTATTACACTTAATTTTATATGCAAATATAGTAAAATAAACAGCACTTTTGTGAACTAGCAGAAGTTCTCACAAACTAATAATTCAGATAGTAACTTTGACCTTTCAAGAGGAAGTTGCTACCACTATTCCTCTATCATTTAGGGGTCTGATGGAAAACATATGCTCAAACTAAGAAATGTAATGAAAGTTCAAGAAAACTTTATTTACAAAGATGCAGAAAAAATGTAGAAAAATAAACTTGGGATTCTCTAACCCCATGTCTAATTACTATCCCTAAAATAAGAAGACAAGGGAAAATCACAGGCGATTATGTACATTGAGGCTAGGTAAAAATGACCTTAAAAGGGCTGTGATCTTTCCTTCCTTTTTTTTTATGGTCAGTTATGGGGTTTAAACTCTGGGCCTGGGTGCTGTCTCTCAGCTCTTGAGTTCAAGGCTAGAACTCTACCACCTGAGCCTCAGTGCCACTTCCGGCTTCTTCTGTTTATGTGGTGCTAAGGAATTGAACCCAGGGCCTCATTCATGCAAGGTAAGCACTCTACCACTGAGCCACCTTCCTAGCCCAAGGGCTGTAATCTTAGAGGGACATGGCTAAGCCCGGGGGACCCTTCAGATACCTTGCCCTCACACTTTCTACTCTGAACAAGGATCCTCATTGGACAAAATCTCAGTTAAAAACTGAGGCCAAGAGTCTTGTTAAATGTATTTCAAGCAGATGGCTTCCTGGAGCTTGGAGAGATAAAGGCCAGAGCTACAGAGGTTAAGAAAACTCTAACACCAGCTTCTCCTCCCTACTTTGTGGTAAAATAGATCCTCAAAGAGTTATACTGGTCCCCTTTGCCTGAAGCTTCTTAAATGGTGTCATAAGTGTGAGCTGTCTATACAATGAGCCCAGGTTATATGCAGTTTCACTTCCAAGTTTTGACTGTGTATTTAATAGTCAAGGAATCTTCATTCTGTCACCAAGAACATATGACAACCCTGTAATCTTCTGTGATAATTTTAGATTTCTATAGGATTTCATGAAGAATATAAGCAACCCAATTGCTTCAGTTGGAAGAAATGTCAATGTTAGTAAAGATTGATTTCCTATACTCTCTCTCTAATTAGTTGCTTTGGACATCAATGGGTTGCACAAAAAAAAAAAGAGAAGCTGTAATGATTTTTCTGATTAAGTAGCTCCAGCAAACCAGAGCACAATATTAACTCTTTGCTGGACTATGCAAGTAGAATCAGGGCATGCTATAGGCTCTAGGGTACAATAGAATGAAAGTGAGCAGCAGGAGGAGCACCAAAAGGAGCACTCAATTTAAACCTCCAGTGCAGGAAAGACAAGAAACATATCCATTAATGTAGAAAGAAAAATAGTATTAACTGTATACTTACTGCCCGTGCCAGGTACTCTGCTAAATGCTTTCATATTCTAGCTCATTTATCTCATTTAAGCTTCACCAGTGCCCAATGAGACTCTGTTGGCTAGAGCACTTTACCTACGTGGAAAGTAATTTGCCTAAGGCACTACAAAACAAAAGTCAGAAAATCCAATAAAAAGCTATAGTTTTAAGGTTTTACAAATGGATGCAAGCTTAGACATAATCCCACCTTTTTGCTGTTTTTAATCCTGATCTGTGTCTTTAAAAGGGGCAGCACACAAATGATAATGTATTCTACCTACTTATCACATCAATCTAAAAAATTGTAATTTTGAAAAATATTTTACATGATATCACCAGCACAGGCTGGGAGTTTATTGGGAAAAGAGTAAGCTCATAAAATCTTCAACATAGGATAGGCAAAGTGGTTTTCTATCACACCTCAGCTCAGAACAGGCTTCTCTTTTTGTGCTTAGAAATCAAGTGAACTTGGGGCAGACACCTCATCCTGTTCCTTTAGTATTCCTTACAGCACCAAACACATACAGGACACATAATCAGGATGAGAGAAATAATCCACTCAGAAGAGTAAATGAAAAGACAGATTCCAGAGAGAAAGACGAACACTGATTTATTTATCAGAACAAAGGTATCAAACCAGTTTTTCATCACTGTGATTGCTGTGGATACTAACTTAGGTTTTTGGATTTTGATTTGTTTGTTTGTTTTAGTAGGTCATAGAGCTTGAACTCAGGGCCTGGGTGCTGTCCCTGAGCTCTTACACTCAAGGCTAGTGCTGTACCACTTTGAACCACAGCTCCACTTCCAGTTTTTGGGTGCTTCATTGGAGATAAAAGTCTCAAGGCCTTTCCTGCCCAGGCTGGTTTTGAACCATGATCTTCAGATCTCAGTGGCTTGAATGACCAGGATTACAGATGTGAGCCGCTGGTGCCCAGCCCCTAATTTAGTTTTTATGTAGGACAAAGCAAATGCTTGATGCCAGGTGCCAGTAGCTCACAGGTGTAATCCCAGCTACTCAAGAAGTTGAGATTTGAGGATTATGGTTCAAATCCAGCCCAGAGAGGAAAGTCTCTTATTTCCAATTAATCACCAAAAGGTGAGAAGTTGTTGCTCAATTGGTACAGTACCAGCCTTGAGAGAAAAAAACCACATGGACCAGGCCCTAAATTCAAGCCTCAGTACCAGCACAAAAGCAACAACAATAAAAAAACACTTATGGCAAGAGACTTTTCTTGAGCTTTTCCCACCCCCATGACATGTTCACTAAATTCTCAACCCAAAAAAATTAGTACAGAAGGAAGGAGGCTAAAATGTAAATCAAGTCCAACCATGAAGTGCAAAATAAGCAAAGTAATAGCCAATGTTAATTATGTACAGACATAGCACCTAATATATATAGATAGAGAGAGAGAGATACCATAGATATTCTTATTTAAGAGTCACTGTCCCCCTTTTATATGCAAAAACACTGAAACTTGGAGATGTTAAATAACTTGCCCACAGGCACACAAATTAAACGGCAAATAATCAAGTATTTGAAATTGAACTCTAGGAGATCATCACCAAAGGATAGCCTTAGATGGTAGAAGTAGGGGTTCCACTTTTACCTTGGTTCCTTGGAGTTGCCATTGGGATGGTAAATGCACATGAATAATGGTTCTCTCCTTACACTGATGAGGGCGTCTTATTTACCCTACCAAGGAGTAGGAAACCTTAGGAGAGAAGACCTGAAACTGAAGTCCCAGCCCATCACTTTTTGTTGTGGGTCTTTCATGACATTTATCTTTTAAAAAAAAATCAACTGTTAAACCTGTGAAAAGTAGGTGATAGTGTTTCAAAACTATTGACTAAGAGAATTTGGTGAAGTGCTTCAAAGTTAATAAAAATGAAGTGGCATCTAATTTGTTGATTATTCTCTCTCTGATAACACCTTCAGCCACCAGCAGGACAGGAGACCCCATAATATAAAATCCAGGACATTTGCCACCATCTGCTACACCCTGGCTTAGGTGCACTTCACCCAAGTGACATCAGGACAACAAAGGAAGAGCTGGGAAAGACAACATGTGGGATTTATCCTAATAGTGCAGGACAATTTGGAGGACAAAGAAGCCCTGAGAATAAATTTGGAAATAGATTATCAAAGCTATTCTCTTCTCCAAGGCCAGAAATGGGAAGAATTTTTTCTTTTATAGTAATACTGCGTAGCTTTTAGTTAGACTCTCCATTGGATTTGAGGTACAAACCACATTTGAGGTAGGTATTTTAAATTCCATATTAATGATTTTTATAATTCTTTTTAAGTGTTATCATTCTTGTTTAGTATTTATATTTGAGGTACAAGACCCTATTTTTATATATGTAGTGAATTGTCCCATAAACAAGCAAATTAACATATCCATTATCTCACAGCTCTCCTTTTTTTCTGTGTGAGGCCTGACTCACAGTTGGCACACACTCTACTCTTTGCAAAACTCCTGAATACAGTGATTCACTATTCACTGTAGTTCATCACATTTCTAGACTTGCTCATCCTCAATGTCTGCAACATCCAATCCTTCCACCTGTGTCTCCCCATTTCCTCTCATTCCTCTCCTCCCTAGCCCACACCTGTAATCCTAGCACACAGTAGGCAGAGGCAGAAGGATCTGAGTTTCAAGCCAGCTTAAGTCACCTTTTTGAAACTCTGTCTCAAAAGGTAGGTGTAGTGTAAGCCAGAGTTAGTTGCTCACACCTATTATCCCAGCTATGCAGAAGGCTAAAGAGCAAAAGGATCACTGTTCCAGACAAGACCAGGCAAAAATGTTGTGAGATACTATCACAAAAGAAAACACTGCCCTGTACATGACCTTTAATATATATGTATATATATACGTGTGTGTGTGTGTGTGTGTGTGTGTGTGTGTGTGTGTGTGTGTGTGTGTGTGTATATATATATATATATATATATATATATGAAAAGGCAAGTGCATGTCCTCCCAGTTACAGCAGGAAACATAAATAGTATTATAGTCTAGACTAGTCTGGGCAGAAAGTGAGACCAAAAAAGGGCTGGAGGTATGGCTCAAGGGGGAAGAGTACCTGCCTCGCAAGCATGAACCCAAATCCTTGTATCACTCCTCAATCAAAAGCATGAAAAGCCAGGCGCTGGTGGCTCACGCCTGTAATCCTAGCTACTCAGGATGCTGAGATCTGAGCATTACAGTTCAAAGTCAGCCCAGGCAGGAAAGTCTGTGAGACTCTTATCTCCAATAAAAACCACTAGAAAACCGGAAGTGGCACTGTGGCTCAAGCAGTAGAGTGCTCGCCTTGAGCTGAAGAGCACAAGGACAGCATCCAAGCCCAGAGTTCAAGCCCCACGACCAACTATGTATGTATGTATGTATGTATGTATGTATGTATGTATGTATATATATGAAAGTTATATAGAAATATATGGGAAAATATTTTTATTATCTGCAAGACTAGCTCAACCATTTTACATTCAAGGTGTTTTCTAATAAAGAATATTTCTTAACTCCATGCTTCTTGGTTTTTCCACCTGCAAACAAAGTAAATTAATTCCTTTCTCTGTTTTCTAATAAAATGAGGTGTGGGAGGTGCTTGGGAAAATTCTAAAAAACTGATATCATTGTTTACTGTGCATCAACTCTGCCTCCATGTTAGGCAATGTAACCCACAGCAACCCAGATCACAAATGCAACTTGTGGGAAAGGTAATAGCAGTCCCTGCACTTATGAGTATTTGTGCATAAGAGTTCACACGACATGCAGAGAGAGAGGTCTGCATTAACTAAGGAGCCCAGAGGGCCCGCCCAGCTTCCTGGATATACAAACCTGGCACAGAACAAATGGACTCCTAAAAAAAATATTGCAGTGGGCATCAGGAAGACTCACCCAGCCATCTGACTCACTCACAGCATCTGGGCACAAGAAAATTTATTTCCCAAATCCCTCTTCCCTGCCCCCTTCTTCTCCAGCCACGCACGAACAATCTGGATGGTCCAGAAGGCAGAGGATAATTTTAGGGGGTTCCCCAGGGCCTGGCTGGAAGATTTCCAGCCATTTCTTTCTGGTCTGTGAAATCAGATGCTTGATTTCTTTATACATGAGAAAAAAAAAGACTGAAATCAGTTTCTATTTGCAGAGTGTGATGGGGAAAATGAAAGTCGCATGCAGCATGTCACCGATTCTTCGAAAGGAGCTCCCTGAGCTGGAGGAGAAGGAGGCCAAAAGAAAACTGAAAGGGAAAGAAAGGTCAGTTGGGTAAGCTCCGAGAAGTCTCCCATGAACGTGGTCTCACATACACAAGCACACTTAAGGAGCAAAGTCAGTAAATAAAACCGGTGTGATTTCTATTCGCTTTAAACACTGGTCACAAAGTCGCTGTAATTGTCACGGCATTCCAGGAACAAATCATTGTGTGTCAATTTCTCTGTGTTTTCCTGTCTGGCCGCTTTATGTAAGTGTGTGAAAACTCTCCCACATCACCCCAATTTCTCCTAACAGACAAACAGCACATTGTAACAAATATGGAATTTGGTTCAAATAAATCAATTTGGGAGCAAATTTGAGTTCCTGTGGGGAAGCCCCTGATTGAAAAATGGAATAGGAGCCAGTCTTGTTGGCACATACCTAAAACCCCAAGAGATAGGAGGATCTTGGTTTAAGTCAATCGGAGCAAAAGTGAGATTACATCAGAATGAGACTATACCAAAAACCAAGCCAGGCAGATGGCACACAGCTACAGTCTCATTTTCTCAGGAGATTAAAGGAAGGAAGATAGGTAGGATTTGCCCAAGAGTAGGCCAAGCAAAAGTGTGAGACCCTATCTGAAAAATAAGTAGGAGGGTAAAAGCATAGCTCAAGAAAACGTAAGGCCCTGAGTTTAATCCCTTGTACAAGAAAATAAAGGGAAGGGAATGAAGGGAAGGGATGGGAAGGGAGGGAAGGCAGACAGGAAGGAAGGAAGGAAGGAAGGAAGGAAGGAAGGAAGGAAGGAAGGAAGGAAGGAAGGAAGGAAGGAAGGAAGGAAGGAAGGAAGGAAGGAAGGAAGGAAGGAAGGAAGGGAAGGAACAAAGGACGGAAGGAAAGAAGGAAGGGAAGGAACAAAGGACGGAAGGAAGGAGAGAGGATTACATGAACCAATTGTGTGAACCCAAATATGGTTACAAAACAAACACACTTGAGTTTTACTAGCTACATCTCCCCATTCCCATATTGATAACATCTGGTCATCTTCCAAGCATATTCTTCTTTGGGCATTAGTAGATGCCCTCTGGAAGGAATTGTGCCATGTCAGCTACTGAACCAGTCAGGCTGCCTGCAGACAGTGCTGTCTGCAGATCACCTGTGTACTTGCTTTGTCCTTGCAGCAAACTACGTGTTGTTTCTGAGCCTGGACGTCCCATGTTCCCCTGACACTGAGCACTGCTCTCTAACAGATCCCCCCTCCATGTGGATCATCGTATGCCGTGCTCTTTTTACTGATATAATGTAACTAGGCACAGGAAACAGAAGGAAAGGAGTTCACACAACAGTTTCTGAAATACGTCTGCATATCTTTCTGCAATATAAAATCATAAACCCTCATACTCACTTTCTGGTCCAGCCCAGGAATTCCTGTCATCTTCCGTCACCAATACCCTCCTCTACATAGAGAAAATGGATTTATAAACCTGGTTCAAGTTTAGTTCAGATGGTGCTTTTCATCCCCATGCAAATCTGGATACTAACACACTCTAGGAACTGTCACACTAATAACACAACTCTGACCTAGCAAGGCCAACTGAGTCATCATATTACATATACCTAGGGGTGGTTTTAACAGCACCTGGTGTCACTAGCTCTGTTTTTCTCACTGACTGAACCTGGATATGGTTCTTGTTCCTTGGCTGGCGACTGCTCAGAGGATCATTCTGTATAGAGAACAGCAAGTATGAAAGAGCACGTGTGTAGAAGAAAGCTTTGCTTCGGTTCCATAGCAGATTATCACTGAACTTTGAACAAAGAATAAAATGAAATTTCTGGTGCAATTATCCACCACATTTCTGTCAATTCTTACTCTTCCCTGTCTCTATAGTCTCTATAGTCTCTCCTTCCCCACCTCAGTTAGAATATAGTTGCACCAACTGCAACTAACCAACACAATTGTAGATGATGACTAATACTGAATTATGCAAATTAAAGGCTTGGGATATGGAATCATGAGTTTAGCAGCAAATCTTTATTGCTGTTAGGAATAACTGCAACCCCAGTACTGAGCTAAGTGTGTTACACTCACATGACAGGGACTTTATATCACATTATCTACTTTACAGAGAAGAAGTCAAAGCCCAGCAGAGATTGTGAGTAGCACAGGTTCACAAAGATGAATATGAGGACTCTTAGGGACAGAGAAGAAATTAATGAACCTGTCAGGATGAGCCATGCAATAGTCAGCCTTCCTCATCTGTCCATGATCTCCTGAGGCTGGCTAACACCACAACACTTTGTGTCCCTTACAGGGCACCATCCCACCTGCGTATGTGGGATACATTAAATGGTTTACAACATATTAGACATGAGAAATTAACAAAGAAATCAAGGACTTTCTCTAGGAGAATCTAGGCTCTGACCACAACAAACTCTAAACTTCAATCACCATTAAGCATCTATTTAAGATTGCTGCCTTCCCTAAGGTCTAAATCATGCTCACATGAATTCCACCATATCCTTCCACAATCATATTCCAAACCAAATAATACCATTCTAAAAAAGAAATCTCCATAAAGCAAAACCACAGGTTTTGAAGGCTGCCAAGAACTCAGGCTGTTGACTCAGCTCCTAAGCACTCCAAGTTCTTTCTGAGATGAGAGGTATATTGATTCAGAAGCCCAAAGCTCTCATTGCAAATTCTGACTGCTTCATCTTTCCTTCAGTGCCTTGCAAGTAGATGCAGTTCTGCAGTTCTATTCTTTCTATTCATACCACTTCTAACCATGCATTCCAGCAGGTTTCTGCAGGCCCAGGCTAACAAAAGAGTGCAGTGTACCGCAGATGTCTCTTGTGGTTACCCCATCAGGAATGACGATCCACGTTTGTATAATGCTTGACATTTTATAAGGGATTTTCACATTTATTACCATACTAGAGCCTCATATTGTATTTGTGAGTGAAATAAATCGAATATTGACATTTTCATATCAGAGCTATGGAAATGGGCACTGAGAGAGAAAAGGACATTCACTCCAATAGCTGGAACCCATGAGGAGAGGAGCCAGGCTTGGAATGCAGATGTTAGGGCTCCTGCTGCAGAGGCTTGCAATCCACAACACTACCACCTTGTTGCTGGCCCCTATGCCTTCCTGCAGTTTACCCCATTTGACCTCCAGTCAAGTTTAACAGCTTCCATAATAGTGGAAGCCCTGCTTCCAGGCACCCCAGAGAATTTCCAGGTAAGTAGTGCTTCATTACTTCTGTCTTTCCCCCTGGAAATGTAAGAAGGAAGCCTGGCTGGATAAATATTCTTTGAGTAAATTACCTTTGGAGTAATCTGACATCGAATCAGAAATTTTTATCAACAGTGTGGAAAATAAGTCTGATGACTTATGGCATATATTTCCTTTGCTTGACCTATATTGAGTGCATATGTTTGCAAACCAGTTGCAAAAGAAAATATATTCTGTATCTAATGATAGTGCAACCTATGGTTGAACTTCACTTAGGTGGCATTTAGAGTTGGCACATTTTCCAAGTTCTGCTTCTGTTACAGTTGTGTGTAAAAGTATATTATCATTACTTGAACTACTACAGCTGAAGTTAGCTGTGAGGTATATCCTGAAGACTAGGAGGTAAGTCATCAAAAGATGTAGCTGTCACATTTCCACGGAAAGCTAAATATTTCCAGAAATAAAGTGATTCCCAGATTCTGCCAAAACATCATATGAAATAAGCATTGATTGAGCATCCCATTTTGGTCAGCACTGTGGAGCATACAGAAATGTTTAGGTTAAGTTCTAAGATGGTCAAAGCAGGGCGACTTGAGGTAAAAGTTTATAACAATGATCACCATTATTGTTGTACATATATATGTGTCAATTATATCAAACGCTAGATGAAGCATTTTGAGTTATTTAACCCCCATAGCAACTCAGTGGGATAGCTGTTATTGCTATTATACCAATTTTTCAGAAACTAAAACTGAAATGCAAAGAAGTAATTTATCTCATTAAGCTCACATAGGTTAAAAGAGAAACAGCCAGGATTGGAGGTAAGTATGTAATTCCTATAGCCTCTCTGCTGTGTGTGGGAATGGATTCTGGTCATTCAGGGGACTAAGAAGTAGCATAAACAAAGCCACAGGAGGAAGAATTTGTATCTGACTTGTGAGTATCCCTGAAGAAAATCAATGCAGGAAGGAAAATTGGCTGGCAACATAAGATACTTGATAGAAGAAGACCTTAGAAATAACTTAAGGTAATTTAAAAAAATCTTTCAAAATAGTCATGTAGACCCTTATATAGATAAGTACAGATGAAAAGGTACTGCAGTATACCAACATTGTATTCAGGAGTTGTAGAAAGAATGAGGGCTTAAGGGAAGTAAAACAACCAGTGTTTTATTGTGAAATCTTCCACAGCCCCTACCGCTCCTTGGGAATAGTAGGTGCACAATGCTAGATCAACGAGTGAAAGTGGTATGGATTTATAAAATTAAAAAAAGAAAGGAAAAGGAAGGAAGGAGGGAAGGAAGGAAAGAAAGAAGGAAAGAGGGAAGGAAGGAAGGAAGGAGGGAGGGAGGAAGGGAGGGAGGGAAGGAAGGAACAAGGGAGGGAGGGAAGGAGGGGAGGGAGGGGAAGGAGGGGAAGGAAGGAAGGAAGGAAGGAAGGAAGGAAGGAAGGAAGGAAGGAAGGAAGGAAGGAAGGAAGAAAGGAAGGAAGGAAGGAAGGAAGGAAGGGAGGGAGGGAGGGAGGGAGGGAGGGAGGGAGGGAGGGAAGAAGGGAGGGAGGGAAGGAGGGAAGGAAGGAGGGAAGAAAGGGAAGGAAAGAATCTGCAGGAGTCATGGACAGACTGTCCATAGAGAAAAAAGAAGAGAAATGCAAAGATGGCAGCAGGCTTGGAAAGAAGTGAGTTTCAGGTCAATGTGAGGGCACAGGCCTTACTCGTCACAAATTCAAACAGATAAAAGTTATCATTTTATTATAGACCATCTCAAAGGACAACATTACATAGGTAGAACTTTCCTAATGTAAAAGTCACCACCCAGCCTACTGTAACTTATCAAAGACATGCAAAGTAAAGAAATTCATAATATGCAGTAAGACCATCATAACATTGAAGAGCACTAAGCATAAAAGGAAATGCATCAAAGAACTGAGCTCCTATCCCTCTCCCTATGACATCCCTGCTAGCACTGGCTATTTGACAGATATGAAACACCATCTTTTCCTTATTGAAATACAAACAAAGAAAAAGTCATCTAACAGCTTCCCAGCAAGAAGCCATTAGACAAATGTAATCATAATGGAACCAAATATTCCTATAAATAAAAATGTAGCATTTAGGACCACATGAGGAGTCTAAAAGCAGCTAACACAAAAGCTAAGTCAAGTTGTTCCCATGTATACAGTGGCTTAGAGGTAGTAGAGAAATTCAATTGGCCTTCAAACAAAAATTGTGGATTTATAAGACAAATCCAGTATCCATTAGCTTAAAATTCAAATGAGCCTTGCAGAAAGCCCAGCTGTGGCAACAGGAGCTCTCACCCTCAAAGTAAACTTCTCTCCTATGATTATTCACCAATATCTAATCACAGCAGCGCTGTCATATTTGTCTAGGTCATTTGCTTTCAAAACATCCTGAGCACATGGTTCATGTGCTGCATGCTTGAAGCCCAACAAAATGGCCACATAGATATACAACAATCTTCCAACAGACTCATCAAGAAGAGCTCAACTACTCATTAAAATGGACAAAACTGCCAGGTGCCAGTGGATTACTCCTGTAATCCTGAATCCTCAGGAGGCTGAGATACAAGGATTGTGGTTTGAAGCCAACCCAGGTAGGAAAGCCATATGACTCTTTATCTCCAATTAACCACCAAAAGGCCAAAGTGGAGCTGTGGCTCAAGTGGTATGCTAGCCATAAGCAAAATTAAAAAAAAAAAAAAAGCTCAAGGACAGTGCTGCGGCCCTGATTTCAAGCCCCAGAACTAGCATTTACATGCACACGCGCACGCGCACATGCACACACATACACATACACACACATGCATGTACACAAGCTCTAATAGACAAATCAAGAAGAAAAGAAATGGATACACATTTTTAAAAAGTGTACCTTCCTTAGGGAAGAAAGAATCAGCTAAAACACCAAAAAGATCCATAAATTAGCTAAGAGTTAACCCAACCAAAGGAGCTCATTTAGGACCAGTAGATAATGAGAAAAACAAACAAATTCAGGGTCATGATTTTTAAAATGAATAAAGCCATGTAAAGTATTCTCCGGTATCATGTCAAGCCTTTTACTTAAATGTTCTCTAATTTAGAGATAGGCATTGTTTTATAGTTATTTGAAACCCTGAAAAATGTTTTCTTCCAAAGAATGTTGTTCATAGTGACTGGTACCTGAAGATAGATCGTAAGAATCTCCTAATATATAGTATAATAACATATAAATATAAACTCAAAAAACATATAAATATAGTTCTAGGATAATGGAATAATATAAATTGCTTTGTAAAAATAGAATCTTATTATCCAAGATAGCAGTGCTTTTCAAACTGTGGGTTACAAGCCATGAAATCAATTTAGTGGGTCTTTAGCAGTTTATTTTTTATGGAATAGAAGAAATGGAATGGAAAGGAAAAAATTGCAAAGATCAAAGTACATCCCACATTATAAGGAAAGGTATTACCCTGACAACTTAATTTCAGTGTATATGTACATATAAATAGCTATGTTCATCTAGGATCTTAATGCAAAATGCATTTCTTACTGCAGTTCACACTCTAAACAGTTTGAATGTCTGTTAGTAAAGCTTCCACAGGGTGCATAAGACAAGGACAACATTTAATAATCCTTGTGGAATGAATGAATGATCGAATGAATCATGAAGAATGAGTAAATTGAAGGCCATAATTTAGCTCTTGTTCACAGCCATGATACATGCAGTATGAAACTTTCTCTCTCCAGTATTTTCATGCAGTGAGGACAGACAGTTTTCCAGACTGAATTTTCTTATAGGTAGCTCTCGTGGCCTGAGACATGATTTGTGGCAAGGTACACAGTATAAAGAGGAAAGGAAGAGGGCAAAATTCCCCAGGTGGACTAGATTGCTCTAGGATCTAAGTGATGGAGAGAAAAAAGGCAAGGTAAGATAGGGTTGCCTGACTTTAAAAAAAAACAAAAACTTAGGCTACCCAATTAACTTTGAATTTTAAATACACAACAAATGGTTTACTGGCAAAGGAAATGATGAATCTTCCATTCAATTTGATCCATCAGGTATTTATTTGATACAAAACTGGATATACATTATGTAAGGTGATTTGGAAAATAAAAAATACATGGTTAACACTGCAGAGATCAGAGGTGCATGCAACAACTTCAATAATTAACATATATGAAGCACTTTCTAACTTCATGATGGGCATTAACTCACTTAGTCCTTATTTCCTTGCACTAAACACTATTACTTTCACGGTGAAGACATAACTGAAACCAAGAAATGAAGAGAAAATTGTCCAAGATATCAAAAACACACACAAATAATATTACACACACACACACACACACACACACACACATACACACAATATTCAATGGGCCTGGAAGTGGCGCTGTAGCTCAAGGGGTAGAGCACTCGCCTTGAGCTGAAGAGCTGAGGGACAGCGCCCAGGCCCAGAGTTCAAGCCCCACGACCGACAAATATATATATATATATATATATATATATATATATATATATTCAATGGGCCTATGGCAGAGGGCTGGGTATTGTCAAGGCAATGATTCTGGAGGTGAGACTTGAGCTGAACCTTGAAGGCAGAGGAAACTTCAGTTGGGTGAATATTAGGAGAATATTCCAGGCAGAACAGTGTGGACATGATCAAGGAATGGAGTAGATGAAAGTACTCTTACACTAAAAATGTGGTAAGAGAAAGGAAAGAGTGAGGGGAAAAAAATAGGCAGTGACCTGCCCATGAAGATGTTTGTGTACCCTGCTGAATCTGCATGTAATAGCATACTACCAACGAATTTTGGATACACACATGTTAAGCAGAACTATTAGAATGACAAGATGGAGTGAGGCAAATATCAATGGCTGGCAAAACACTGTGGCAAGGATTCTAGGACTTACATTTCAAATCATACCCTTAGCAGGTAAGTGATGCTGGATAATTCATAAAATCTCTCTGATCCCTGGTTGTATCATTCGTGAAAAATGACCATACCACTTAGCTTATAGCATTACTGGAAACATTAAACTAAACAAAGCCCAGGATATGTATGCTCTGTAAATAGAAGCTATCTCTAGAGTGTCACAGTAAATTTGAATTTGAATATTTCCAGTAAAGTCTCCAAATGCATTCAGCCTTTGAATATTTCTGGTCATCCCAACAATAAGAGTGCATCTGGGAATGAAGGTAGACAACAAAAGATAAATACGGCACCCAATACCCAGGAACTATAGTAGAAGGAGGTGGTTGAACTTTGAGATAAACATGTTTGTCATGCAGGTTTACAAACAGGTGTTTACAAACAATTGTATTATGTGACTATTGAGTGGATAGCTCCAGATAATGGATGTTCCCCCCTTAGGATTATGCCTGGCTCAAAGCAGGTGGTTGTTAACTGATGGCTATTATGTATTATATACCAATTAAAATAAAGCCACATTTGCAATTAGGCAGAAAAACTGATGAGAATAATGTGGAACTGTGTAGAGAAGACATGAGGTCTGGCAATTCTAGAGACTATATCCATAAATGTCATGAAATTAAACATCCCTTGTATAGAGCTACATGTGTGTACTGAGTAGCATGACTCCTTCAAGGTATCCTACCAGGTTAGATGATGGCTGGTGGACTGGAGGAAGAGTATACAAAATGAAAAGCCAACAGCTTCTGAGTGAGTATTTCTTCTGCCGTTTCCTGTCCTGGAATTCAGAGCCTATCAAGAACATTAAGACATGGGACTAGAGGAAGGGCAAGTTGATAATATATCATAGCTTCTAGAGAATGAATGAATGTCAGAACCAGACATCTATCTGTACAAGTATCATACAAGGCGCTGCAAGGTCTGAAAACATCTGTCTGTGTGCTTCTGCCCCACCTTTCTAGCTATTGGAATACGGACCAACCACATTGTCTCTGTAGATGCTCTGCCTTGGTGTGATGCAGATGTTCCAAAAGTCTAGCCCCATTCAGAGGGTACTGTCATTTTCCTATCCTTTGCTTTTCTGCTTTTTTTTCCCCAAAGACCTGGTTTGCAAATTTGAATTCTTTGCTAAGAGCAAGGCAAAGGGCAACACAGTGATCATTAAAGCACCCTGTGTTTCCAGTGCACACTTGTACCTATGTTCTCTGCATGGGCAGGCACACATTAGAGCTGTTTGCAATGGCAATGACTTTGCTCCTTTGTTTAAATCATGGATATCATACCCTTAGAACAATGCCTGGCCCAAAGTAGGTGATAACTGGTAGCTATTGTCTACTATATATTGATTCAAAAAAAGCTGCACTCGCAACTAAGCAGAAAAATTGGTGGAGATAGAAACTAGACTGCGGAAATGTGTGGAGTAGACATACATGTTGGAGAATATACACGAGCCACCCATACTCCCTTGTCAGGAGGGCCTGGACTCAGTATTCAGGAACAACTCCTCTGGGAACACCACATTAGCCTGAATGGTTAAAACTGCATCTCTGGCTGTATTCTAACCAAAATGAAACCAAAGGCCATTCATTAGGAAAACATCTACCTTGTTTCCTGATCTCTCTGAAACTACAATGGAGCTCCAGTATTAAAATTAGAGCATTTGGTGGAACTCTAAAGACTGCTTCAAGTAATTTCATGGTACTAGTACTTTCACTTTTAGGAGATGAATATTCAGGAAGGTGTAAGAACATCTTTCTTACACATCTGTCTCCCTCGCTGTAATGGGAGCTGGATGGCAGCCTCTCTGAGCAGGAGTATGTTCTTGGGCCTCTTTCTAAGAAGAAGACATCCACAAAGTACATTTGGCTCAACTCCTCAACATCTTGGACGCTCATTATCCCCAAAGGTAACAAATGGATGTCCACTTAATCTCTCCAGGGACACTGATTAAACATAGTACTTGAGTGGAGTGTATTAGGGATGACTGAGCCAAGACAGAGTCAATCATTTGTAGAAATCCAAAAAGAGCAGGTACTACAGTAGCTTCTGACCCTGGATGGGTATGTATAATACAAAACAAGGTATGAGGGACCAGAGACTGAGGAACTTTCTTCCTCTGCAATTCCTCAAAGACTAAACAGGCACTGTTAGTTTTGTAAAATGCCAATGTGCATCTATGGTTAATTTTAAAAATAATTCCCGGGAAATTGCATATTTTAAAAAAGTCAAGATGGAGCATCTATTGGCTGGAGGATAAAATACATAAGAATACCCAACCCTGGGTATATGATTCATATATACCAAACCTCTTGGCAGAGATATTTGTGACTTAACCATAAAAATCCAAGTAGAATGCCAGTTGTTAATGGTTCATGCTTATAATCCTAACTACTCAGGAGGCTGAGATTTGAGGATCATGGTTCAAAGTCAGCCAGGGCAAGAAAGTCTGTGAGACTCCTATCTCCAATTAATTTTTTAAAAAAGCTTAGAAGTAGAACTGTAGCTCAAGTGGTAGAATGCTAGCTAGCCTTAAGCACAAAAGCTCAGGGACAGCACACAGGCCCTGAGTTCAAACACCAGGACACATACACAGATAAAGAAAGCCAAAAAGAAAAGTGGTTTAAAAAGGCAATCTCAGGCCTCCAGAATAACTCTCAAATGCTTACTGCTTACTTCACAGGCAAGCACAGGGCAGCCATGTCCTGCTAAAGGAAATGGCACCATAGGCCTAGAAAGCTTTCCTTTAGTGGCTCTTCATCATTTCTTATATTCCTGACTACCAACCAACTGTCCAGGTATTTCCTACACTATTTTCCCAACTCCTCCCCATCACCCACGGGGCTAGCAATGATTTTGTTACACAGAACTCAAATTGGACAATTGAGCTCTAACATCAAAGGAATGTTTCCGTGTGATTTCAGGTCAAGACGCCTACAGTAGGCAATGTTAGAAGAGATCAGAGCAGCCAGGGACCATGGATAGAGTTTGCTGAGGGACAAGCTGCTAATTCCATGAGAGAAGAGACAAGTTCTGTTTCTCTTTGGTCAGTCAGGAAACGGTTAGAATGGAAAGTTGTGAGGCCATTTGCCTAAGAGAGCATGGTGCATAGCTAGTGCTGGTTAAGCTGGTCTAAGCCGGGGCCTCTGGTCCAGGTCTGACTGTTCGGTAGTCTGGGAAGGAGAGGAGGCTACTCAATAAACAAAAGACACTTCATGATGACTGAGGAATGAGTGACCAATACAGGTCTCCCACGAATCACTTGACAGCACCACTTCTCCCAGGAGGACAAGCAAGGAAGCCATCCTTCTCTCCCTGGCTTCACAGAGATGCAGAAACAGCATTCTTCCCACAGCATGCAGGTGTGAGCAGTTAGAGGTACCTGCCCTGGGAGAGCCTCCATGCGTCCATCTGACTTGACCAATCCTGTTTTAAACCCGCCCTATCCACGCTCACAGGTGTTAATTCACCTGGAGCTCCTGCCACCAGGCAGGTTGGGGAAGGGGTGGGGTTAGAGAAGGGAAGCAGGTGGAAGCCTTTGGACCCGAAGATTTTTCAGCTCATAATTTTTTAGACTAAAAACAAAAGGAGAGATAGAAAGAAGTGAATAGTGAAGGGCTGATTTTATTTATTTATTTTTTGGAAGGTACCTACCTGGCATTTTAGGGAAAGAGCAACTTGTAAAACTCATCTAGATTGACAGGAAACGCGTCCCCATATCCACTAGGGAAATGGGAAAAAATAAGGGTGTTGGTGGGGTGGGGGGGGGGAGATGCTGAGAGCTAAGGAGATGGGAATTGGGGTTCTGGGGCTTTCTGCGCTTCTCTGTGCACCCCCCCTCCCTGCCCCGCCCCAGGAGTCCGGGGCCAGCCAGGCGAGGGAGATGGCAGACTTGTCAACTCTGGGGGATGCCCCGGTGCCGGGTGGGGGGCCGCTGATCCCCGCGGACCGGCGTCCCCGCGGAGGGGGGCGCGGGACACACCCTCCACCTACCTCAAACATGGGAGAGGCGCCCTTGCTCGGCAACGTGCAGCCCAGGAGCTCGGCGAGAAACTTTGCCATATACGAGCAGGGAGGCAGGGTCTGTCTGTCTGTCCCGTCGCGGCGGTTCGGTCCGGGCTCGGCGCTGGAGCCCCCGCGGCTCGGTCTCGGCCAGAGCTCGCGGGCCAATCAGGGCGGTGGCTCCGCGGCTGCCCCGCGCCGGCCTGGCGGGGCCTGCGGGGAGATCGCGCCCGGCGCCCGGCCTCGGCGGAGCTGCGGGGTGGCGCGCGTGGCGGGGTCCGCCGGCCGAGCCTCCCCGCCGCGGGAGCCGGGGCGCAGGGTCCGCGCGCGCCTTTCCCGCTGAATGTCACTATTACCATAGTAAAAGGGAAGGGCCCCGCCGAGGGGGTGGCGGGAGGGCCAACGGCGCCGCAGGACCCGCGGCCGCGCACGAGCAAGGGCAGCTGGCGGGCACGGCAGCGCCGCGGCGCAGGGGCGCGCCCCGCCCGACCCCCCGGCGGGGATCGAGGCTCGGAGCCCACGCCTGAAGCCCCGGCAGGAGTGTGGAGGTGAAGCCAGGGAGGGTCTGAGGACAGGAGCCCGCCCGATGACCCGCTTCCCCAGGTTGCCCCCACGCTGGCGCTAATAATGCAGGTGGCACCGGCGGCGACCCGGGTCCCGGGCGAATACCTGGGTGCGAGGCGCCCGTTGCCCGCAGGGGGCTCCCGGCTGGCCTGCGCCAGCCGCGCCCTTCCTTTGGAGAAGGGGGAAGGCTAAAGACTAACTCGGACTGGAGCTGGCACCGGCCGAAAGCCCCCTAAGGGGACGGGGAGTCAGGAGGCCGACGGGAGGCCTGGGCCGGGTATGCGCCACCGTCACAGCTCCGTCCCGGCCTCGGGTCTACCTGGGAGAGCCAAGAATGGACGTGACTGAGCTGCTGATACTGACAGAGGCGGCCCTGCCTTTCTTTGCACATTTGTCTTCCAAAAAGAAACGACATTTGGAACATGCCTATATTCTCTATTTATTTTAATCCTTAGGGCTATAACGTCATTTTCTTTCAAATGAGAAGCCCCCCCCCCCAGCCCAAATAGTAGGTATGGAGCCCCCTCGGGGGATCTGCTTTCTTATTAAACAACCCCAGGAAATGCCCATGGAGGTGGAGCCAGATGGGGACTGTGAAAAAATATTGCCAGAGGTTAGCACTTGTGAGAACAGTACTAGATTTAGTGACAGACAGGGACCCCCAGAGAGAGTTTGATCAAATCACCTAAGTTTATATGCAAGGGAACAGAACTATGAACGTCTGGAGCATAGAAGAGCCACCCTAGAAATGTTTATATTGCCGAATGAATAGATGATGGATGGTTGGCTAGAAGATGCTGGATAGGTAGGTCCACATGACCTGATTCTCACTCCCCCGTTCTAATTGGTCCAGCAAACACACTGAGTTTAGGAGATACAAGGGAAGGGTGTTTAACTAAATAAGTCCAAATACATGATGGCAATGCTTCCCGAGCTTTGTCAGTGAGGTATCTTTCATAATAAAGATATTATCAAGGCCGTAAAGTTTATTTTAAATCTCCAATTTTATCTTGTTCAATCTAGCTATATCTAGGCCTGTAATAAAAAGTCCTGTCGCATAAGTAAAACTAATGTTCCAGGGATTCTCTTTTCCAGAACCCTTGGCCAAAGCATCAAGTAACTCTCAGCAGCAAAGTGAGGAACTGAAGGTGGAACCATGGACATCCTGGGCTGTTCTAAGAGGGAATGATCATGTAATGAGCATTTACTGATGTCTCAGGTACTGTGTCACTGGACTAAGCCTTAGCTTGGGAGGCACACTACTACCAGAATGTAAATCCCGCTTTTGGGATTGCTATAGGTTATTTGATGTTATTTGGCCCCTCCAACATTTGAATTCAAATTTAATTCCTAATTCAATGGTATTGAGAAACATGGCATTTGAACCGTGACTGAGTAGGGAGTCTGCCTCTGTGAAGGTGATTAGGTACATTTATGACAAAGTTTGATAGAGGAAGTTTGCCCTTCTTGCCCTTCTGTTTTTTGCCAAGAAAAAACACAGCCCTCCACCCCCACCGCTCTGAGGAGCCCTGTCTTGGAAGTAGACAGCAACTCTCCCTAAAGACCAACACTGCCTGGATCTTGGACTTCCCAGACTCCAGAATTGTGAGAAACACATCCTATTCTTTATAATTTACCCAGTCCATGGTATTATAGTTTATCATGATAGTTTATCAGCATCACTAAACAGACTGAAGGCCACAGTAAGTGTGATATTGGGGCACATGATCTTAATTGGTTTATAATCTCACTAATAATCCAGCTTCAACTGGATCTCTGCTTAGAATATTCCAAACTGAAGGCAACATGCCAATCAGAATGGGATCTTACCTGGAGACTGGGGATGGGGACAGGGTTAGGGGAAAGGGTGACCTTTTCCAAGTTCACCCAGGTTACTAAAAGAATCCACTTACTTGCAGGTATAAGTCTGAGGTCTTTGCCAAACAGGAGCTCATTCTTGATCTGGCAGCTGCCTGGGCTCCTTCTGACCTGAGGCCTCTGACCTCCCAGGCCTTTAACTCCCTCTGATTTCATCTTTTGGCCACAGCGGAGAAAACTTTTTGCTTTTAAAAGGCTCATGTGATTATACTAGGCCAACCTGGGGAATCTTCCCTTCTTAAGGTCAACTGATTAGTCGCCTTAATTACTCCTTCAAGGTGCCTTTTGCATGTAATGAAACACAATCACAAGGTAATGCCAGGGATAAAAATTATGAGAGCTACCTAGACTCTTGTTTGCCATTTGACTCTTTTGAGGCAAAGGGAGTATGTATTTAAAATTGCTTAATCTGTGATCCTTACAAAAGAACTCAATAAAGGTTAGCTATTTTTTTCTTCAAATGGCATTTCATTCGAATGTCACTATAACTCTGAATTATTTTAAAGGTGAAAAATAGAGCATCAGAAAGACTGTCTAAGACACAGCAGAGTAGGGGCAGGTCCAGAAATAAACTTAGGATAATTGGGAATCATGGCACTTTTACTAATTTCTGATACTATATCATTGAAAATTGGGCATTATATCATTTGGGGCAGTAGGACTTGAGAAAGAGGAAGGATACCAATGATGAGGAACAGAAAGAATACTCGCAGTCACTTGCCACCCATGAATTACTGGTAGTTTAAATGAAAACTGTACAAATCAGATGGTTGGAGTCCTTCTGCCCAACCTATATAAAAACCATAGACAGGTGAGAAGTGACTCAAGTTATTCTAGGCTTGGGTTTGAACTCAAGACCTTGTGCTTGCTAGGCAGGCTCTCTACCACATAAGTCATGCCTCCAGTTCTTTTCAGTTTAGTTATTTTCCAATAGTGTCTCAGATTTATGCTTCTCCTATCTATTGAGATGAAAGGCAAACGCTACTGTGCTCAGCTTTTTTATTGGTTGAGATTAAATCTTGCAAACTTTAGTGAGGGCTGGCCTCAAATTGCAATCTTCACAATTTCTACCTCTCAAGTAGCTAGTATAGGCATGAGTCACCACACCTGGATTCTTGATGAGGGGTGTGTGTGTGTGTGTATGTGTGAGTGTAATAAGCATTTAGAGTAAAGGCCAAGATGCTTTGCCAGGTCTCAGAAGAGGTAAGTGTTATACCTTTTGAAGTCCAGGGTTCAGGTCTCCAAGGATTTGGAAGTTCCCACTGCCACTCTTGCTTGGCTCTATTAATGTCAGTTTTGCTTCTAGGGCTGCCACAGACCTTCTTGTTATCAAGCAGACCCTAATCAAGGGCCAGCATCCCCATCTCCCCCCCCACCCCTCCCCCTGCCACCCACCACCTTACAGGGAGGATTCAACTAGATACTTATGTTTTCTCCACTGGGGGAAGTTCTCCCACTGCTGAGGGAGGTGTGATGGTGCTTTGTCCCTGCCCATGTAGGAGGCCCCAGTGGGCCACTGTCTATTCCAAGGCCACACCTGCTGATAGCTTCCACTACTGTAGCAATTTCATGTCAACTTCACTGCTGCTTTCACCACCAAACCATCACTGCCGCCTCTGCCACCACAGGCCTGGTGGCTGCCATCAGTCATTTCTGCTGTCATAGGAGCCACATGGCAGCTGCTTTTACCCAGATGACTCCAGCCACCCTGCCACTGCTCTTGTACCCATTGCTGCCACCACCTCTTCTCTTCTTGGTGTCACCAGCACCACCACTAATGAAGGAGAATCAAAAGTAGGCAAGGAAGATCACTTAGAGAAAATTTCATTAGACTTAATGTTGCAATACCAGGAAGCAGTGCAGGAAGGTGTCTTCCTGGCTAACTTCACAACGTGAAATGGAGTGCTCGTTTATACAGCTAGCAAAGGGGTGTGGCAAAGATGTCTGCACCAATCATGGCAGACCCCTCATGGCAAATGAAGGACTGTATTTTACACCAATTACAACCTTTCCGCAAGGCCACCAAAAGAAGTGGTTGTGGTAAAAATGGCTGCATCTACAGTTCTCCAGGGTTTAGAGTGGCAAAAAGATTGCACAAAGTGTTTGCCTCAAGGACAGTGCCTCAGGGAGCTGGGCTTGTGTGTTAGTGCGTGGCTTCCTCATACTATCCATGGAAAGTTCAAAGCAGCTGGGGCTGACATGGGGATAGCCTGGTGGGCTGCTTTATTCAAGATAACTGGGATCCCAGGGAAGAGTCCCACAGCTGTCAGTTAGAGCCAAACCTCTCCAAACCCCAATATCTTGGCACTTTTAAAAGGAACAAAAAAAGGCCTGTCATGGACGCTGACAACACTTTAAAAATATTTAACAATATCCTAACAAAGCTTAACTCTTGCCCCTACCGAGAAGTGGGTCCCTATCATCTGTTTCACTGGGAGATTGTATTACATTTTAATTGAAATAAGAAAGCTACAGGCGTTTTCTTGTAATGATATGCATCTGCAAAGTTTGTATGAGAGCTCTCCCTTCTTGTACCTCGCCTCCTTGACCTTTTTTATCTCATAGTGTCAGGAGGCAATCAATATGTCTTAAAAGAAGTTACCCACTGGGGGCTGGGAAGGTGGCTCAGCGGTAGAGTGCATGCCTTGCAAGCATGAGGCCCTGGGTTCGATTCCTCAGCACCACATAAACAGAAAAAGCCGGAAGTGGCGCTGTGGCTCCAGTGGTAGAGCTCTAGCCTTGAGCTGAAGAGCTGAGGGACAGCGCCCAGGCCCAGAGTTCAGGCCCCATGACCGGCAAAAAAAAAAAAAAAAAAAAGAAATTACCCACTGACTTCACCTGGATAGCTACACAGACCATCTCCAGGGCATGTAGAGACAGGATCATTACTATGTCTATGTCTTATTGTCACTGGTTGAGTAAGGACAAAGAAAAAGAAACCAAAAAGTAAATCACCTTATCATCTCTAGTCCTTCCCCATCCAAGACTTTGACTTAGGAAGCATTCACTAGAAGGGCTGTTCATATTATCTGACCCAGAATTTCCATTTCTGGAATCGATCCTAAGAAAGTAGTCAGAGAGCACTCAAAGATGATTGTATTGTTTCTTTGTTTCTTACAATACTAGGGCTTAAACTCAGGGCCTTGAATTTGTAGGTAAGGGTTCTTCAAATGAGCCAACCCTCACCTATAGTTCTATATTGTAAATTATTTCATGTCATTAGGATAACGTGAGTATCCTTTCCATGGACACAGACCCCAGCCAGGTTAAAAGAGCAAGGATGAAGGCAGGCTGTCTGGACTTGAATTCTAGCTCTGTCCATTACTAAGTCACTAAGATTCTCTGAACCTCCATTTGAAATCTTGAAAACAGGGATACTAATGGTAATAACTATCCCATAACTATTTAATTAGTTAATACCACTCTATCATAGTAATTTATTAGAATGATTATTATATCCATAGCCATATTAATTCATATCATTCATATTTATTATTTATATTACTATACTAATATTGATGAAATACTTAGACCACAGTAATAGTAATAGTAATAAATGTTACCTATTAGAATTATGATGATGGAAGTGGTGCTTGGCTCAAGTGGTAGAGCGTTGGCCTTGAGCTGAAGAGCTGAGGGACAGCGCCCAGGCCCAGAGTTCAAGCCCCATGACTGACAAAAAAAAAAAAAAGATCCTAGAATTATGATGACACATCCTTACTTACTGGAAATTCTGACACACATCTATCCACTGAATAAATAGAGGAATGGAAAATGACCAAAGATACTTGTTACTGCATTAAAAAGCCAAAATGTGTAAACCACCCAAATCCAACAAGACACTAGTGTAGCATATTATATTTCATTTGATCAGGACTAGGTATGTTTTAAAAAAATATTTAATGACCTACAAAATGTCTGCATGGAATATAGCAGCAGATAGTATGTGTAGCACATCCTAAAGTTGCAAAGTGTTTGCATGTATGTCTTTATATGCATGCAAAATGGAAGGAAATGTTCCAAAAGGCAGTAATACTTGTCTTTAGGTGATGGAATTATGTATTATTTTAATTTTCTTCTTTACACATTCCTAAATTTTCTACATATTCTATAATGAACCAATTCAACTGCTTTTTCATGATCTTATCATTGAGAACACGGACATTTAAAAATGGTTTCCAGCCCAGCACTGGTGGCTCACGCCTGTAATTCTAGTTACTCAGGAGACTGAGAACTGAGGATCACAGTTCAAAGCCAGCCCAGGCAGGAAAGTCCATGAAACTCTTATCCCCAGTTAATCACCACAAAACCGGAAGTGGAGCCTTGTGTAAAAGAGCTCAGGGACAGTACCCAGGTCCTGAGTTCACGTCCCCTGACGAACATAAATAAATAAATAAGTAAATAAAATTATCAAATTAACCTTAACTGATTTTTAGGTCTTAACTCTTAAATAAAACATTGGGGAAAGACCAATTACCATAACTACATCTATAACATCCCTACTGTCCTGAAACAACATCTGGTGTTTGTGAAGATATTCTACTAAATGTCAACCAAAATTTGGTCTTGATAATGTTCATTTCTGCTATGAGAGCCAGAAGCCCAGTTGTCCACAATGTCAGCTGGGGTAGAAGACTAGCTAAACAGTTAGGTCCCAAGTTTGAGTTCCAGTCTCAAATTCCGCCCCACCCCCCAACAAGAAAAGAGAACAATGCCAATATCTAGGGTTAGTAAAGTCTCAAGAAACAATCTAATCTGCTTTTAAAACTTCTTTTCATTGTTCTTTTGTTGATACTAGGATTTGAACTCAAGGCCTCATATTTGCTAAACAGGCCCTTTGTTGCTTGAGCCATCATTCCAGTGTAAAACTTGCCTATGTTTTGCTCTCAGTTTATAACCAAATGTAGGAGTTATAGAAAAAAATATCTACAAATTATCATTTTCTAAGAATGAGTAATTTTGGGCTGGGAAGGTGGCTCAGTGGTAGAGTGCTTGCCTTGCATGCTTTAGGCCCTGGGTTCGATTCCTCAGCACCACATAAGCAAAAAACAAAAAAGCTGGAAGTGGCGCTGTGACTCAAGTGGTAGAGCGCTAGCCTTGAGCTGAAGAGCTGAGGGACAGCGCCCAGGCCCAGAGTTCAGGCCCCACGACCGGACCCCCCCCCAAAAAAAAAGAATGAGTAATTTTGTGTAATGTGTGCCTTCTTTTTTTGTGTGGCTCTGAGAGGCACATCTGTCGTTAGAGTTGCTATCAACTGTGATCTGTGGTCAGAAATAGAGCAGTCTGATTAATCAGCTGCTCCAACTAATTACCATGTAGCAACAGATGAATTGCCACTTTTCAAAAAATTAGCCTGTCATAAATTGCCATTAACACTTAGACTCTACTGAAGGTTTTGTAATTCTTTGATGATTCAGGAGGCACCTCAGCGTCACTTGGAGTGTCGGGTTCACAGCAGAAACAATCATTTTTTCCCTGATAGGACAGGTGAGAGAAGATGCTGATTAATAGGAATTTTCAGCTGACAGAAACGCAAGCAAGACAGGTTTTTCTGTGTTTACAAGGCTGAATAAATTCCTATTGAGCTCTGTGGGCACCTCCTGAGAAAGGCACTCTCCTTGTCTAAGATGTTATAATTATTATTCCACAGGAACACAATAGTAACATTCTATTTTACAACAAAGAAAATTAGATTACAAGTTATCTTACAACCCTCCCTCTTTCCAGCTAAGATCACACATGGTACAGTCATAATGGTGCCAATTACAGCATCTTTTCATGTGCTGTATGTTTCTTTGCTGTTGATAATCGGAGCAACTACTGGCAGCAATCAAAACAATTTGGGAGAAAATAGTTTTATCTTCTATGTTCCAATAATGTTATTGATTTAAACTTCATATTTGCTGCATTTCCTTCTTGGTACAATAAGCCAACATGTGACTTTCTGTCTGAGCCCCCATTCTATCCTACCAAGAAAGTATTTGAATTCAAAACCTAGTATACACTAGGCCTTTTATATTACTAGCTGCTAGACACAATTTTCCATCAAAGAAAGAGTGGGTTTTATTTTTTTAAGAAGATAATATAGTCCAGTCAATCACACCATACACACACACACACACACACACACACACACACACACACACACACACACACACACACACACACACACCATACATCCTACTTTATAGATGATGAATGAGAGGCACAGAGAGGTTGGGGGGATTGTCCCAATTTTTTAGCCGTAATGAAGCCTCATTCTAAATGTCCCCAAGGAGTCAATTTCTTAGAACTCATCATGAAACTCCACCTTTCACTCTAATTTGTGCCAAGGTTAAGATATTTACCTAAAAAGTAGCCAATGTCTTTGAGATAGACATGAATAATAATAATAACAATGAGGAGGAGGAAAGAAAGAAATAGGAGGAGAGAAAAGATAAACTCAATATTGTGTTCTAGAGATATAACTGCTAAGCTTACTCCCCTCATACAGCAACTTCGGATCCTGGCACAGTGAGATTTAGATGTTTGGAAAGCTATCTTGGAAAGTATCATCAAAGAATGTCTTGAAGTTGATGACCAGAGCCTCTTCATGAGCAAAGGGACATACCTGGCCCAAATCTGGCTGTTCTAAATGTGTGTACTCGAACAAAGGAAGACTCAAGATATGATCAATATAATAGGCTAATTGGCCAACACCCAAGGAAGATTGTTTAAGGAGTTTAGCTGTTCAATGTGCTGTTGAGTATCTTCTATCCCAACCTTAGAAGACTCGGCCTCCAAAAGGATTAAATTTTGTTTAAAAATATAAGACTGAAAGATCGGTGTCACAAGAGAGGCACTTCTGGAGAAACTTAACAAATGAAAAAGTTGCAATATTTTAAGCATGATAAAAGGCTAAGAGAATATGTTACTCTACCACCACCCCTAGTTTGGGGCTTAAGGTGAGAGTCATTATGCTGAAGAAGGCCTGGCTCTTCAGTGACAGTATCATTCATGACAAAGACAAAATCCATGAAGCATTTGGATTATGCCATACCCACAGAAATAGCACAGTCGAGAGCACTCAAGTTCAACTGGGAAAATGAAACATCAATCTTGGAGCCACATGCATCTATGGGAAGTGACGAGAGGGAATCATAGCTAACAGCAGGTAAGGGAGCACCAGATCAGCACCAGGATGTGGCATTGCCCATCAAGAAATAGAATAATGAGATGGAACCAGCAGCATTAACACAGAGCTGCATCAGGGCTAGTAATAAACACAGAAGCCACTCAGATCTTCCATTAGAAATAAAGAGCCAGGAAGCTAAGGATCCGAAAGATCACCCTGAAGGATCTGAGTTAAGCACCACTTCTGTTTACATTTCATTGCTTCATAATTTTCTTTTGATTGGTTCACCACTATACTGGCGTGTCCTCTGTCCATGTGAAAGACAGCCAAGGTCAATGAATAGACAGGCTCCTGGCTCTGGCTAGACTTACCCATCTCCCTAAAAGTTGGCTTCATTCTACAGAGCTCCAGATCCCCTCTGCTTTTGAAATGCAGTAAGATTAGAGGTTAGGGCACCCTCAGTCTCACAACCAATACAATTCAAATATGGCTCAAACTGAGACCAAACCTGAACATCTGTGATGTGGGAAAAAGCACAAAGGCTAATAATCTCCCACCAGTCTGAATGGAAGGGATAGTTCCCACCCAAGCACTCTTGTCCACAAGTACTACATCAGCGATGTGGTTAAACTAAAGCTTAAAAAATATATATAGTTTCTATTTCCTTTGTTCTTTCTTCTACCAGTCCTGATCTCTCCAATTCAGATAACATCTTCCAGAGCCCAACAACACAGGTCATCGTCTAAATCCACACTCTCAGTTTTTTCCATCTTTATTTTCAGTTATTATAATAGTACCAGTAGTCATATAGTACTATGTGAAATAACACTATGTGAAGCACATTCTATAGACCACTAATGCATTGTTACATTTGATCATTTTATCCAGTCTTTCATATTAGACTATCGTAGCCATTAGTTTACGCCTGGGGAAGAGGCGGCATGGAGGTGTTTATTGCTTTCTCCGAGTCAGTAGCTAGAGAGAGAGATAGATCCTCCACAGGCATGCAAGCCCATCTCCTGATTCCACATCACATCAGCATTGGACCGAAGAGCTACAAGGACGGAAGTGCTTTCAGTCTGACTCTTCAGGGAAGTGGAAAAATAAAGTGAGTTTAAAGAAGAAGCAAGTTTTAAGTATACGTTGTCTAAGGCAAAACAATTCCCATTTTGCTGACAAAATACAAATGAGAAGAAATAAAGAATTTTGACCTTTATGTCCTTGAATCTGTACAAGAATTTCCACTAATCACCTGCAGCCCAACACCTGCGTGATGAATAAAACCTGAATGTTCCAAAGCTGTGCCCACTGAACTGTCACGTAAATTGGGTTAATAACTGCTGCTGTCAAATTTCTCTAACTTAACTGAGATTTTGAGAACTCGATCGAATTGGTTCAACTTATTGTCATTTCTTTAAGGGATTACATGCCCCTTATCTCAATTAGCTTTGGGGGGAAAATGACTTAAAGATTTTTAAGTCACAGGTTCAACACTGAAATAACTATGGTCCTACAACAAGCGATAGAAAAGACCCATCAGGAATGACATGATTTTCCTCAAAAGAGGACAAAAGAGTCACAGCTCCAGGAAAACAGCAGTCCGATTTAGCCTGGGAAAAATCTGTCAGATGTCTTTGGTCTCATTTTCACCCACAGGGAATGCCTGCCGGTTAATATAACCACCTCATGAGTACAACACAAGACTTCATCCATACTTATTTCAAGGACTCAGTCTGTAGGAGATGGATGGATACCAAGAAAGTGAGAAACATTTATTTAAATATTCCAGGGGCATCAAAAAACAAACTGAGGTAATATAATTACAGAGAGGGTGTCCCTAGTAATCTACTTCAAAAGACAATGAAAACACAAATCATCTACACAAAAAGGTTTTGAAAAAAAGGGAAAATACGCTTTGTGTTTGATTCTGGAAACATATATTATGTTCACACTGAGTGCTAGCGGGCAGATGGTTGAAACTCATACGAGGAATATTAAATCTATTTGGAACCTTCTTGCCCTCCTGATACAACACTGAAGATGCCTACAGGGCAATACAATGAGCACATAAATGCCTACAAATCACTCAGACTGTCACTAACTGGGAAATCCTCCCTTCGTTCCAGGGCCCAGGGAGCTGAAATGGTTTGCACCCTCCTTCCAAAAGGTCAAAACAGAGGGTCAGAAAAGAAGAACTTCTCTCTTTTCTCCTTCTATCCTTCTCCCTCTCTCCCTCTCTCCTACCCCTTATCTCTGTCTGTCTCTGTGTCTCTGTGTCTCTCTGTCTCTCTCATACACACACACACACACACACACACACACACACACACACTATCTCTTTGTACTCACAATGTTTTCTGCCAGGTATAAAATAAATAGCACATATAAACCCCCAGCACAGAGTCTGTTCATGACATTCAGTGTGTTTTTGCAATCTCTTCATTGGAGTAGAAACTGATCCTTAGAGAGACTTTAAAGGCCAGGAGAAATGAAGAGTCAATACACTCTTAGCTTGCCCAGTTGTCCTTCAGATCATGTACTCTCCAGTGGGCAATCATTCAAAACACCATGAAGGTCATCCATGATTCACTGGTAACAACCTGGGGACAAAAGGAAATCACTCCAAAATAAAAAAATGCACTAAAACCCTGCCTGACCAAAGCATCTAAACCACAGTAGCTCGTGAATATTTGGAAAGCAGGGATAGGTATGTAGCTTAGTGGTAGAGTGTTCACATAGCATGCATGAAGCCGTGGGTTCAATTCCTCAGTTCCACATAGACAGAAAAAGCCTGAAGTGGTGCTAAGGCTCAAGTGGTCAAGTGGTAGCCTTGAGAGAGAGAGAGAGAAAAAAAGAAAAGGAATATTTGGAAAGCAGGATCTCTTGATTCAGCCTGACTACTTCAAGTAGAGTTCACATTATCACCACCATCATCACGCTGTCCTCATCACTAACATAACATCATGGCACCTGGAAGCTGGTTGGAAATGAGACCTACCCAGATCTATTGGGTCCAAATCACCCTGGCAAGCTTCCCAGGTGAAGTGTTTTCTCAAGAAAACTGTTCTAGAGCTAGAATTTCCCAGATGAGGTCTGTGACTTATTTGAGTATGGAAAAGAAGTTTTACAGGTTTTCTTTTCTTTTTATTTTTGGTTTCTTTTCTTTTTATTATTATCTCAAAAAAGAATGAAATTTGCCTTCTTTATTCGGTTTGCTGGTGGTACAGGTATAAACTTGCACATATATGGGGAAGGTGGACTTAAAATCTTTTTTATGGGAAAAACTGCAGCAGGATCACAGAAAGTGCTCCTAGTCTGGAAGGCTAAGAAAAATGACCATGAGGATAACCATGACTAGACATGCTAGCCAGAAGTATGAAGTACAAGTGGCTTATGTGAGGAAGGATTTGGACACATTAGATTTAAAATAATGGCAGGGATATATAGATGCCGGTGGCAGGAGAGAAGGTAGCATGGCTAATCCTAAAGAGGATGGGAGAGGTATTTGAGGCCATGTTAATTTTGTATTTCATCACATAAAACTCAAGACACACTGGACTTACAAACTGATTTACTGAATGGCAACTCCTCTGCACAACTACTTAAGATGGTAAAAATACAATTTTAAAAAAGTGAGCTAGAGCCAAAAGGAAAAAAAAAATTCATGAACCTACAATGGTGACCTCGTGGGCTCATTTAAAAGCTAAACCTGAGGAAAAGACTGGAAACAAACAGCTTATTTGGAAAACAAACTAGGAATCATGGTAAGAATTGAAGAAGGAGGGTTGGATGCCAGTGAGTCACACCTATAATTTTAGCTACTCATATGAGGCTGAGATCTGAGGATTGAGATTCAAAGACAGCTCAGGAAGACAAATCCTCAAGACTTACGTGGTAGAGCACCAAACTTAAACAACAAAAGCTAAGCGAGGTCTTGAGGCCCTGAGTTCAATCCCCAGCATGCATACACACACACACACACACACACACACACACACACACACACACACACACACACACACACACACACACACACACACACATGAAGAAGGAGGAGGCGGAAGAGGAGGAGGAGGAAGAAGAAGAGGAAGCGGAAGAAGGAGGAGGAGGAGGAGGAGGAGGAGGAGGAAGAAGACCTAGAGACCAGAACTTCAGGCTGAGTGGCTCAATTACATGGACTATTAAGCAGAAAGAAGCTCAAAACTGGAGCATCCATCAATTTCATAGGAAGGAAGTTTGCCAACCTCTATCATACTTACTGAAAGCAAAATGCTCTTTGGGAAATATTACAATAAACTTCACCAAAAAATGCAAGTGTTTCTCTTTTTCTTAAGGTTATTGGTCATATTTGGAGAGACAAGGAGAGAAATAAAGTTTGATATGAAAAAATATCATTTGCTATAAAACTTAATAGCAGAAATGATCATATTGTCCTGACTTAAACTTATATTCAATGCTAAGAATTGTGCTGAATCTGCACCAAAGGAGACTTAATGCTCTCAACTTCCTATTTTCTGTTTTCTTCAAAATTTGTTGGTGTGTATGCTCCTACTGGGGCTTGAATTTAGGGACAGTGTGCTGTTCCTTAGCTTTTTTACTCAATACTGGTACTCTGCTACTTAAGTCACAGCTTCATTTCTGGCTTTTTGGTGACTAATAGGAGATAAGAGTCTCATAGACTTTTCTGTTTGGACTGGCTTCAAACCCTGATCCTCAGATCTTAGCTTCCTAAGTAGTTAGAATTATAGGTGTGAGCCACTGGCACTGGGCTTGATTTAGTTATTTTAATGGTTGAATTGAACATTGGTTAGTTTTTGTTTGTTTGTCTGCTTTTTAATTCACACTCACAACACTTCCAATATATAATATCTTCTCTACCCTAAAATACCCTACTATTCTAAAGCTTTGTTTCTTCATCATAAAACCAAAACTATGGGAAGCAAGTGACCTCTGTCCTTTCTGTGGGTCAAGGACCACAACCAGTGTCTGCTGATTAAAACCCCATCAAAGGGACTCAGCACAAGTTTTAGTCCTTCTCAAGAGAAAGGGAAAAGCCATCTGGAAATCCCAGCATCATTATGACAGCTACAAATTGCCAATTATTAATGGCTCCCAATCTAACAGCCAGACTGCAACAGGGACTTTGTGTTAGGAAAATGCTGGAGACAACCAATTCCCCAAACAAAAGCGCAAATGCCCTGGCACAAAGACATTCCCCTAAGCAGTTCAAAGGTCCCAAATCCTGTAGCTTTAGAGAAAGTCTGGAGGCAGCTCATTAGTGGTAGGAGGATGACGCCTCAAGCTGTGGCTCATGACTAAATCATGTAACGGAGCACCTTCTCATTGACCTTGAATTATACATTCAAACAATGCTTCCTGACATGCAATTTGCAATCAAGGTAGATACAATTAATGTGAGCACTCTTCAGAGTTATGTGAAAATAGAAATATGATTTTGGGGGGTCTTTTGTGTTTCTAACAAAAGCATTTCTATGTCTATGAGAATGACAAATAAATAAACTAGCAGGTTAACTGTCATAGACATTTGGCTTAAACCTCTCACCTTTAGAAGCAACTTTATATGATTCCATTTTTTGTTAAAGCAGTCATCTTTAAAATTACATTATTCTACATATAAAGTATCTAGTCCTAGGTCTTGCCAAAAACAATGAAGACTTGGATATTTATCATTGTATTTGACCTAAATGTGAAACTGTACTTAAGAAACGAGATTTTCTATAATGGCCTAAACTAAGCTGAATATTTTCTCCAAACCATCCATCACAGGTTTGTTGGACAACCTTATAGGTTAAATGATGCAAGCAATTTTAGTGCAGGCTAGTGTAATACCCACGGAAATAAAATGTGAACCAGTACCTACAGGGGGATGTTTGGGCTGATCCATGAAGATTTAACCATAAGTCACTCATTAGAGTTAATGGAGCATGACTCTTAAATTTCAGTTGACACCGTAGCATTTTACTGCCCATAGAAAAGGTAGATCAAGGCAGCAGCACTCACTGTGACCTGGGAAAAAATTGAAGAGAGGAGAGTTTTCACCTATTAGAATTGGAGAGGGATCAAAAACTCAATCTCTATTTTGACTAAACTGTCAATCAGTATATTTTATGCTGACACTCACCCGGCATTCATCATCAAAAATTGCCTTCTTATAGAAGAAAGAATTTTTAATATTTGTACCATAAAAATTGGAAATATTTGAGGAGGTATATATGTAATCTGACTTGAACATTATAAATAGGTACATATTAAAATCATGGCGGGAGGGAGTGTAGTTGTGGAGATGGGAGGCCAGGGATGGTAGGGGAAAAACAAAGGAGGAGGCAACAATGCTCGATAAGAAATGTACTCATTACCTTGCTCATGTAATTGTAACCCCTCTGTACAGTATTTTCACAATAAAAAACTTATTTAACAAAAAGCACCGATTGAAAAATAATAAAAATAAAAGGTCATACCATATACTATAAATGTGTATTACTTTTATGTTTTATGTAACAAAAATAAATTTAATATCAAAATGAACTCCAAGAAATGGAAGCAAGAGGTTTTTTTTATTTTACTTTTTGTAGGTCCTCCCCCCCCCCCGTTTTTCCCCTATTGTTGCTGTTCTTGGTTTCTGTACATTTTGTCTTATATTTAAGTTTATCTGATTTGGACGGAGGAAGGGGAAGCACAGAAATAAATGATGGTATTAGAGTTCTTGATTATAGCCATTCTAACTGGGTGAGGTGGTATAACTGGGGTGAGGTGGTATCTCAATGTTGTTTTGATTTGCATTTCTTTTATGGCTAGGGAGGTTGAGCATTTCTTCATGTGTCTATTGGCCATCCTTCTTTCCTCTTCAGAGAAGTTTCTCTTTAAGTCTTTTGCCCACTTATTTATTGGGCAGTTGTTTCTTTGAAGATTTGTTGTTGGGGCATTTAAGTTTTTGAGTTCCAGGTAGATAGGAGACCCTTGTCCATTGTATGACTAGTGAAGATCTTCTCCCAATCTGTGGGCTTTCTATTGATCTTGCTGTCTATGTCCTTTGCCATGCAGAAACTGCAACTTCATGCAATCCCATTTGTCCTACCTTTCTTTGATTTGTTGTGTTTATGGGTCTCTATTAAGAAAATTTTTGCCTGTGCCAAAGAGACCTAGGGTTTCTCCTATTCCATCCTGTAATGATTTCAGAGTGTCTGCTTTGATCCATTTGGAGTTGATTCTGGTGCAGGGTGATATATAAGGATCTAGCTTTAGTTTTCTACAAGTAGTTAACCAATTTTGCCAGCACCATTTACTGAAGAGGCTGTTTTTCTTCCATTCTATTTTTTAGCTCCCTTATCGAAGATTAGATGTCTATAGGTGTCTAGGTTCATTTCTGGGTTTTCAATTCTATTCCATTGGTCCTGAGGTCTGTTCTTGTGCCAGTACCAAGCTGTTTTGATTACTATGGCTTTGTAGTAGAGTTTGAAATTTGGTATTGATATTCCTCCAGCACTGCTCTTTCTGTTAAGGATCGTTTTTGCTATTCGGGTCTTTTATTGTTCCATATGAATTTTTGGATTACCTTTTCTATTTCCTTGAAGAATGA
This sequence comes from Dipodomys spectabilis, assembly GCF_019054845.1. Taxonomy (NCBI): domain Eukaryota; kingdom Metazoa; phylum Chordata; class Mammalia; order Rodentia; family Heteromyidae; genus Dipodomys; species Dipodomys spectabilis. The sequence goes on from NW_024870720.1 coordinate 35,322,834, forward strand.
GGTTGGACCCATTGCAACAATGAGATGTACAAGTCGTTATGTCAAAAAACGAACTTTACAACTTTGGTGGGGGGGGGGGGGTGATCGGGTGGGAGGATGTGGGGGGAGTATGGGAAGGGATGGGAAGGGAAACAAAGAGGAGGCAACAATGCTTGATAAGAAATGTACTCGTTATCTTGACCATGTATTTGTAACTCCTCTGTATGGTATTCTCACAATAAAATAAATAAATGAAATAAATGGTGGGACAAAGGGTGAATTAATCATCAGTGATACTCACGAAACACTGTTGAAAATGAACTATACAACTTGGTAGGGTAGGAGGTGGGAGGGCAAAACTTGGAGATGATGAGAGAGGAGGTGACACTGTTCAAAAAAATTCATCTTATGCATTACACTTATGTAACTGTAACTACTCTGTACAGCACCTTTAATGATAGGATCTAAAACTAAATTTAATTTCTAAAAACAAACAACCTTACTGCAGATTATGTCATCTGCTAGGTATGTAACTAAACCTGTACAAGTAGATATAGAAAACTGATTCCATCTTACATCTTTGCATCTCTAATTTTGGCTTAGTATGTTGGTCAAAATAATACTCAGTAAATAACTCTTTATGAGAATAAAAAGTAAAAGAATAGGATATAAAACACCCTAAATTGTAATCTTCAAGAGGAAGAATGATCACAGACAAGAAACAGCCCCCACACAAAGGAACAAATTTAAACAGTTTTCTTCTTGTGATTTAAAGAAACTAACAATGTCCCAAAGCCCAGTGAAATCACATCTAAGTTTAGAAGTGACATTTTGTCATTTACCCAACTTAGATACAATACTTCTCGTGGTTCATTCAATTGAGGTTAGTGTAATACATTTAGCCTTAATGGTATTTACCATACATTTGCTTGGCTAACAGCAAGACATGACAACTGGATTTTTATTTAAGTGTTCTCTTGGATGGCATCCTAGTGAGATAAGATAGAGCAAAGAAATAATGTCTGCAGGCACAGATTACTAATGAGGGGTGAAGTTAATTGATGTGTGGGCAACAGTACCGATTCCTTGCTTGCAAAACTATTTCGTGTCATTAACAAGATTCTAAACCCCAATAGTGTTCTGTCACAGTAATTCATAATTTCCTGCCAGAGTTGACAATTACTCTTGAGAAGGATTGATTTCCTAAATTAGTTAGTCAGGGATATTAACTTACATGCAGACTTTTCCAGCCATAGGCATCTTTCTTCTGTTTCAATAATACCTACCTGTACTATAAATGTGAGCAAACACTGTATGTACATTGTCAGCTCCCACAAGCTTTAAAGATACAAATTATCTTCCATGTTTCACAGACAGAAAACTCAAAAGGTTTCATCATTTGTCGACAGTTATAGTAAAAGTCTGGAACTGAGAAGTTCATGGCAGAGTCAGGAACTAAAACCAATTCTAGTTTTCTGGAATCCATATCTGTATCAGGTATAAAACACAAGTCCTGAATCTTCATTTTACCCTCATGAAGCCAAGATGAACTCTTCGTGTCATTTCCTTTGGCAGCACTTATTACTAACTTGCTCATGTTTGGGGGATGGAGTATGGGTGGAAATCATATTAACAACTGGGAATTTGATTTCCTTCAAAATTCCCCACCTCTTTGACTTAGCACTTCATGAGGTTATTATGATTATCATTATTATAGGTATTATACTAAATCACTAAATGTTTTCAAAGTTAGGCTACATTAAAAGTTAAGCCTTTTTTGGATCAAATGAACTTAGAAAAGACCCTAAGAGTGTTTTAAAAAGTAAATTAACACCTGAAATAGCAACTTATGAAACAATAACCTAAATAAAGAATAGTCACAGCCAGAGTATGAATGGGTTGTTTGAAGGGACAGTGGAGACCTGTTGTGAAAAAAAAAAAGAAGATCTCTCCATCCAGGAAACCAACCCTTGCTAATCTGGAAGTTCTTTTAACATTCTACTGTGTTTCTACTTGAAAATCTAGAAGTATAGAAAAGTTGTTAATTTTTAAAATTATTACCCAAGAATCTAGAGGCAAGTCCTTATTAACATTTTGGTATAAATTCTTTCTTCCTGTCTATCTTCCGCTGACTGATTTCATGACATAAGTACAGCTTTTAATTCTCAAGGAGCTTGGGGAAAGTAAAAAAGAAGCACACAGCTTTAACATTAAACTATTAACATAACCATCATTTGTCAGAATTTTTTATGAACAGCTTGCTTTCAAAATACTTATTAATTTAAATTCATCAACTTAAAAGAGTTGATCCAAAGAATTTACATTTATTCAGATATTACTGTTACACATTCCTGCAGGTTTCCTGAGTTGCATAACTATATATTTCCCTCCTGACAGAAAACCCAGTGAGGATTACAGAATTCTGCAAAGTCAGGAGGAAGCAAAAGGAAATTAAAATTTGTGAGGAAAAGGACATTACACAGACTTTGTTCATTTGTTTTAATTAGTATAGCTGAATTTTAATTATCACAATTCTTCACCAGACACTAATAAATGTGCCAAAACTATCTTGTAACGTTAACAGAGCTTTAACAGTGCAAGTCTTTGTTTAATTTTATTCGAGTCTTTATTTGTTTTTTGTTTTTGTTTAAATAATTTAAACAAGAAGGAAAGGGCATTATAAAAAGATATGTAGAATAAATTAAAAAATCCATTTGACCACAATCTCCCTGAAGACAGGGAGATTTCTGTTGCATTTATTATTAGAGACTTGCATGTAGCATAGTTGTTAAATTGTGCCTGAATGGATGTAAAAATGAACAACCCTGTCAGTTATCTCCTCAAATAGACTATAATGATCATATGTTTATTTCTAATTTGTGCATGCACAAAACATCAGCAGGATGTACTCACCCCAGAGTCAGTCAGTAGATACTCCTTAGCAAGAAAATTGTACTCCTTAACAAGCACGTTTTCTGGAAGGAAGAACTTTCATCCTTTCCCTTGTAAAGGTCAAAAGAGCCTCAACATAACCCAGTCAAATTAGTATAATACCAGAGGAAGCTGGAATCTACGGCTTTCTCCCTCACTCTGACAGAAAAATTTAAAAAGCACATTTAAAAATTGTGGAATTATCTGGGCTCCGCTGGCTCACACTTGTAATCCCAGCTACTCAGGAAGCTGAGATCTGAGAATTACAGTTCGAAGCCAGCCCAGGCAGGAAAGTCTGTGGGATTCTTCACTCCAATTAACCACCAGAAAGTGGCGCTGTGGCTCAAAGTGGTAGAGTGTTAACCTTGAGAAAAAGAGTTTTGGGACAGTGCACAGGCCCTGAATTCAAGCCCCACAATCAAACAAACAAAAATGCAGAATTATCCAGAGGAATGTCTTGCTTCCCTGTATGACAATGTCATGAGGCTAACACAAGCGATAGAAATAGTTAGGACAAGATTTGCCCTTCCAAATCAGTCTAGCTATTTCTGTGAGGCTCTTCTTATGTATGTGTCAGTCTCTTTCTCTCACTGAAGTTTTTACTTATGGCATTTTGGGAGATGAGACAAAATGCTGCCTTTTTTAGTAAGGGCTCCTGATCCTAGCCATGCTAGGTGACTCCTGAGTCTCCTCACTTCAGTTCTCAATGGTCACCACTGGACTAGATTCTGGATGATGCTACTTGCCTGATTCCTTCACTTTTACCACTTCTTGCTTAATTCATCAGTTCTTACTTAATCCTTTGCTTGGCTGAATTTGCTGTTGGTTGGCTCTGCTAGGCATGAAAATTTTGAACCCATCCTTATTGAGATCCCTAACACCCCCTCACCCCACCTCTTCCAGTCTTGGTTGAATGCATAAATTAGCTCATGGATGAACTCTTCCTGCTCATTTACCCATAACCACCTCTCGTTCAGAACCAACTACAAACATTAGGTCCTGCACAGAACTGTTTACATACTGAAAATGAAAGCCTTCAAATTACTATGAAAATAACTTACATATATATATGTGTGTGTGTATATATATATACCTTAATAAAATATAAACAAGACAGAAATATCACAAAATAGGTTTTAAGGCCTCTTCATAATCTAATTCATGAGGAACAGCTACCAGTATCATTTTATGAGCATTCTTGAAAATTCTTTCCAGATTCAACATCTTATTTGTGGGAGCAAGATTTGTTTTATTGTGTTACCAGCAATTCGGGATGAGAGTCACAAGAGGAAGCAATCACCATGTTATGCGCATACAGTGTAGTCAATAAATAGTTTTGGCACTAATTATAGAGTAAATCCATTGCCAAGAACCAAAGTATGGGAGAATCTGTCACTGGTCCACACCTGTTTGTTTCCTTGATTGGATGCTCTGACTTCAAAGACATTTCTCTGTAGGATGTTTATAGATGGCATACCATGAATGCGGAGAGGCAGATGAATAATCTGGCACAGTGGTTCAAATTGAGTTTTGCCTCATTCCAATCAGTGTTGTTTACCTCCTGGGATTCCTTCCTAACGCTGAAAATTTGATGTTTTCTAAAACCTATTTGAATAGCAAGCCTTGTTTTCTATAAGTCAAATACTTTATAGATTTTAACCTTCATGCACATGACATTTCACAAGCATGGTCAAATCAACCATACCTGGATGAATATAAGTTTTACTCATTACCTTACTCATGTAACTGTGACCCCTCTGTACAGTATCTTTACAATAAAAAAACTTAAAAAGTCTGAATCAACCAAAATTTTATTACACACACACACACACCTCTATCCAAACTAAAAAGCTTGTTAGACTAATTAACCCCCAAAACAGGAGAAGAGACAGAATAATTAATAATGGCTATTGGTGTTGGTTCCTCTCACCAGAAATCAAAGATCAGCAATCAGACCCTTGAATCTGGATCTAGATGTCTAGTGTGTGTCACATTTATTTAAATGCTGTATATAATACTCTCCCATCTAAAATCATGCATAATGGAGGGTTTAGCAAGTACACATCTTACATCCTAATCCCCCAAATGCCACCACAGCCTTTCCAGGAAATCGCTATCGGATGTAAAATAAGAGCACAGAGCTGCACTATTTTGGCTTTTTTTCTTTAAGAAACTAAATTTGCATCACCCTTGTGCCATATGTTCAGGTAGCTTTCAATGGTACCTCATGCAGCTGTGTCATTGAATTCCCCCGCCTTAATGAATAAACTAATTACAGCCTGAAATGAACTCTTGCAGGCAAGCTATCTCCTGCCATAGATCAAGGAGAGGACTTAATTCCCACAGCTACCTACTCATTTGCATTAGCCATAAAAAGTGTACCAGAGCATCCTTCCCTGTGCTAGCTGGGTGACTAGGGCTTCACTGGTAGGATGGCATGCCACTGGTATGAATTCCTCACAGTTCTACATTGTAGCAATAAATACATCACCCCCACAATGGTTCTGAAGTCATGGTCTAAGTAGGAAGCTATTGATTTGCTTGAGTTGGATGGCAGTGCTAATGGAATTGTAAGTTTCACTGCATTAAATTTTACAGTTGAGCACTATTACTCATTTGGGTCTTGGAGTTCTATTTCATTACAAAAGATTTCCAATCAGATCAAAATAAAGGTTTGTCCATTTGAAGCATTTAAACTAATATAAGAGTGATTGTATCAAATATAAATATAGCTAAATCAATGACAAAGGCAATCAAGTAAACAAACTACAGGGAGAGAGAGAAAGACAGAGAATATAAATTGGCATTCATTCTCTTCTCCCAAATTGGAATGGATTTCAATGACATGGTTCTCAGATGAATACAACCTAATAGTGGCTTCACTGCCAAGTTAACACCTTCTCACCAGCAACAAGTCTCTCTTAAGAGAATGAATACAGAGAGCCTTGGGCTCCTTTGCCTCCTTCCTCGGAGTGCTTGTAAAATTTTCCATCAGAGTTGCAAAATTTCAAAAATTGAAAGCTGGAACTACCTTTCACAAAAGTGAATTATAGCTCCAGCTCTAGGACCCACACTCAAATAGCTTCTACTTCCCTTTCCACAAACCATGGCATGCATACCTATACCATGAGTAGAAGAGGACACTCTATACCTTTGAGACCTATATGATACATGCCCTCTATCTATCATATAGATAGTAGTAGGTCAAATCTCCTGCCTTCTATTTTATTCATAATGCATTCTGATTCTCTTCTCCAAAACACCCAATCATTACCAGCATCAAAGTGGGATGTTCAGAACAGATTGCAAGTTATTTTTGCAGACCTGTAGCCTCTTCCTCTGCATTATGTCTTATGTCTCTCAGAAGCACAGTAATGAAGTAACTTCAGAGGTCATAAGATCCTTGTAGTAAGTTAGATGAAGTTTAAATTATCTTGGTCAAAAAAGTGACCTTATAGTAGAACTAGATAGAATACCATAATAGTAGACCAGTGAAAAGTAAGTAATAAATTCCATTCTTCATAATAAATTCCATTTATGTAGGATGGTATCATTTACAAAATATTTCATACATTTTTGCTTCCTATTCAACATCTATTAAATAATCTATGTGTTCTAATACAATATGGAAAAATAAATGTTTTATTTTTATATAACATGGAAATATTATTGATAATATAAATCCAGATCCTGTCCTTCTATACTTGTTGTTGATCTTTCGTACCAGAACACAGTACCTGAGATAATCAGCTTCCAAGGAGGGAAGGTTTCAGAGGTTCATTCCATGCTTGATTGTCCTTGTGCCTTTGGGGCTTTCTAATCATGGTGAGAAATGTATGGTGGAACCAAGCTGCATACCTTCTGGTATCTGTGAAGTAAAGAGAGAGGAAGAGGAAGGGCTGGAGTTCCATTTTCCTCTTCAAGGACACACTCCCAATAACTTAACTTCTTCCAATCATGACATATCTTTGAAAGGTCCTACTTCCAATAGCAATAGGCATAGGCATTTGGGGGACATTTAAGTTCTGAACTACAGCATGTAACTATCTATGTGCAACTTGTTCCTCCTCAAACTTCTAGTACCCTGCAAACTCTATATCCTGCACAATCTTTCCATTTACTTCTCTGCTTTTCCCTAATTTTGCTTTACCTCTAATGAAATAACACCTACAAGAAAATGTTGTATTAAGACAGATGTTACTCAATTAATTAATTAATTAATTAGGTTAAATATCCAACACTACGAAATAACATCATCGTCATACAGACTCAAAATATGTCTGAAGATTTCCATGAGGTACAGATTTCTTCTCTTCTCCACTATGCTAAAGATGCTCCATCTTTCTCAGGAAAGTTTTGTTTGGGGTATTTTTGTTTTGTTTTGTTTTTATGGGGTTTTTGGTATTTATTTATGTTTAGATACTAAAGTTTGGATTTGGCTTTGCACTTGCTAGGCAAGCATTCTGCCAGTTGAGCAACACCTCTGGCCTTTGTGTTTTAGAGTTTTTACACTTTTGCCCAGGGTAAACCTTGGACCTCAATAATTCTATCTCCAGCCTCCTAGGTAGCTTGTATCACAGACGCACACTACCATGCCCAGTTTATTGGTTGATAGGTTTTGTCTGGGCTAATTTTGAGCCACAATCCTCCTGATCTCTGCCTCCTCAGTAGCAGGGATTATGTGTGCCACAATGCCTGGGTTTCATTTTTCCTTGCAATATCCTCTATAAGTATAGCATCAATAGCCATACCTTCAATCTTACCCTGAAAAGAAGATCCATTGTTGTACCCATCGGAGTTGTATCAGGAAGTAAATTCAAACTAGACCTGTAGGAGACTTTATTCAAGGGTGTGGATAGGGCTGAGGTTTAGGGAGATCAGCAAGAGATGGAGTTATATTTTGTAGCTGGTAAAAGGAGGGTGGCTGAAAGGGAAAAGATTACCAGGAGATTATCAGGAGAAATGATGGACACAGCTATTCTGAACCCCAGGAAAAGAACTATTGGGAAAGGCTGTGGCCTTGAGAATGGAAGCCTCCAGGCTTGGAAATACAGATTGGTGAGAGAGCATTTGCCTAGCATGTGTGAGTCCCTGAGTCTGATTCCCAGAAACACAAAATGAGGCAGGCAAGGAGGAACAGTCAATTGTGTAATCCATCAGGGTGAGGCCAAGACTGCACACATTAACTTAGATGCCTTGTCAGTCCCCACCATTGGTCAAATCAACCCAAAAGTCAGTGGGCAAAAGATCCCTGTAAATTATAGGCCACTCAAGAGGCTGAAGGAGGAACAGCTGATCTAGACAGCAAACAGGAAGAAATCCAGCAAAATGGATCTGTTAATGGAATTTCAACCATGGTGGCATTGAAATGTCATGGAGAACAAGACAAATTGCTTTAGGCCATGAAGTATTCTTTATTCATATTGATACACAGGGTTTCCCCACATAAATTATTTTCTCCATTATACAGCAATACTAAAGTATTTGAGGAGATTGAATATCATGGGAATAAAATGCATAGATTCTTACAGAATATGTGCTTGAAGTCAACTTGAAGATTTTGGCTTAAACCTTAACCTGTGGCAAATACCATACCTCATTACTCAGCTAGGCTGCCCTAACAAAATGCCACAGAGTAGGTGGTTCAAACATCAGCCATTAATTTCTCACAGTTCCAGAGCTTGGAAGCCTGAGATCAGGATGCCAGGTTGGTCAGTTCCTAGTAAGGGCTTCCTCCTGGCCTGCAGAGAGCAACCTTCTCATTATGTCCTTAGGTTGGAGAGACAGATAGACAAACAGACAGACAGAGACAGAAATGGGAAAGAAAGATAGGGGAGGGAAAAATAGGAAAGGGGAGGGAATAAAAGGAATCTGAGACTGAGATACAGACAGAGAAGTACAGACAGACAGAGACTTATTAAGGCACTAATCCTATCATGAGCCTCATGACCTCATCTAAAACTTTCTTCCAAAGACCCCCCATCTCCAAATACTCTAATTAACATAAAAACTGAGAAGAGGGGCCCTGATGCCAAATAATGGAGGTGGAAGTTTTCCAGATAAAATCCAGGACATGATTTTAAATCTGAATTCCAAATAAACAATGATTTTTTTTTAGTTTAAATATAGTGAAAGTATCACCCAAAGAAAGGGCAAGTATTGATAAGTAAGTGTTCTTCCCTAGCCTACAACATGTTCAAATCTCAGTTCTTCAGTGTCTTGGTTGGGTAACTGCAAACACATTCATTAACGTCTTTGTACTTAGTTCTTCCCTCTCCAGAGGGGAAATAATAAAGGTACTTGCTTGAACAATTGCCATGACAATTAAATGAGTTTGTAGTCAATTATGTTATAAACTCATTCATAGCACAATTCCACTTTTTCGAGTCTATAAAATGAGTCCCAGACTAACTAGTAACAAATTCAACAATAATCAATGCAGTTTAAATCTTTAGTGACAGGAAGAAAAAGAATGGAGAAAGATCATGTTCTAATAATGTCCAAGAATGAGAATCACATTCTCAGACATAAAAATGAAAAATAATTTTTAAAGTATTGTTGTTATAAAGGTAATGTACACAGGGGTTACAGAAGTCAGGCAAAGAGAACACTTCTTTTTGGACAATGTTACTCTTCCCCCATTCCCTCCAAGTTTTTCCCTCCCATCCCAACCTATAAATTATAGGTTCATTTTTTTATTGTGAAAATACTGTACAGAGGGGTTACAATTACATGGGCAAGATAATGAGTACATTTCTTATCAAGCATTGTAGCCTCCTCCTTTGTTTCCCCTTCCCATCCCATCCTCCCCCCGCCCACCCCCACCCAACCCTCCTCCCCCACCCCCATCAAAGTTGTAGAGTTCATTTTTGACATAACGACTTGTACATCTCATTGTTGCAATGGATCCACCTGTATCCCTAGTTAAACGATTTGTTTTTTCCCTTCCCTCCACAAATTATACCAATATCAAATACAGTGAAAGCAGGGGTTATACAGTGGGGGAGGGACATACAAAGCAACAAAGAAATCATCTTATAAATGTGTTAGAAACAATCGCATGAAAGAAAAAAAAATATTTGAATACATATCTTAGGGTTCATTTCCCTAACATCAACTTATCTGACCTTTTCTGCTTGTCTCAGACATATACTAGTAAATAGGTTCATTTTTACCATAGTATCTAGTGAGTATCACTGTTGCATTTGTTTACTCTTTATCCCTGAAAAAAAGAATTTTTAAAATCACTTTTATCCATATGTGAAATTTCATTATTTAAATTTTCTGTTACATCAACACATTAGAGTTTTCCTGCTGGACTTCAAATACACCCCAATTAGTAAAGCCTGTGTGGCACAGGATTGGGCGAGAGTAAACAGGTGCAGATTGTTAAAACATATCATTATTGTTTGGTCATTGCTGAGCTAGTCCAACACTGTCCTAGTCACCTTAACTAAAAACACAAGTAAATGAAGAAATGTGTCAAGCAAGAGACGGCTCTGGAACCCATATCACTACGCACTTCTGTATCACTATTGAAAGCCCAATTCCCATTAGATGAAGAACAGTAGAGAAATGGAATCAGATAAGTTGGTCACAGATCCACCTACTCAGTGACAGACCCAATTCAGCTTTGTCAGGTTGAAATTTTCTGTGAGATTAAGAAGCCACTCAAAGATCCTGAGGAGAGAACTAATATCATCTGATTGAAAGAAACTGCATTAAAAAATTATGCAGGTATTTTTTAAAAGCCCACATCTACACTTGTACACCCCACACACACAGTCACTCATACAGACAGACAGACAGACAGACAGACAGACACACACACACACACACACACACACACACACACACACACACACACACACACACAGAGTACATCTCAAAGCAATAAAGACCTGCAGAGAAGGAAGGTAAAATGTGCTTGCCAAGCTATCATTACTGAACAGGGGGGAAGCCTGAAATCAATGAAGGATCAGTCATGGGAAATTTATACGTTAATATTGGTTATACCTTCAAATTAGTGCAGTGAAATCCCTGACCAAATCTAGAATACCATTTAAATGGATTTGCAGAGATATTTATACATCCCTTGGAGTCATTAAAATGTTCTCAATCAAAATTTGTCACTTATCCCAATTAAGGGCAGGGAAAGTAACATTTATCATGGTACAGATGAAGTGAGTTTCCTTGTACCACTGGAGGACATAGTTTTCCTTAGAAATCTGTAACACATTTACGTACATAACTTGTGAATGAGGATGCAGATTTATTGATTGTACTTAATTTTCTTCAATCTTTATTGCTTAATAAGATTCTCAAATGCCTCAGAAAATTCCAAACACAAAACATGCCCCTGGTATCTTCCAAGAGTTTAATAAAGCATAGATTTTGAGCTATTGGCCAAAATAGCCCCATGTAATGGACAATTTACACACATGTCACATCTTTTCATCTCCCTTGTTTTCACGGAAAAGGTCAAATCCATCAAGTCAGCATGCCTAGCTAGAGTTGGGGAGGAGTGTCATTTCACAACCGTGAAGTGGAACTCACAGTAAATGAAGCCAATCTTTCAGACAAGGAAAAGAGATTATGAGATTATCATTTTCTCATCAATTGAGAATTGCTGTGCATAAAAATAGAAATTATTGAGGGAGAAAAAGTCAGAATAGTTACCAGGAAAAGAAGAGCACTAAGTAAAATGATTTCTCATCTAGAAATGGCTTTCCATTTCAGGCCAAATAGAAAGCTCTGAGATACATCAAAGATAAGATAGTAAGGGGGGGGGGGGGGGGGGAATATTCTCCTGAAAACAATTTATCTGTTTCTTTATCCTCCAAATAGAATTTGTGAAACAAAATGATCCTAATAACCTTGGACATGTCACTCACTGGCAACAGAAGCACTGTTTTTACTGGTTAAAGAATTCTGCTTACCTAAATTTGGCTTCAAATATAAATATGATATTCCTAAACATGTTAGCAAGAAGTGATGTAAAGACCTAACAGGCTTGGGCTGGGAAGGTGGCTCAGTGGTAGAGAGCTTGCCTTGCATGCCTGAGGCCCTGGGTTCGATTCCTCAGCACCACATAAACAAAAAGAAAAAATAAAGCCGGAAGTGGCGCTGTGGCTCAGGTGGTAGAGCGCTAACCTTGAGCTGAAGAGCTGAGGGCTAGTGCCCAGGCCCAGAGTTCAGGCCCCACGACCAGACCCAAAAAAAAAAAAAAAAAAAAAAAAAGACCTAACAGGCTGATGGATGAGAGGGCCTAACATGCACTTTTAAAACCTTACAAATATCCTGTTTAACTTTCTCCAGATAAGCATCTCCCAACAAAAAGGTGTTCTGATAATAAGGAAAGTAAAGAGTCTTTCCAGCCTGCACAGAACTAACTTTTCCATGGAAAAAAATGATACTAGAACTTTGGGAAATGCTATGTGATACCAAAACAGTATTCCAAGGAGGATGAATTCTATTAAATTTTAAGTAATCCAACCACCTTGGATGATGCTGGATATATAAAAGGTGTCCTGGTGCAGTGGTGAGCTTCAGAGAATTCTTAATGATTTCTGAATAATAGAAGTACAATTTTTAGACTGATCCAGGAGAGATGACAGGGACAAAGAAGACCAAGGAGCCAGGAAGATAAGAGAAAGGCCAGCGTATAATAAGAAGCAGAATCCTAGCAACTCAGGAAGCTGAGAACTGAGAGAATCATGATTTGAAGCTAGCCCTGGCTGGAAGAAAGTCCACAAGACTCTTATCTCCAGTTAACCATCAACAAGCCACAAGTGGAACTGTAGTTCAAGTGGTAGGTCCTAGGCAAAAAGCTAAGGTACAATACCCATGTCCTGAGTACAAGCTCCAGTACCAGAACAAAGGGGAAAAAATAGACTATAAGAACACCGATGAATAGATGACAGCACAGGATCCTCAGATTAGTTAAATTTTAAATTATGAAGACAAGAACCCCACAAAGAGAATTATTGTCAGAATGAAAATTCAGCTAGAAAACATCTACAAAAATAATCTAAACATCTGAATTTAGACATCAGCTGCAGCGAATCTGCCTCTTGAGGTTTAGAGAAGATGGCTCAAACCCTTTTCCATTTCCACTTTCCATATTTCTGCAGGTCATGAGAACTTGGCTTCCCAGAGTTCCATCTGGAAGATTTCTTTTGTTATTCTCAGCTTCTTATGACTCTGACCCAGTAGGATAGTCCCACACACACAAGACTTTTAGCCACAGAAAATTTGTATTTGAGAGTTTTATATTACTGCAGAAAATGAGCATATTATATATATATATATATATATATATATATATATATATATATATAGTTGGAAGTTTCAGGCCATGGCTGATTGACTTGTTACTCTGGGCCGATGGCATCACATCATTGCAGAAGTCAATGGAGGGGTAAAACTCCACACATCATGGTGTGGATGTAAAGAAGGCCCTTTAAAGGAACCCCTCAGACATTGGAAGACCTCCTACTAGATCCTACTACTTAAAGCTCCACCACCTCCCTACAGAATCAGGCTTAGGTCTAATCCTCCAGGAAGACATTCAAGATCCAAATTATAGCAGAATTGTTTCACTGATCAAATCTCTATAGAGGATTGTAGAATCAAAGAAGTATCACAAATCACAGGATGCAACTTACTAGAGTGTGCTAACCTTTAGTTACAGTCATAACTTTAATTTATAGTCATTCCTAACCTTTGAAATCATCTTAGCCAGCCCATTACAGGGCTGTATCTCAGGCTGCAATTTGTGTGTGTGTGTGTGTGTGTGTGTGTGTGTGTGTGTGTGTGTGTGTGTGTGTGTGTCTGTCTGTCTGTGTCTGTGTCTGTGTCTGTATGTCTATGTCTGTGTGTCTATGTGTGCCAGTCCTGAGGTCTGAACTCAGGTCCTGGGTGCTATCTGTTAGTTTTTGTTTTTTTGCTCAAGGCTGGCACTCTACCACCTGAGCCACACCTCCACTTTCAGCATTTTAATGGTTAGGTGCAGACAAGTGTCCTATCATGGATTTTGCTGCCTCGGCTGGCATCAAAATATGCCTCAGATCTCTGCTTTCCAAGTTCCTAGGATTACAGGAATGAGCCACCAGCGCCCAGCTCCTAACTCTTTCAAAATGCAATTGTTATCCAGACCCTGATTTTGTACCGCAAGACCCCAACATAGCCACATACAAAATTACTAAGCTCCATTTGAAACCAACCGGTTAGAACCAGGAGCACATTTTTTCCCATAAAAGTAATGTTATAAATCAGAGGCTCTCAAATATTAATGTGCATATGAATAGCATAGAAGGCTTATTAAAAGTAGATCCCTGAGAGCTCTCCCACCAGAGATTCTGATTCTGGGATGGAATCCAACAAGCAACATTTTGATTAAATACCCAGGTAATTCTGATGTAACCACACTTTGGGCAATAATTGCTATTTGCGGTGATGAGATTTTCTTGATACCCTCACAAAACTAATTGAATCTCTAATATAATTTAAATTGTGTGATGATAACTTTCATCCTTGAGCATTTCCTCCTATAATCTCAGATCCTTATACTAAAAGCCCAACAGCTTTGAGCATTAGGAGCTGATAAGAGACCAGAAAGGTAGGGAGTGAGAGAATGTAGCAAAGGGCAGCCACTATTGTAGATGACTGCCCAGAACTCAGATTCGTCCCCCTGAACCTGTCACTCATGCAAGATTCTAAGAACTTGTGGCTTAAAAGAAATATGATGACTTTCCAACTAACTTCACTTCTTACCAAATAATAAAATTAAGCAAATCTGCCTCATTCGTTTCTACAGAAATCCACAACTAACTCATCTTCAAATTCATCATCACCACCACCACAGAGATTAATTATAAATAATGACAGGAATTAATTGCAGAAAGTTACAAAAAAAAAAAGAGGTAAAACAAAGACAAAGTTGAATGTTGTTTTGTGAATAAACACCAATTAAAAACATATTAAAAAGCTAGGCGCTGGTGGCTTATGCGTATAATCCTAGCTACTCAGGAGGTTAAGATCTGAAAATCATGGTTCCAAGCCAATCCAGGCAAGAAAGACTGTAAGAATCTTATATCCACTAATCTTCCCCAAAAAAGACTGAAATGGAGCTGTGGCTCAAGTGGTAGAGTACTAACCTTGAAAGAAAAAGCTCAGGGAGAGTGCCCAGACCCAGAAGAGTTCAAGCCCCAGGACCAGCATCAAACAATCTAAACATACCAAACATTTAGGGTAGAGGAACTCTTGATAACATTGCATTCAGAAGATAACATGCATATTTAGAATTGTTCTAAAAGACTGAAAAATTTCAGAGCTTTGTCCCTTGCTAGAATCTCAGTATAGTAAAAGTTACTAAAACACATGAGACATGAGCAGGAAATCTTTTAACTCAAATTTTTTTTCAAGGACTCTGGGAACACACAGTGGATACTCAGGAGAGGAACACAAAGGTGCAATGCTTATGTGAATCTGGTCATACAAAATAATATTTATCGAAATGAACTCCAAGAAATGGAAACAAGAGGTTTTTCTCTTTGTTAAAATTTTTTTCATCAAGCTTATAGCAGAGTAACTTCTAAACGTTGAGTGACACAACATGACAATTTTATTGGATGACCTTTCAAAAGCAAGATCTAATTAGACATGCTGATGTGCAGTTCTGAATTATGAAGGGCAAGACGAGATCCATAATCCCCCCACCATCCCACCGAAACATTTGGGAGTAATATTGCTAATTAAAATGCAACATTGCCACCTGGAAACAGAGCTCCCTGCTCAAATCCATATTGGCTGAGCCTGCTCTGCCCTCTCCCTTTCCCCTACATATTACCTACTATTTTCCAATGCAGAGTCCCTCTTAGTACAATTTTTAATGTATTTTTATAACAGATGCAGTGTGTTTACTTGGGTGCCTGGAGATGGAATCTCTTCAGGTGGGTAATTATTAGAATGAGAAAAGGCAAGAAATCATGGTAATCCTCACCTCACCTTCTGCACATAACAGATTCCACATGGATTAAAGACTTAAAGCTAAAAATAAATCTGCAAAAAAAAAAAAAAAAAAAACCTGGGAGAACAAATGAGCAAGTTTGCAACAGAGTCTATACCACCACCCCCCCAAAACTAAATTCTAGTTTTAAAAAATAAACCTGGTAATACACTAATGGGGAACAGGCAAATATAAATTATAGTATTCATCCAGAATAACATGTGATCAGTAAAATAGCCCTATGAAAGGATGAGGCAGCACTGTACGTACTAACACAGAAAGATGTTACATATTTTGATAAGCAAATAGGGAAAATAAACTACAGTATTTGTCAGACAAAAACAAGAATCTTGAGGGAAAAATACCTAATCCTCACATTTGTAGTATTTGTGTACAAGAATATGGTAAAGCCAGGTGTCCATGGCTTACACTTGAAATCCTAGCCACTTAGGGGGTGAAGCCTGAAGGATCCAGTTACCCAACAAAATTCCAGGATGGATGTAGGTATGGCTCAAAGAGTAGAGAGCCGGCCATGAGTAAGAAAGCTAAGCCAGTCCAGTGCGTACATACACATACACACACACACACACACACACACACACACACACACACACACACACACCTATTACTACTACTACTATTGCTGTTGCTGCTACTACTACTATTACTCCTATTACTGATGATGATGACGATGATGATGATAATGATGATGATGTAGACATTCTGTCTATGGCATATTTATACCTTTCAATTTTTACTATAATAAAGTACAATGGGATCATATCATTAAAGAAATTTAAATTGTTAAATTCCATTCTACCCAGAGAGAAAAGGGAAATCAATTGTGGTTAAAAGTACAGAGCAAAAGCTAGGTGCCAGTGGTTCATGCCTATAATCCTAGCTACTGAGGAGACTGAGATCTGAGGATCAAGGTTCAAAGCCAACCTGGGCAGGAAAGTTTGTAAGACTTATCTCCAATAAACTACCAACCAGCCAGAAGTGGAGCTATAGCTCAAGTGGTAGAGTACTAGCTTTAAGAAAAGAAGCTCACCAGGAGCAGCTGGATTTAGATCTTCAAAGCAGAACTCACACCAATACTCCTCCATCTCTTCAATGAAATTGAAAGCAAAAATTCACTACCACACTCTTTCTATGAAGCCAGCATAACCCTCATCCCCAAACCAGGCAGGGACTCATCAAAGAAAGAGAACTATAGAGCCATTTCTTTGATGAATATCAACACAAAACTTCTCAACAAAATCTTGGCCAATCGACTTCAACAACTCATCCAAAAAATCATACACCACGATCAAACAAGACACATCTCAGGGATGCAAAGCTGGTTCAATATATGCAAAACAATTAATATATTCATCACATCAACAAGAGCAAGGATAAGAACCACATGATTATCTCAATCGATGCAGATAAAGCATTTGACAAGATCCAACACCCCTTTATGATGAAAGCTCTGAAAAACTAGGAATCCATAGAACATTCCTCAATATATTAAAGGCTGTATATGACAAATCTATAGCCAGCATTATACTTTATGGCAAAAAGTTAAGGCCATTTCCTCTAAATTTAGGAACAAGATAAGGATGTCCACTCTCTCCTCTCTTCTTCAACCTAGTATTAGAATGCCTAGCTACAGCAATAAGACAAGATGCAGACAAAAAGGGGATCCAAATAGGGAAAGCTGAAGTAAAACTCTCCCTCTTTGCAGATGGCATGATCTTGTATTTAAAGAATTCCATAGACTCCACTCCCAAGTTACTTGAGCTGATCAGAAACTTTGGCAAAGTAGCCAAAGTTAACCCTTAAAAAAAAAAAGTAGCCAAATTAACCCTTAAAAATCAATGGTTTTCCTGTATGCCAATAATGAGAAGAGAGCAGCTTAAATTAGGAAAGCAACCCCTTTTGTAATAGCCCCACAAAAAATAAAATACTTAGGAGTTAGCCTAAGAAAAGAGGTGAAGAACCTCTATGACAAAAACTTTAAAAACCTGAAAAAGGAAATTAAAGCAGAACTAAGCAATTGGAAAAACCTCCCATGGTCTTGGATTGGGAGGATTAACATCACGAAAATGTCAATACTGCCAAAGGCTATCTACAAATTCAATGTGATGCCTCTCAATATCCCAACCTCATTCTTCAATGAAATAGAAGAAGCAATCCAAAAATGCATATGGAACAATAAAAGACCCCGAATAGCAAAAGCAATCCTTAGTAGAAAGAACAGCACTGAAGGAATATCAATTCCAAATTTCAAACTCTACTACAAAGCCATAGTAATCAAAACAGCTTGGTACTGGCACAAGAACAGATCTGAGGACCAATGGAATAGAATTGAAAACCCAGAAATGAACCCACAGACCTATAGCCATCTAATCTTTGACAAGGGAACTAAAGAAATAGAATGGAAGAAAAACAGCCTTTTCAGTAAATGGTGCTGGCAAAATTAGTTAAACACTTGTAGAAAACTAAAGCTAGATCCGTATATATCACCCTGCACCAGAATCAACTCCAAATGGATCAAAGCCCTCACAGTCAAAGCAGACCCTGAAAACATTATAGGATGGAATAGGAGAAACTCTTAATAAAGACCCAGAAACACAACAAATCAAAGAAAGATTGGACAAATGGGATTGTATGAAACTGCAGAGCTTCTGCAAGGCAAAGGACATAGCTAGCAAAATCAATAGAAAGCCCGTGGGCTGGGAGTAGATCTTCACTAGCCATATGGACAAGGGTCTCACATCTAAAATATACCTGGAACTCAAAAAATTAAATCCCCCAACAACAAATCCTCAAAGAAACAACTGCCTGATTAATGAATGGGCTTGAAGAGCCAAGTAACTCCAATTTGAGATTAACCTCACCATCTTGTGCTAGGCAGCCCTCAGAGTAATCCCAAGAGAGAGAAAAAAACACAGGTTGCCACCAACCCTGCCCACCCTTAAGAAAGCAGAATAGTTGCCCAAGTGTTCAACCACTCTGGAAAGCAGTATGGAGATTCCTCAAAAGTCTACACATAGAGCTCCCTTATGACTCAGCAATCCCACTTTTGGGCATTTACCCAAATGATCACAAACAAGACCATAGTAAAACTATCAGCACAACTATGTTTATTGCAGCATTATTTACCATAGCTAAGATATAGAACCAACCCAGATGCCCCTCAGTAGATGAATGGATCAAGAAAATGTGACATATATATATATATATATATACATGTATACATACATATATACAATGGAATTCTATTCGTCCATCAGAAAGAATTACATTGCCCCATTTGTTAGGAAATGGAAAGACTTGGAAAAAATTGTATTAAGTGAAGTAAGCCAGACCCAAAGAAACATAGGTCCTATGGCTTCCCTTATTTGCAATAACTAGTACATGTCTGGGACAAGCAGAAAGGTCAAAAGCTATGTTCATATGACCAGATAAGATGATGTTAAGCCAACAATGAGAAGTACAAGTTGTCATGTCAAAAACGAGCGTTACAATGTTGGGGGGGGGGGGGGAAGCGGGGAGGATTGGGGGGGGGTGAGGGGGAGGCTGGGAAGGGATGTGAAGGGTAAACAAAGGAGGAGGCTGCAATCCTTGATAAGAAATGTACGCATTAACCTGCCCATGTAATTGTAACCCCTCTGTACAGTGTGTTCACAAAAAATAAAAAAAAGAAAAGAAAAAAGATGATGTTAAGCAAAATGAACCCCAAGATAAGGACACAAGTGGTTTTTTTCTTTCTTGCTATTGTTCCTAACATATGTATAATGTACCATGTGATTTTTTTTTGTTTCTTTGTATGTTCCTCCCCCACAGTATAACCCTTGTTTTCACTGTATTTGATGCCGGTGCCCTGCAGCTTGTATATACACTTCTCTAACTTGGAAAGGGGAGGGGGAAAAAACAAAATGCTTAAATAGGGATACAGGTTGACCCATTGTAACAATGAGATGCACAAGACACTATGTTGAAAAACGAACTTTACAATTTAGGTGGGGCACGGGGAGGAGGGGATGGGGGATGTAGTTGTGGAGGTGGGAGGGAAGGGATGGTAGGGGGAAAACAAAGGAGGAGGTAACAATGCTTGATAGGAAATGTACTCATTGCCTTGCTCATGTAACTGTAACCCATCTGTGCAGTATTTTTACAATTAAAAAAATGTATTAAAAAGAAAGAAAGAAAAGAAGCTCAGGGACACTGCCCAGTCCCTCAGTTCAAGCCCTAGAACTAGCACAGAAAAGAATACCAAAGTAGTGCAAAGCCAAACAAGTGCCATCATAAGAGCAAAAGCACATGGCAGGCTGCACGAATTCCAATGCCATCTCTGCCGCTTTTTTATAATATGAGTCACTTGGCCTCTTTGATCCTGTTTTACATTCTACTAAGTGCATATTATAATAACAATTGTGCTGTGGTGCTGTTGTAAAAATCAAATTGTAAGAGTTCCTGTGCTCTAAACAGCCCAATATGGTTTTTGTCATCATTCCATTAAAGAGCATATGCATCACCTTTTGAGGTTTATTCTCCTAATTGAATTCAGTTTTGATAGTAGTATGAACATCTTGTTGGATTCCATGGATTTATAAAATCTATATGTCTAAAACAAGAATCCTAAACATATGTCAACTACTTTTAGCAGTCTTCCAAAGAAACAGTGCTTTGTGCCAGTCAAGGTGGAAAAACGGGTTATGAGAGTTACTGAAAGATAGTATGTGGAATATGGCCACATATACATACTATTCGTGGAAAATTTCTAGAGTAGCTATTTTCAGTTTTTTTTCTTTATAGGTTGATTTCAGAATTTGGTCACAATATAGGTTGCAGTTCCTTCTTAAAAATCAAAACAGTAGCCAGGCACCGCTGGCTCACACCTATAATCATAGCTACTCAGGAGGCTGATATCTAAGGATCGCAGTTGGAAGCCAGCCCAGGCAGAAAAGTCCCCAAGAGATTCTTATCTCCAATTAACCACTCAAAGCAAGGAGTGGTGCTGTGGCTCAAGTGGTAGGGCACTAGCCTTGAGCACAAAGAGGCCCAGGGACAGCACCCAGGCCCTGAGTTCAAGCCCCACAACCTACAGGAAAGAAGGAAGGAAGGGAGGAAGGGAGGGAGGAAGGGAGGGAGGGAGGGAGGAAGGGAGGGAGGGAGGGAGGGAGGGAGGGAGGAAGGAAGGGAGGAAGGAAGGAAAGAAAGAAGGGAGGGAGGGAGGGAGGAACGGAGGGAGGAAGAAAGGAAATCAAAACAGCAATGAAGGGTTTTTTGTGTGTATATTACAGATTCAGTCATTATAAAGACTTTCATACATTCCATGTTGCTTTGATTAACCTTTCCTTTTTTAACATTTCTCATGCATGTTATGATGCCCCAAGGTTTCTGACTCTTACTGTACCTTATTTTGTACTTTGGCTTGGTTAAGGAAGAAAGGGGCTTCAAGGGAGAAAAAATAATTATAATCTCTGTAAGAGCAAGAATTACAGGGCACCTGGTGTTGGCAGTTCTAAAGCCTGAAAACCTATGCTCTGGTTACTGATAGCAGGATCCCACATCAGATATTGGCACCCTAGATACCCTGGCCCCAGGTTTTGGCTGGCACCAGAATGGAGATTCTGTTTGTCTAAAACTATGTTATTTGAGTTTAAACGTTTTCTAAGATTTATTTCAAAATACCGATTCAAGGAAAAATAGTGAGGAGATAAGGAAATTAAAATGTCTTGAATTTGATAAAACAAAGCTTATAAAACTATATAAAGAAAGGCTTCAGGGGGCTGGGAAGGTGGCTCAGTGGTAGAGCACTTGCCTTGCATGCATGAGGCCCTGGGTTTGATTCCTCAGCACCACATAAGAAAAAAGCCGGAAGTAGCGCTGTGGCTCAAGTGGTAGAGCGCTAGCCTTGAGCTGAAGAGCTGAGGGACAGCGCCCAGGCCCAGAGTTCAGGCCCCATGACCGGACCCAAAAAAAAAAGAAAGGCTTCAGAAAAAGAACTGAGGAGAAAGAAAATGGTTTCCTTTAGAGAAGAGAGGATTTGAGAAGTAAGAATTGTCTTAAATATTTGCTCCAAAACTGATAAAGGGAAAATTAAGACAAAACAGAATGTTCAAGTAAGTAGCAGATAGTGGAAGCGGAAAATGGTGTGACTATATGTTGAGTGTTGTAAGACAGAGTTTATAAAACAGTAAAATTGAAAGATTTTTTTCCTAAGGGCAAAATTAATACACTGTTCCCCAAGCATATAAGCCACCTTGGATACAAAGCTGGAAAATACACCAAGCAAGTCTGCACCCATGTGTTCCTCCTTGTAAAAGACCAAGTGACATCTACAAAGCTGTCAATCTTAATTACTATGCAATGGAAATAACTAAATTGTTTACTAAATTGTTTCAAACTTCCAACGCAATTTATTCTGAAGTCTTTTGTCATTGCAATTTAATCCTCTGGAGTGTTCAAATCAGACCCACAGAAAAGTTTCTAAACAATTACATAACAGCTATTTCTCAGGTAGAAACACGGGTGCATGTCAAAGCCATTTTTTCTGCTCAAAAGTTTAAAACCTGAACCCTGTGTATTTAATATATGTTTATCTGAATTAGGGGCGTGAAAAGGAACAACAAAATGGTGAGACAAAGGACAAAGGCTGAACCAATGCAATGCGATACTCACAAGACAGTATGGTAGAAATGAACTTTATAATTTGGGGGGGGGGAAGTAGAGGGAGAGGGAAAGTGGGAGAAAAATGAGGGAGGGGGTAACAATGTTTGACAAGAAATGTACTCACTACCTTACACATGTAACTGTAACCCCTCTGTATATCACCTTGACTATAAAATTAAATTTAAAAAAGTTTAAGACTTAACTCTGAAAGTATAAGACCCTTATTCCCATCATCACCCCACATCAGCAAGAAGTAGCCAGCTAAGGAAAGGCACCCACTTCCCCTTGTTTCTTATGCTTTGCCAGAGTCAGGAATGATAGAAAATGACAACCTAAAGCATTCGCCTCCCGCTGACAGCTGTATCTTAGAACTGTCCTTGCTGCACACCCTGCTGAACCCTCTCCCCTCTCCTTCCCCTTGAGCAAGTGCACCAGCCGATCTTGGAGGAAAGCCTGAGACCAAGGCTACATCTGATGCTACATCCCTGATGATCACAGACTCTGTTGAGAACTTGAAACTCCTCAGTCAAAATAACATTGCTCTTCCACCCCATCTCCATCTCACCCTGCTTCCATCTGCCCCCTACCAACTTCACTCATTCTGCCTAATATATAAACAGCCCTAGTTGTAAGGGAGGTGCTATTATCCCTTCCACAGTGCTGAAGGAGACTTGGTTGCCCTTACCAGGCTTCATCCCTGAATAAAGCCTGTTGGTCTGTTGAGTTCACTTTCTGCCTTTTCTTTATTCTGATACTTTCATGACATACTGTTTCCTTGCAGTATTTATTTTATCTTAAGAAAAAAATGCAATGATCCAACTTCCTGGTTCTTCTACCTCTGGAAAGTCATCTGTCTTCAGCAATGAGGGCAGGGCACTGGACAGAAGGTCCAGTAGGAGTGAAGGCTTGAAGACTCAGCCAATTTGGAATCACATAAAAAGATCCCAGGCAGTGTTTTAAATGCCTTTGTTCATCATTCCTTGGGGCTGGAGAGATGGTACCACAGTGGTACCACAGGCTTGCCCTACATTTAATACCACAGGGCTCTAAGACTATCAAAGCCCATGGGCTGGATGCCATAGGAGGAAAATGCAAGTAGGAGCAATGTGTAAATATGCCAGGGTTCCAATAACCCCAGTTTCCATAGAAGGATGTCTGCAATCGAAGGCCTTGGGGAAAGACTCACTGTTAATTGCCTTCATCATATCCATTCCCCTGTATCTTCCCTTGCTAACACAGCTCCACACTTGCTTAAAGCACAAAAGCCTAACCCCAGGCAACAAAGCAGAACTGGGCCTGCTCAGTCTTGACAGTTCCTTTCCTCACCTTCACAGCTTGCTTTGTGGCTGGGGACAAGAAGGGGTCCTATAACTCAGAGCAATGAAGTTGGGAGTATGTTTCTAAGAAAAGTGTGCACTCTTATGATACAGACAGATGGATGGAGCTGCTCCTTCCTTCCCCTAAGAACAAAACCAAAATCAAAACCCAGAAATGGGCTGGGAAGGTGGCTCAGGAGTAGAGTTCTTGCCTTGCATGCATGAGACCCTGGGTTCAATTCCTCAGCACCCACATAAGCAGAAAAAGCCAGACGTAGCACTATGGCTCAAGTGGTAGAGCACTAGCCTTGAGCTGAAGAGCTGAGGGGCAGTGCCCAGGCCCAGAGTTCAGGCCCCATGAACAACAAAAAAAAAAAAAAAAAATAGAGGCAGGGGCTGGAGATGTACAGTTCAGTGGTAAAGAGCTTGCCATATGCAAGACTCTAAAATTTTTTTAATAAAACAAAACATCAGGAAGATATCAGACATCAAACCCAACCACCTCTGTGGCAGTTATCTCCAGATTTCTCCACAAACCATAATATCCTGTTGTTTACAAATACTTTTCTTTCTTTCCTTCCTTCCTTCTTTCTTTTCTTTTCCTTCGTTCCTTCCTTCTTTCTTTTCTTTTCTTCCTTCCTTCCTTCCTTCCTTCCTTTTCCTTCGTTCCTTCCTTCTTTCTTTTCTTTTCTTCCTTCCTTTCTTCCTTCCTTCCTTCCTTCCTTTCTTTTTCTTTCTTTTTGTTATGGTCCTGGGGCTTGATCTCAGAACCTGGTTTCTGTCCTTGGGCTTTTGTGTTCAAGGCTGGTGCTCTTTCTACCACTTGAGCCACAACTCCACTTCCGGCTTTTTGGTGTTTAATTGGAAATAAGAAGATCATGGACTTTCCTGACCAGGCTGGCTTTGAACCCTGATCCTCACATCTCAGCCTCCTGAATAGCTAGAATCATAGGTGTGAGCCACTGGTGCCTGGCAAACACATTCTTTAGTAACAGTTTCCCTTCTCATTTAAGCTGATGCTTCTTAACCAGGCTTCTTTCCTCTGCAGGGCAGTTAACCCTCAGCTCTTGATTCCTCTCCCACCTTGAGCATACACCTGCCCCCCCAAGAGTGACAGGAAGGTTAGGCAAATGAGGCACAAGCATAAACTTTAACTTAGAATTGACTTGCTGCCCCCAAACTCACAGACTAAGATAAACAAGAATATTTAGCCACTGTGTAAAAAAATTCAAAGAATTAATTATTGTTCCTTTGTTTCAGGCTCCAAAATGGCTCAATACGACACTCTTGCTAATTCTATCTTTACCTAAAATGTTGAGCATTTGTTCAACCCAGATTTTGTTGTTTCTATTGTTGTTTTGTTTTGTTGGGAGTTTTTTTATGCTGATCTTGGGGATTAAAATCAGGGCCTGGGCACTGTCCCTGAGCTTTCTTTGCTCAAGACTAGCACTCTGCCACTTGAGCCACAGCACCACCTATGGATTGTTTTTCTTGTTTGGTAGCCTATTGGAGATAAAAAGTCTCATGGACTTTCCTGCGCAGGCTGGCTTTGAATAGCTCTCAGCCTCCTGAGTAGCTAGGATGATAAGCATGAGCCACTAGTGTCCAGCTTCACCATGGACTTTTTTACATTTAAGTTTTTAAAATATTGTATTAACATACTTTTGTTTATTAAGGATTTTGACACACTTTTACATCTTGTGTCCAAGGGGAGCGCCTTTCTTGCTCTTCCTGGTCCCAGAATCCAACCTGAACATAAACATAATGACAGAGGTAAGTATAAGCATATCTTTTTATTGCAAAACCTCGCCACCTCGAAACTTCCTGGTCTTGGAAGACTATCCCCTAAAAGAGCTAGCTGGTTCTTTTTTTGGGGGGGGGGGGAGGAGGGTCCGATCGTGGGGCCTGAACTCTGGGCCTGGGCGCTGTCCCTCAGCTCTTTAGCTCAAGGCTAGCACTCTACCACTTGAGCCATAGCACCACTTCCGGCTTTTTTCTTTTTGCTTACATGGTGCTGGGGAATTGAACCCAGGGCCTCAGGCATGCAAGGCAAGCGCTCTACCACTGAGCCACCTTCCCAGCCCCATGAGCTAGCTGGTTCTTAGTGATAGTACAGGGCTCATGCATGGATGAGCTAGTGAACTCTTTCATCCCCACTCCAGTCAATAGGAAGCCCCTCCCTCTCCCCCTCCACTGTTGGACTCCCCCTCAGGTCACTATTCCTCTGTCTGGTACCCAGGGCAAGGTACGTCACAATAGAGAAGGCCTTTATACCCCAGTGCACTGAAACTGTTCCAACCAGGTCCTCCTAAGCCTGCTCACCCCGCCTGGCCCACCATTCCTTTCCAAACTATAGTCAAGTCTCCTGCCATTTCTCCCTCCCACATTTCTGCCTCGCTACTCATCAGGTACTGCTTGTGTGACTATTCCCTCAGGGTGATGTGAAGTGCCCTGCCACTGGGGAATTGTGAAGAACCAAGGATCTTCCCAGTAGCCTGGTCTGAGAGTCTCCCTGAATTGTACTAGAGTCTACATTTGCTGGCTAATATGTAGGGAGGACGGTGCTTTTTCAGGAAGATGGTCTGAAGGAATTACTTTTGAGCACCAAGGTGGGAAGGGAAAAATATCTGGAGGAAAGAAAGAACTCACTTCTTGATGAGAGAATTTGCTGGCTTCTGAATGACTGCACAGCACCACTTTCTTCTGGCCTTCTTTTGCCTCTCTGACTAGACTCTGTTTACCTCCTGGGCTTTGCTAAGAATCCTGTCTGCTAGCTCCCTTGTCTCCAGATCCCTAATCTCTATGATGCTTTGGGGGCTGATTTGTCCCCGGCAGCAATTGCGAGTATTTACTGACTATTTTGGTTTAGGCATAAAGTATGCCCCCACCAATTCATGTGTGGAAGGTTTGAGCCTAAACTGGTGGCACTACTGATCATAAGGGTACTGATGCCCTCGGTGGGTCAACCCATTGATGGGTTCATATCCAATGGGCCATTTGGAAGAGAAGCCTGCCTAAAGAAAGGGGGGGGTCACTGAGGGTGTAGCTTCTAAGGTTCTGTCTTGTCCCTGGTCCTTACCTTCCTCCTGTCCACCACCAGGGGAGCCACTGTGCTCTATCACAAACCCAGAACAAACAGAGCCAAGTGACCATGGACTGAAATCTCAGACACTGTGAAGCAAAATAAATCCTTCCTCCTCGTAAGGGAGGGATTCTTTTTTCAGATTTTTTTGTCACAGCAATGGAAAATTCTTAACACATTGACCTTCCTGCGTAATCTCCCAGATGCTCCAAACGTATCCTGTCTAAAACCGAACCCATTAGCTTATCCCACACTACCCAAACATGGAGATTTTCAATACTTCCCACCTAAACAGTAAGGTGCCACCATTGGTCCTTCTCTTTCAGACTTTCCTGCAGTCAACTTATGCTTTATGATGTTGGCAGAGGACTCCTAGCTCTGCATCCCTACCTAATAATTTCAGTTGTTTTTTTGGTTTGTTTGGTTATTTTTGCCATCATCAACCACATACAGTCTAAAAGTCTGAGCCCCCTCTCATTCCAGCTTCATTTCCAGCAATCCCCACACAGCCTCAGGCCCGTGCCCCACCATAGTTCCCACCAAAGCTCCAGATCCACTGACCTCTCTAACTTCAGTACCCTTCACCTCCAACACATCCAAACCATGACAACTATAGTCATCCACCATAGTTCTCACCAAAGCTCCAGATCCACTGACCTCTCTAACTTCAGTACCCTTCACCTCCAACACAGCCAAACCATGACAACTATAGTCATCCACCATAGTTCTCACCAAAGCTCCAGATCCACTGACCTCTCTAACTTCAGTACCCTTCACCTCCAACACAGCCAAACCATGACAACTATAGTCATCCACCATAGTTCTCACCAAAGCTCCAGATCCACTGACCTCTCTAACTTCAGTACCCTTCACCTCCAACACAGCCAAACCATGACAACTATAGTCATCCACCATAGTTCTCACCAAAGCTCCAGATCCACTGACCTCTCTAACTTCAGTAACCTTCACCTCCAACACAGCCAAACCATGACAACTATAGTCATCCTCAATGGTTTTAAATACTCTAGGTGCAAAAGAAAGATATGCTTATTATTAGAAAATAAAGACAAGCCTCAGGTATAAAACTGAAACTAGGGCTGGGAAGGTGGCTCAGTGATAGAGCGCTTGCCTTGCATGCCTGAGGCCCTGGGTTCAATTCCTCAGCACCACATAAGCAATAAGAAAAAAGCTAGAAGTGGTGCTGTGGCTCAAGTGGTAGAGTTCTAGCCTTGAGCTGTAGAGCTGAGGGACAGCGCCCAGGCCCAGAGTTCAGGCCCCACGACCAGACCCAAAAAAAAAAAAAAACTGAAACTACTATGGAATGTCCTTCTACTCACCACTCTGTTATAAGCATTAATTGAATATCTACCATGTGCAAAGAATCAGACAGGAGCTGCATACACAGGAAGAAGAAACTCTTTAGGATGTCTGGATGAAAGAAGAAGAAATCAAAGGAGACAGAGAGAGTCTCTTCATGTTTTACCCTCTGTCTGAAGTGTTCTGTATCCCATTATGTGGTAAACTTGTATCCTTAAAGGTCAACTTAAACCTTTCTTCCTATATTAATCCATGTTCATTTCCCATAGATTGGGCTAATTCCATTTCAGTTTATCCTGTGTACCATGTGTATTCATCTATAGTAGCCCTGATAACAAAACCCCATAAAAAGGTTTCTGATTGGTCTGAGTCCTTCAGACTGGGAACTATGGTGACCCACATCCAGCCCCTGTCACACATATATGCTCTTAAATGAATCATGCTTTGTGAAGTTTCTCTCGAGTCAGGAAAACCCAACTGGTTCCACTAGGTACAACTCCACTTAACAAAAGCTGTGTATATTTTCCAAACACCTGTTTTTATTTAAAGCAATTCTCCAGACCATGTTTTAAATGTAATAACAGATATAACTCATTTTAATAGGACAGGTTATACAATGAGAAAGTCCTACGAAAGCAAATTAGAAGGGTCATTTGCCACTTCTTGTAGTCCCATAGAACCATATAAAATTATTGAGTCTACCTTTCTTACTAAACACCCTGCCAGTTTCAAAGCATTTAAACTAATAAACTAGCTAATCCCTTCAATACCTCACGGGTTTAGCAAATAGTTTCATAGTATTCTAAGAAGACAGAGACAGCTAAATTCTGGTAACCCTAGCTACTCCAGAGGCTGAAATCTTAAGATGGCAGTTCAAAACAAGCCCAGGCAAAAAAGTTGTAAGATTCTTATCTCCAATGAACCACCAAAAAGCTCAAGTGGTAGAATGGAAGTCTTGAGCGAAAAAGCTATGTGAGGGTACCCAGGCCAGAGTTCAAGCCCAGTACTGGCAAAAAGATGACAACAAAGAAGAGGAAGGAAAGGAGGAAGAGTAGGAGGAGGAAGAAGGAAGAAGGAAGTAAAAGAAGAGGAGGGGGAAGGAGGAAGAGGGAGGAGGGAAGAGAGAAGGAGGAAGAAGAAGACAACAAACCCTAGCTAACTAGAAAAGCAATTGGACAACCCAACAATGAGATCATCTGAGTAGTCAGAAGCCAATGCTCATGGTTAAGAGACCTGCAAACAGGCTGGGCACTGGTGGTGCCTATAATCCTAGTTATTCAGGAGAACCATGGTATCCTCAGATCTCAGCCTTCTGAGTAGCTAGGATTATAGGTGTGAGCCACTTAATTGGCTTTTTCTGTGCATTTGATTTTCCATTTCTTCCTAATTTGAGAATTCTTTTTTAACTTACCTCAGACACTGTCAACTCTACAGAAAAGGTAATAGAAGAGCTGGCTTGTGTTACTGGAGTGAAGAGTAGGCTTTTTCCTAGATTGGTCAAGATGGATGGTATGGAAAAAGTTGTTTCTCAGCAAGCAAGTTATCAAATGTTTTGGGATTTTAAAAATTCTAAAATATATAATTTCTTATAAATCCATTTACTAATATATGCACAAGGATATATTGATGGTCAGACTGAGTTCCCTGACCTTTATGATGCTAATTCAGATGTGAAATACTTGATCTTCAAAGTTGATAGTACTAGCCAGGCACTGGAAGCTCATGCTTGTCATCCTGGCTATTCAGGAGGCTGAGATCTGAACACTGTGGTTTGAAGCCAGACAGAGCAGCAAAGTCTCTGAGACTCTTGTCTCCAACTAATCACACATACACAAAAATAACACAAAACCTGGAAGTGGAGCTATGGCTCAAAGTAGTAGAGCCCTCGCCTTGAGCACAAAAGAGCTCCGAGACAGCACCCAGACACCAAGTTCAAGCCTCACAACCACCAGGCAGGCAGGGGAAACACCTGCAAAATATTTCTACTACCAGAGACCCCTGATTCTATCACTCACCATTTGAAGAATATTCTTCTAGAAATTTCACAGACTTAAGACTTCCAAAGCAGTCAAAATTGTCTATGAGAAACAAAGCATTGTTTAGATAAGCAAGAATTTGTGTATCTCAAGGAGGATCCCCACAACTTGAGACACACAGATGATCAATACAAAGGAAATAGCTGCTGTGTCACTGATCAGAACTTACCAATGACTAAGGCAAATTAAGGGGAAACATTCAGGGGAATAAATTATTGAGCATTCTTACATCTTCTTGTAATAATTCTGTGAAGGAGGAAACTTTGTCCTCATTTTTATGCTTGAGAAAACTGAGGTTCTATTTAGCTAAATGATCTCTACTACTAGAGATCATATGACAGGGAGATATTCAAACATAGGTCTTTCTTTCTTCAAATGGAATGTAAGTGTTATAGCCTAACACCTCTATCACCCTTGAGTTAGATGAGTCCAGTTAAATAACTTGAAAAGTTAATGGAGGATTTGGTTACAATAAACTGACAGAGATAGTTGAGTTTTAAACTATCTAGAAAAAAATGTAATGTTGGACTGAGAAAGCAGTTGATTTCTGCCAATCCTCCTTACCGTATTTCCTAGTGATTTTCAGATTCCAGCAATATATATCACATAATCTAAGCTAACCTCTGTTTTGGAAGTTAACAAAATAAGAAGATAACAGAGGAGAAAACAGTAAATGGAATGTGACAATAAGTAAATAAATGAAAGAATCTTTTCATTAGAACTGTAATAAATGGGTCTGCACATTGCTTGAATCCCAGTACTGTACAATGAATAAATACCTATATCTATCAGCTACTCTTTCCATTTTCATTGCTAAATTTCTGTGCAATGGTGAGTTACTGAGCCAGTAAAGAATAAATGGACATTGAAGAAAAGCTTATCATAAAACAATATTTAAATTAAGATTAAATACAGGCATAAACATAGCCCATTATTCTTCTAAGTCAACTTTCAATATTCAAAGGCAGAGTTTTTACTATCTTGAACAAATTATAAAACCCACTGAGAGAGCAGAACTCAATTTAAAAGCAAAGATAGGAAGATGTACTGCACTCATCAGGTTTTTTGCTCAGTGACTGCATAAAAACTTGAGGAAGGTAGTTGAATTCCACAGATTTCCCCTTTGGATGCACTTTTTGGTATGAGGAAGAATGCCCATCTATGGCAGTCTTGTCTCTATCACCATACCCATCCAATCATCATTACAGTTCAGAAGTGGCTGGGTTACCAGAGCGTGATGTCCAGAGTTTATAATTCATCACCATAAGGAAAAAGGCCAATATTCAAGTCTGCAAGTTGTCATGGGGGCTTTACCTGACAGGGCGATTTAGGCTTAGCCTGAAGTAACACCTGCTGGAGCAGGGAAGACCACCCCAGCTAAGCAAAGCTATAGGGAGGAAAAGCTCTTCTAGCTGAAACTGCTTTCTCAAGAAAGAAGAAATCCAACACTAAGCAAGAAGCTGTTCCACAACAAAGGGAAACTTGTAATTTATTATCCCTTTTTTTACAGAGCTTTCAGTCTGTTAGGGCAGAACTTAGACTGTGTCAAAGAAACTGCCAATAGTAAATCATCTAAATGGTCACTCAACATAGCAATCTTGAGATTAGCCCTCTTCATACACTTAGGTACAGTATACAAACAAGCCTGATGTCATGAGAGAACCCAGGTGGAAATGGTAATAAGTATACAGTCAAAGGTAAAATTTGCATGACCATGGGAAGGCAGAACCAAGATGAAAAGCAAGGTTAAGGACTTGCATGGGTCCATTGCATTCCAGTGTCTACAGCTTAGCATATCCAGCACAGATATTAGACACAATAACCTGATGATTAGCTTAAGCTTCCCAACTGGAAGTCCATTCATGCCACTGTAGAAACCCACATCCCAGGACTATGCTTGTGGTGTGGGTTTTCATATCTTGTTCATCCCCTTCGCCTTCACTGGTTAGC
This sequence comes from Dipodomys spectabilis, assembly GCF_019054845.1. Taxonomy (NCBI): domain Eukaryota; kingdom Metazoa; phylum Chordata; class Mammalia; order Rodentia; family Heteromyidae; genus Dipodomys; species Dipodomys spectabilis. The sequence goes on from NW_024870720.1 coordinate 35,355,117, forward strand.
AAAAAAGAATTTCAGAAATAGAGTTCCACTGGCAAAATTAAAGACATCTTAAGTCATGGTGCTGACCACTTGGAAAATAGTAACACTCAAGAAAATATGGTTTGGCCAGGCACCAATGGCTCATGCCTGTAATCCTAGCTACAAAGGAGGCTGAGATCTGAGGATCATGGTCCAAAGCCAACCCCAGTAGGAGAGTCCGTGAGTCTCTTATTTCCAATAAACCATTAGAAAATCAGAAGTGGCACTGTGGCTCAAGTGGTAGAGCACTAGCTTTTGGCTGAAGAGCACAGGGACAGCACCCAAGCCCAGAGTTCAAGCCCCACAACCAACCAACAAAAATAAATAAATAAAAGAAAGAAAATAAATAATAAAAAGAAAATATTGTTTGGTCAAGCTGTTCATAATATTCCTCACTCTTATGTGAAGAGAGAAGAATCTGTAGAGGCCCACATCCTGTGTGCTTAAGGAAAGATATCACACCCACTCGGTCCTCTGTTCTTTCCCTACATCAATAAAAAAGCAAACAGACCAAGAGCAGGTGGTAAGGGGAGAAACAGACAACAGACATTCTAGGATAGAGAGGATGTAATTCTTTGTTTCTGATAGAAGTTCTTGCACTTGTGATCAATTGTCAAGTCTTGAATATATATATAGTGCATACTGTATCAAATGACTATTGGTTACATTGTTTTCAAAAGAACCAATTTGCAGTAGACCACATATTTATACACTCCTAACTCCTACCCAAATGGGAATTACAGTTCCCAGCTGCAAATACAAGATTTCTCAATGCATGCTATCCTTTGTTCTCTGCATTACACTGGATAATTTACTTTTAAGTAAATTTACTTTAAGTGCCAAGTCTGTGGCATTGTACAATTTTCATACAGTAGCACATTGTAGCAATATACCTATCCTGCAGTGCTTCTAGATTAATATTTTAAAACATACTTCTTCAATTTTTTAATTATTTTCATTTAAATCACTTTGAGGATTTTGCAAAACTACATTCTTAAGTGCCTCCAACATACACGGTTTTGCCTTGACACTTTACCTCAAGTATCTTCATTATTTTAGTATTAGATTACATGTCCACTACTCATATAGTATGCCCATGCTCGTTTACTATCAGTGTCAAGCTAATTGCTTTTCTAAACTCTAAACTGAACAACAAGCAAGAAGACATTACAAATCAATGGGCAATAACAGGCAACTGCTGGAGTTCCTGCAATATTAAACACCAAAAATGAAGCAGCCAATCGTACAGACCCAATAGAGGTTTCTTTGCATAATCCTTTAATGAAATGAGACTGCTGCATTAGAAGGAGCTGGGCATCCCTGACCCACATTTGTACAGCAGGGTAGTTGCCCTACATGTCTGTCAAGATTGTGCATTAGAGTGTATTCTTCATCAGTAAGCAATCAAAACAAATATTTCACTTCACTTCATAAATCCGTGCTGTGTGATTGCATCTGACACATCTAGGAGAAGGTAATCTCTTACAGTTCACTTCCTCCTGTTTCTAAGTGTGCGCTGGGTTGACATACAAGGGCTAACGTTCTGGCATGCACTAGAGAGATATGTGGAGTATTCAGAGCATCTGGTATAGTAAGAATTCCTCTTTGGTCAAGGGAAAAAATGGGAATCACTATAACCAGGACCCCTTACTCAAACAGGACTGAGACTGCTGGAGTAATAGAGTTCCCCCAAATTAGGCACAGCAGAAAATTAATGTGGTTTTCTTTACAACAGAAATAAAGGCATGTATTTCAGTGTTGTTTGTTTCAACCTTGTTGGCAATTGAAGAAGAAGAGAAGATGAAATCACTTCAACCTGGTATCAGTAGGGAAATGGCTGGGTAAGTTACTGTCCATTCACTCATGGATTATGATGCAGCAAGAAAAGTAATAAGCAGAGATATCACATAGAGGTTAGGAGAATGGGGTGTTCAGCCAGACTGCCTGCATTTCTCACTTCACCACCTCCTAAACTAGGGGACATGTAATTCAATTTATCTGGGCCTACATTTTCTCAGAAGGGAAATGCTGATAATAACTGTGCCTATTTCACAGTGTTGATGAAGGGATTAAATACAAATGTTTATAGGAGTGGTTTAGACACACCACGTATTCAATAAAGAAAGCTTTGAATAATTAAAAGACTTAATTAAGTCTGGTGAAATTTAATAACTGATTGAATGAATGTCCTTGGCAAAGTCATGTTCACAGTAAAATAATACTTAAAAGTCTCCCTGTAAAACTGTAACCCTATGTATCTACATATATTTACCCAAGACAGAAAGAGATATGGCAAGATACCAGTGTTGGCTGCCTTAAGGATGGGTTTGGAGGAAGGGGAGAGATGAAGAAAAGAGAATAAACCTTTTCATTGTGAGGTGACTATTGTTATAAGCATAAATTACTTATGTGATTTGTTAGTCCAGTAAGGTAATAAAAAATGTATTAACATTTAAACATGTTTAGATACTTAAAGCCAGAAGCTATTTGGCCTTTGGCCAGATACAGAAAATAGAAAATGAGTGGGGAAGGAAGAAAGGCAGTGTGGAAGGAAGACAGGCCTGATGTGTTAACTCCCTCCTACCTATACCGTATAAAGTGACTGTCAGCCCCTAGGGGACACTCACTGGGTGGGTCATTTTAGCTGCAGGTCACTGTAGCACAGATGTTACATTAGTAGAAGCCTCCATCCCAGAGGGCACATGAGTATATGTCAGCAAGAATAGAGTAGGTTATCCTGTAATAAGTCTGCTTTTTGTTCTTATTTCCTTGTTTTCCTGTAGAAATGTCAAGGATTCTGATCTTGCTAAGATCTTTTATCCATTTGGAGTTGATTTTCGTACAGGGTGAGAATCTGGGGTCTACTTTTAGTTTTCAGCATGCAAATAAGCACTTTCCTCAGCACCATGTGTTAAGAGGATATGCTTTTGGCTTGTTTGTCAAATATGAGATGTCTCTAGTTGTGTGATTTTATTTCTCTATCTTCTATTCTGCTCCATTGGTCTTCATGCCTGTTTTTGTGATAGTACCATGCTAATTTTGCTGCTATGGCTCCATTATGCTATTTTTGCTGCGATCGCTCCATTTTATAATTTGAAGTTTGGTAAACAGTGATCTCTCTAGCATTGTTCAGGATTCTTTTTGCTATTTGGAGTATTTCATGCTTCCATATGAATTTTAAGTTGATTTTCCTATTTTGCGAAGAATGACATTAAGATTTTTATGATTCTTGCACTGAACCTGTGAATCACTTTTGGTAGTATGGTCATTTTCATATTATTTTTGCCAGCCCATAAATTTGGGAGGTCCTTCCATCTTCTGATGTCTTCTTCAATTTCTTTCTAAAGGTTTTTGTAGCTTTACTTGTAGGTCTTTCACCTCCTTGGTTAAACTGATACATAGGTTTTGGTTTGTGAGGGTCTTTGGTTTGGGGCTTTTTTTAGACTATTAGGGATGGAATTATATTACTGATTTCTTTTTCATCCTGTTCACTGTTAGTATATGGAAAAATTATTGATTTTTGTATCATATATCAGCTACACTGCCAAAAGCATTTATCAGATCTAAGAAGTTTTGGGTGGAACTTTTAGGATCTTTTAAGTATAGAATTATATCATCTGTAAATAGGAATAATTTGACTTCTTCCTTATTTGGATCTCTTCCCCCTACCTCTGGCCTTATTGTTCCTGCTAGGATTTCAGTCCTATCTTAAGTATAGAGAAAGTAAATGCCCTATCTCAATCCTGACAATAGCAGAAATGATTTTAATTGTTCTTCATTTAGTATGATGTTGGCTATGGGATTGTCATATGTAGCCTTTATTATGTTGAAGTATATCCCTCTATTCCTAATTTCCTCCGAGATTTTATCATAAAAGGGTGTTGAATTTAGTAAAGACTTTTTCTACATCAATGAGATAATCATGTGCTTTTTGTCCCTGATGCTGTGATTTTTTTTATTGTCTAACATATGCTGAACCATTGTTGTATTCCTAGAATAAAACCAACTTGATGAGGTTCTAGGAAACATAAAACAACGGTTTTATTTACCAGGTATTACATTTTATTTTAAAAGTCATAGAATTTTCAGATTTCTAGAGCAGGAAAGGTTCTGAGCTAAGATGATCTAATGAAAAACATGTGATGTCAACACTGGCCTCACACTGAGCTACTCATAAGAGAGACACTGGGAACCAGTCCCTCTGCTGGGTAGAATAGTGGACAGATTGCTGGCACTATTGTCATCCCCCACCCTTTTCTTTAGCACTTAAAGTTGAATGATGATTATTTGTATGCATGATACAATACCAGTTATTCAGTATATCTTGTGGGATTCTCAGTTTAGGGAGTTGTGTTCAGCCTGTTGTTGTGTCAGGTCAGCCTTTCAACCCTGGGTTTGCTATATGAATACTTTGCCAGTGAGCATCATAAGCAGTGACAGGCAGGTTTGTAAGAGGTGCATCCCAGAGAGGTCCAGAATGGCTGAGAGGTGCTAGATGATGCCATAGTTCTGCACATTAAAAAACCAAGAATCTAGAAATTAAAGAGAAACTAAACAAGAATTCAGGAAACAATGGACCATGCTGTCGGACATCGGGATGAAGATCCTCTTTGCTCCCTGTCTTGCTTTATTCTCCCAGTGGCCCTGATTGATCTGATAGAAATGTAAGCATGTACAAGATGCCAGGGTCTGCAGGAAGCTCCAGATGGATACAGAGGCCAAGCTGCTAGACTAACTGTGAAGTCAGGATGGGGGTATTTTCAAGTCCTCTGGCCCTGATAGCCAGACACAAACACCCATAACTGGAACTAAGTCAGCCACAATGCCCTCAATCTGATCCTGAGGAACCAGGTCAAGAAGATGGCGAGCAACAGCTATCAGAATCGTTGGTGGTCCTTCATATATCCCCAATGCTAGAATAGTCTGAAAAACCCTTGGAATAAATTCAGTACCTTTTTCTAATATATCCTGTGAATATACCACAAACAATAATGCTTCTATTAAATAAAGGACAGGGTGTATTTTCGATGACACTCTTTATTAGAAGTTAGCTTGCTAGGGGCAGATAATAAGCATACTGATATCCTTGGTTGTCAGAACAAGAAATGGCAGGTATGTTTAGAACTTCTGAGACTCTTCCACATGGGTTTGAAGGCAAAAGAGAGCTCATGAAATGCCTTTGTTTTATGCACTAAGTTATGGGGGAGAGGGGAGCTTGTGTGTGCATCTGGAACTGCAGCTTTACTGCTGGCCTGCTTTGCCACAGTGGCAGAAGGGCTGGTGAACTGAAAGCCCAGGAGCTGAACAGAAAAGCAGATGAATTTGGCTGGGAATTGGATACAGATCACAGCCTACAAAACAGCCTACTTCCCTGTACAGTTTGGCTCAAGGTCAGGATTGTGCTCTGCATAAAAACTTACCTGCATGAGTCACGATGCTAAATACGATTGTGGTTAAGATCCTCTGGCAGGGACACCTCCAGCGATGCGGGCATTGCTTCATCATCTCAACCAGAGAAGCACTTTCTGTGGCCACCTAGGAGGCTTTGCCCACTACTAAGTCTCCTTGAAGCATGTCTGCTTGGCTGTTTGTGGGACATGAATGACACTGCCAATGCCTTCTAACTCCAAGTCTATAGCACCTGATAGCAAATCATACCTTCCATCCAACATCATATCTAGAGCTTAAAGGGCATTTTATCGCTTCAGTCCACACTGGCCATCACCTTCATACGTACACTCAGAAGGCTCTGTGTGGGCTTGCTTCAGAAACTGGGTACTCATGGCTTTAACACAGAATTCAGCCAAGTGCTGGTGGCTCACACCTGAAATCCTAGCTACTTAGAAGGCTGAGATTTGACCATCCCAGTTCAAAGCCAGCCTGGGCAGGAAAGTCTGTGAAGTTCTTACCTCCAAGTAACCATCAGAAGAATGGAAATGACACTGTGGCTCAAAGTGATAGAGCTCCAGCTTTGGGCACAAAAGTTCAGGCCCTGAGTTCAAGCCCCACAACTGACAAAAAAAAAATCTGAGCCCCATCACCCACTTCCAGGTGTACTACAGTCTTGAGTAGAGCCTGGAAAATGTACTGAAACAATCACAGTAGGCTATTCTAATGCCGGTGAAAAGATCATATTGTGAATAACTGAGTAAAGAGGCCAAAGCAAAGTCCTGGCCTTCAGATACATTTTAAACTACACATAGAAAATATAAATTCACTGTAAATTCAAAACAGTGGAAATGCAGATGTGGGATTATTCTAGCACTGGTGGCTTTTCCAGTGAGATAAACACTCTGCAGTTTTGTTATTTGTTTTGAGCTTCTCAAACTAGTCACAGGAAGTCATAAATATTTAATGCAAATTCAGTTCCACAAATGACCAAATAAACTCAATACCTTATGCATGACTGACAGGGGCTAAGGTGGATTAAGCACCTTGCCGTATCACCTAACCTTATATAGTTTCTCATTTGGGTCCACAACCTATCGCTTTAAACTTGCCCTTCATATAAACAGCAATAATGTTACTAGATTTATGTGCCAAGGTAATATGCCTCCCATAATTTAGTGTTTGATTTACAGTTGATTTTAAAGCTGGTGATGCCAAACTTAATTAATGAACCACTTTACTTGTCATCTCTCTGTGAGTTCAACTCCTCTTTCGAGCCTGTTTATTTTTGCACCTCTGCTGACATTCTCTGCCTTTCTTCTCTATACTATTATTTTTTTAAGTTTATTTGGGACATACAATGCAGTGTCTGCCAAAGCTGATGCAAAAAGAAAGGAGAGGGGGAAGGAAGAGAAGAGGAGGAAGTGAAGGAAAAGGAAAGTGAAGAGCAGAAGAAGAAAGGAGAAATGTAAAGGAATGTGAGAAAAGGAAAAGGAGGGAAACAAGGTAAGACAAAGGAAGAAGATGTGTGCTTATACCGTCCTTCCATACAGTTTTACTTCTTCCCTTGTGCGCGCCCGCCATGCTCAGTAACGTCTTGTGGGATCCGTCACTTCCACCTTTCCCTTGCCAATGACATGAAGTACTCATCAACTCTCCCAACCCCAGTGGCATAGCCTATTTGATCCCAAGAGGCTCTGAGAGTCAAAGAATACTCAAATCTGGTGGCCAACCTTCCACCTTCTCTTCAAGAGATCAGTGCAGGTAAGACAAAATCACCTGCTTGTGCCCATGTTGGGGAGGTTCCAGTTCATCTCATTGATGAACAACCTACAGACTGGTTAGGTCTGGCATCCCACATTGCAGTTCTAGATAGTAGTCTTATCTCTTTTCCAGCTGCTTTGACTTGGCATTCAGTGAACATTTACAAGCATTGGCAAAGTGTAGATACAATTTGTGTTGTGGAGACACAAAAGTTAGTAAGATTTGGCATTTTTGGTTAAGTAGAGGCCAAACACAAAAACAAGCAGTCAATGCAGAAGAGTCAAGGAGAAGTCACCAGTGTTCAGTCTTAAAGCTTGAATAAGAGTTTGCTGGGAGGGCTGGGAAGGTGGCTCAGTGGTAGCACGCTTGCCTTGCATGCCTGAGGCCCTGGGTTTGATTCCTCAGCACCACATAAGCAAAAAAAAAAAAAAGCCGGAAGTGGCGCTGTGGCTTAAGTAGTAGAGCGCTAGCGTTGAGCTGAAGAGCTGAGGGACAGCGCCCAGGCCCAGAGTTCAGGCCCCACGACAGGACCCAAAAAAAAAAAAAAGAGTTTGCTGGGAGCTGGTGGATAGTGTCTATAATCCTAGCTACTCAGGAAGCTGAGATCTGAGGATCTAAGTTCAAGGCCAGCCTGGGCAAGAAAACCTATGAGGCTCTTATCTCCAATTAACCACCAGAAAATCTAAAGTGGAGCTGTGTCTCAAAGTGGTAGAGCATTAGCCTTGAGTGAAAAAAACTCTGGGATAGTGCCCAGGCCCTGAGTTCAATCTCCACAACTGACAATAAAAAAAGAGTTTGCCAACTGATTTAGAATGAACTGGATATATTTCAAAGACAAGGAAGAAGCATTAACAAAGGCCTGGATGTAGCTGACTGAGATGTCTCATCACGAGACTCACACTGATTTGGGGGCAGTGAGGAAAGAGGATTTTCCAAGGAATGCTATCCCAGATTTGCATTTTCCACAGCTCCTGGGTGGAAAAACAAATATTTTGTTTAAGAAGGAACAGAGTGGGAAAGGAGGAAAATTCGGGCAAAGTTAGCAAGGCTCACCAAAAAAAGTATGAAAGGACTAGGAATGAAAGGACTCAAGTGATTAAGAGCTTGCTTAGGCCCATTCTTAATACCATGGAGAAAGAAAGAAAGAAAGAAAGAAAGAAAGAAAGAAAGAAAGAAAGAAAGAAAGAAAGAAAGAAAGAAAGAAAGAAAGAAAGAAAGAAAGAAAGAAAGAAAGAAAGAAAGAAAGAAAGAAAGAAAGAAAGAGAGAGAGAGAGAGAGAGAGAAAGAAAGAAAGAAGGAAGGAAGGAAGAGAGGGAGGGAGGGAGGGAGGGAGGGAGGGAGCGAGGGAGGGAGGGAGAGAGAAGAGAAGAGGAGAAGAGAAGGCAATTTAATTCCTTTTCCTCTTTTCTTTTAGAGTACTAGGTTTTGAACCCAGGGCCTTACCAAGTGCTCTATCACTTGAACTATGTCCCCATCCTCTTGCTTTTAAATTTTTTTAAACTTTTTCCCAGGCTAGCCTCAGACCACATCCTCCTTACCTCTACCTCCCAAGTAGCTGAAATTATAGACATGTACAACCACACCAGGCTGACCAATTCCTTAGAAGACTTTGTCAATTAGGTGTGTCCAATAACAAGAAATCTAGAGCATTTACTAGCACAGGTGACTCAGCAATCATTTGAGCAAAGCTTACTTGAAAATATAAGGAGTTATTTATGAATTCATCATGAACTCACAAGTTAGGCAATCTTTGCCATTTGAGAAGACTTAAAGTGCTACTGGCTTGAACTCAGGACCTGGGTGTTGTCACTGTGCTCAAAGCTAGCACTGTATCACTTTGAGCCACAGTGCCAAATCCAGTTTTTTGAATGGTTAATTGGAGATAAGAGTCTCATGGGGACTTTTCTACCCCTGCCAGCTTCAAACCTCGATCCTCAGATCTCAGCATCCTGAGTATAAAAGAGCTATTTTTCCAAAGGATTCGTACCTTCCTAACTCTATCATGGGGAGTATCCACACATAAAGAAGGTGTGTTCTGCATTCATGTGATTCTATCACTCTGCTTGTCTGCTTCATAGTACCAGCTGTGCACCGCTCCTGTCTAACACCGAGTAGGCAGAATAAGAGAGGAGCTGCGGATCATGAGGAAGAAATCCTTATCACCTCTTATTTAACATTTTGAAAGCTCAGAAATAACAACTTATTAACACATTAATTCAAGATGAGACATACATGGAGATCTGACATTTTGTCTTCTCTACTTTTTCTCATAGTTAATAGAAAGATATTTTCTTTTTTTTTTTTTTTTGGTTCCAGTCGTGGGGCCTGAACTCTGGGCCTGGGCACTGTCCCTCAGCTCTTCAGCTCAAGGCTAGTGCTCTACCACTTGAGCCACAGCGCCACTTCAGGCTTTTTTTTTTTTCTTTTTGCTTATGTGGTGCTGAGGAATCGAACCCAGGGCCTCATGCATGCAAGACAAGTGCTCTACCACTGAGACCTTCCCAGCCCAGAAATATATTTTCTTTTTTTTTTTTTTAATTTTATTTTATTTTATTTGAGAACATACTGTACAGAGGGGTTACAATTACATGGGCAGGATAATGCATACATTTCTTACCAAGCATTGCAGCCTCCTCCTTTGTTTACCCTTCACCTCCCTTCCCAGCCTCCCCCCTCCCCCCCACCCAATCATTCCCCCCTCCCACCCCCCACACCGGCATTGTAAAGCTGGTTTTGACATGACATTTTGTACTTCTCATTGTTACAACAGGTCCACCTGAATCCTTAAACGACTTGTTTGTCCCCGTCTCCTCCACATGTTATACTGACATCAAATATAGTGAAAGCAGGGGTTACACTGTGGGGGAGGGACATACAAAGCAACAACGAAATAATCTTATAAATGCGTTAGAAACACATGCATGAAAGAAACAAAAACATTAAAATACATATTTGAGGGCTCGTTTTCCTAACATCACATTCTCTGACTTTTTCCGCTTGACTCATACCTATACTAGACAGAAATATATTTTCTATTCTCTTATTCCACAACTACTTCTCCCTTCTTACCAATGACAAAACAGAGAAATGTTTCTTCTCTTTAGTAAGAACCATGAATTTGTTGGATGAGGAGAGGGAAGAATGCAAAATATAGTAAGAAATAAAGAGCATCTTTTCCAAATTGCCCAACTAAAGCCTTTATTAAGATGTTGACATATTACAGGAAGCGTGCATAGATGCTGTTATAATATATGTAAGTAAATATGTTCAAATTTAGGATAATAGAAACACTTCAAGTTCCTCTGGTTAATCTCTAGGAGGATTTAACAAAAAGACTTAAAAAGACAACAGTTCAAAATTTTTGGTACAGATTTTTTTTTTGAAAGACCCATTGGATCCAAAATATCCCCCAAAAGGCAAATATTTCTCATTGTAAACCTGGGCACACCCCCACTCCCATTGTTACCCCTTTGAGTTCCTTCTCCCTGTTTCTTTCTGCTTCAACAATTGGGTTTGAGTAGCACATAACCTGGACCCCAACAGACTCAGACTAGTAAGAGACTAGTAGAGACTAGTAAGACTAGTAGAGACCTAGCCCTGGAAATGGAAGAAACAAGTCTGACCTGCTTCCTCAGCTTGCAGGCCCCTCCCGGGACAAAAGGACAGGCCCCTTCAAATGGGTAGGCTCTGCACAAACACTCAAGCTCTCCGAAGATCATGGCCACCTAATTGAAGGGGCATTTTCTACACCTTTGAGTTCCACCGCTATTATCTAGTGTGATGTATTGCCAGCACAAAAAGTTACAACAAAAATTATACCCCAGTCACAGTCTAGAGGGCAACACAAACCAGACAGATGCTTGTGGCACATTCTTATGTACTACACCAGACTGTCTTGTTGGGCGGTAAGTTATTTAAGCAAATCTGCATTTTTATATCTTACCCTGTGCAAAAACAATTGGTTCCACTTGGTTGCACAGCAATAGAGGGAAAAGAAGAAACATTGTGGTGTTTAGATGAAACATCGTAATGTTCAGATAGATCAATATAGAGACATGAGATTGGATGCAAAAATCTTTCCTGCAGCCAAGTTGTTACTCCTGGTGCTTTTTATTCAGTCTATCTACCATGCTAACCTATTACTAACTCTCAAAGATTTATTTAATTATAGAGGATCAAGCCTTTCCAAAAATAATTAATGACAAAAGCTAGTTAATATTCAGAGGTCTCACACAAGCAGATAACTGGCATTCTCTTTTAGTGGTTTAATTAGACAAGAAGATGCAAAAAGCTGTCACTTGCGGGGGGGGGGGGGGGGGGGGGGGGTGCCGGGCAGCTACAGGGAAGGAAAATACTGGTAAGCACTACCAGTTGGCCATCTGCACAAGCACAAAAGCCCCGCTCCTCAGCTGGTCTCCCTGGGAGAAAACCTCTTGCATGCATTTCCTGTCTCATCTACTGGCAATTCCTTTCTGCAACATGTAGCTGGAAGGCAGAAAACATTCATGAACTTTCATTTTAAATTTGATGTGATATGGAAGAAAACAATTAACCACTTGGTGCCTCAGTTTGCCCATCAGAAAAAAATGCAATTCATAAATGTCATCTGTCCATCTGCCTTACTGAGCAGCAGCTGGGGTGCATTTTCTTTACAAACAGCCAGGAACAGACCATGTAACAAAATCAGTCTACACACTCCCTCTCTCCCTCCCCCCCCCCCCCCACACACACCGTGTTCCATGATGATATGAATACTGCAAGATATAGCAAGCTTCTTGGTTTTACTGAGCCATTGATTCCTGAGTATTCCATAGCTAGTTTCTCCATCTGTGGTTGTTTCTATGTCATTCTCTGTCCCCACTTTTTTAGAATCATCCTCAACCATCTGCTCGCTGATCATTCTCTTTTCTTCAGTATCTTCATTAAACTGTGAGTAAAAAGGACAGCAATAATCACTACTACAGTTCAGTATATACACTGACTTTTAGACCTTAAAACTCGGTGAGACAGGCATTTCTATCACAATTTCTCATTACATATGACAAAACAGAAGTTTAGAGAAATGAGTCATCTAACCAATGGCCCAAAACAAAATTTGGGTTAAAATCCAGGTTCCTCCAGGCCCCGTAGATTATACACAAACACACACACACACATGTATTCACACACACACCACACACACACACACACACACACACAAATGCAAAAAAGTTGACAACTGTTAAGTAAAAATTTGATTAAACTTAAACAGTGCTTTAAAAAGTTTTGCTAAAATTAAAGTTGGTTAAAATTTATCTACAAAGCTTAGCTAAAAGTTGCTATTTGGTCTGTAAGCATTGTAGCATTATGTGACATCTACATCACAAACCTTTTCTTGAGAATCTTATTTTAAAAAGTTAATTTGGTGTTTTCATGATTTTATTTACCTAAATAACGTAGCATTAAGTGACAAAAAACCTGTACATTAAAAGAGTTTTCATGGTTGAGGAAGAAAATGAAAACATTAATAATAGATCTGTTTTGTTCTTTTGTTTTGTTTTGTTTTTTGTTTTTAGTCGTGGGCCTGAACTCTGGGCCTGGGCGCTGTCCCTCAGCTCTTCAGCTCAAGGCTAGCGCTCTACCACTTGAGCCACAGCGCCACTTCCGGCTTTTTTCTTTTTGCTTATGTGGTGCTGAGGAATTGAACCCAGGGCCTCAGGCATGTAAGGCAAGTGCTCTCCCACTGAGGCACCTTCCCAGCCCTAATAGTAGATCTGACAGCATAGCTCAAGTACAAAGACCTGAGTCCAAAGCCCAATACTTAAAAGGAAAAAAAAAAATCCCTCACACCTGTATTCCTAGCTACTCAGAAGATTGAGATCAAGAGAATCACAATTTAAAGCCAGCCCCCTAAAAAGGTTTTGAGACCTCATATCAAAACAACTGGGCATAGTGGTACCACGTACCTGTCGTCCCAGCTACAAGGGAAAATGTAAATAAGAGGAATGCAGCCAGCCCAGGCAGAAAGCAAGATCCATTCTCAAAACATAATCAATAGCTGAAATGTGGTTCAATTACTGCCCCCCAAATAATAATATAAATACTACTTTATCGAATGTAGTATCTATCAGTAATTCTCTTCTTTAAACACATTTGCTTCATTTATTGTTTGTTTCACACATCATTGAATCAATCTATTTTTAATAAATTTAAATTTCTAAAATGATTTTACTACACAGTTTTTAATAAAACATATATCCAAAGCTACATGATTTGTAATGAAATTAAAAGATCTTAAAAAGCTAGCAGTATAGTTCAAGTGATACAGCACCTGCCTAGCAAGTACAAGGCCCTGAGTTCAGAATCTTCAAAAATAATTTTAGGGGCTGGGACGGTGGCTCGGTGATAGAGTGCTTGCCTTGCATGCATGAGGCCCTGGATAATTCCTCAGCACCACCTAAGCAGAAAAAGCCAGAAGTGGTGCTGTGGCTCAAGTGGTAGAGCGCTAGCCTTGAGCTGAAGAGCTGAGGGACAGTGCCCAGAGTTCAGGCCCCACTACTGACGAAAAATAAACAAATAATAACAATATTTTTAGTAGACAAAACACAATATATTCACACAAAATTACAGGTACATTAAAATTGAAAAGCTGAATTAAAGAATTTCTGGTACATTTATAAGCCTTTTCCCTTTATTGTGTTTCTGATTTGTGTTCAGAATTTTCACAAAGCTATAAATTATGTGATGTCCAATTTCACTCTACCCTTGAAAAAGCAATGTAAATTTTGTTTTCATAATGGACTTAATTCAAATCTAAGTGAACTGTGAAATAAAAGTTTGAAGAAACTAACTACTGTTTTGTTTTTGTTTTTGTTTTTTTTTGCCAGTGCTGGATCTACTACCACCACCTATGCTATGAACATAACCACCACCTCCAAAAATTTCCTCCCACTTTATTATTTCTGTGATAGTAACACTAAACATCAGTCAACCCTCTTAGCTAATTTTAGGCATGTAACATAGTACTGCTATTATAGATTAGGCTATAATAATGGGATTTGAACTCACTTGACTCAGTTACTCAAAGCTGGTGCTTTACTACTTGAGCCATACTTCCAGCCCAGCTTTTTTTGTCAGTCATGGGACCTGAACTCTGGGCCTGGGCACTGTCCCTCAGCTTTTCAGCTTGAGCCATGGCTCTACCTCTTGAGCCACAGCACCACTTCTGGCTTTTTCTGCTTATATAGTACTGAGGAATCAAACCCAGAGCCTCATGTATGCAAGGCAAGCACTCTACCACTGAACCACCTTCCCAGCCCCCAGCCCAGCTTTTTGCTAGCTAATTACAGGAGAGTTTTGTGGACTTTTCTGTCAGGGCTGGCCACAAACCACAATCTACCAGGTCCCAGCTTCCTGAGTACCTAAGATTTCAAGCATGTACCACTGGCACCTGGCTTATATACAAAATTTTATATACAAAAAAGTACATATTTTATGTATATACTTTAAAATTTTCATTGACGATTTTATCCAAATGTCTTGAACAATATACATAAATATAAATACAAGAATGAACATAAAATCTTTTTTCTCAAAACAAAAACTGGAAACAACAAAATAAGCATCTTAGAACAAGTAGTAAAATAAATTGGCCTATTTGCATACCTTTTTACTATATACAGTAAAAAGTAGCAGCTTTATAGATAGTACTAAAGAAAGATCTAAAATTTGATAGTAATTAACAAGACAAGATACAAATGTCACCTTTGGTATTATCCCATAGAGGGAGTGTTTGAAGAGAAACACTATGCTCTTATGTGTTAATAGAAACTTTCCAAAGGGATATAGAAGAAAGTATTAAAATCACTTAATTACAGACATGATCTAGTAGTACAAAAAGACCTTCTGTATGGTTTTAATTTTCTCATTCTTGTAAGTGAAAACCATGTGTCAGCTTCAGTTTTTTTAACACCCTAAAGCTAAGGAATTATTCTTTCATGGCATTTATTGCATATGCAATTTTCTGAGTCATAAATAAAGTAGGACCCTTTTCAAATGAAAGAAAGATGGCTCTGTTTGAGGATTTTCTAAATGCATAAGCTTGTTCAACCAATATCTTGTCTATTTTGAGGGTGAAAATAAAGAAGATAAAGATATGAAGGAAAGAAGAAGGGAGAAGAAAAGGGGGAGAGATGGGTGAGTGTAGGGAGGGGAGGGGAAGAAGAGAGGAGGGGAAAGGAAAGGAATGGGAAAGAGAAAAAGAAAGGGAAAGGGAAGAAAGACCAGTAATTCTTCTGATCTGGGCACATGCCTCAGGAAGAGGCTTGCCCAAATCAGTGGCTCATATCTACTTGCTTGTTGAATGTTATCCACGTGCTTGTTTTGATGTACCTTTAAGATTATAGTGCCTGGGGGCTGGGAAGGTGGCTCAGTGGTACAGTGTTTGCCTTGCATGCCTGAGGCCCTGGGTTTGATTCCTCAGCACCACAAAAGCAAAAAGAAAAAAGCCAGAAGTGGTGCTGTGGCTCAAGTGGTAGAGCGCTAGCCTTGAGCTGAAGAGCTGAGGGACAGCGCCCAGGCCCAGAGTTCAGGCCCCACAACTGGACCCAAAAAAAAAAAAAAAAAAAAAGATTATAGTGCCTGCACTTGTCTACTTATTTTCAAGACTGGGAATGAGAGTGTCAGAGATGTGCCAATGGAACACTTAAGGGGGAAAAACACATTATTTCTTGCCTCCATTGTGCAATAGCAGCCACACATTTACTTTCCCCTCCCCCGCTTCACTATGGTCAGGGGTCACAAGTATGATGGCATTTTTCCTTATCTGCTAAGGAAAAAATATTGGAAAGATAGGTTAATGAATTGTTCAATCAATATCCAAATGCTTTCTGAAGATAAACTAAGCAAAAAGTGTTGAATTTACTGCTTACATGAACAGAATAAGCAGTTATATCAACAGACCCAAAATAAAAATAAAATTAATATAGGATAAAATGGATTTTAAATCTTTAGGGAAAAGCTGAGGTATGTGTCAGGGCACTAATGAGTCATTTGAGAAAAAAAACAAATTTTATCCAAGGCTGCTATTCATCATGAACTGCAAGTCTGGGCTGGGAAGGTGGCTCAGTGGTAGAGCGCTTGCCTTGCATGCCTGAGGCCCTGGGTTCGATTCCTCAGCACTACATAAGCAAAAAAAAAAAAAAAAAAAAAAGCCAGAAGTGGCGCTGTGGCTCAAGTGGTAGAGTGCTAGCCTTGAGCTGAAGAGCTGAGGGACAGTGCCCAGGCCCAGAGTTCAGGCCCCACGACCCCCTCCCCCCCCCCCAAAAAAAGAACTGCAAGTCTGTTGCTTGTATCTAGGATATGAAAATAAAGCAAATCTACAAATCTAGCCATATCTAATTTCTGTGGCGGAACTTCATCCTGATTGGTTAGCACTCATACTATAAGAGCTGTTAAATACTTTGAAGATCCATGACCATGAAATAAACTCCTAATAGAATATGTACAAAAGTTCAAAATGAAAGTTCAAAAGCATACAAATTTATGGTTGAATGTTGAAATGCTAAAGGATTTTCTAAGCAAGACATCGAGTTTGAAGAGAATTTTTTAAAAGATTGAAATCTTGATTAGACAAAATTTTAAACACTTTAGGAAATAAAGTATGAAATGTGCAAGTTGAGAAAAATATTTCAGCAGATATGAGCTAAATAATTTTTTTCTTAATACATGAAAAGCTACAATTTGTAAAGAAGGCTAATAAGCCAGTAGAAAAATAGACTCAAGGTATGATTTCATTAGAAGAATACATAGAGTAACATAAATAAATGTCTATCCTCTTTGGCAATGAAGGAAAATAAAATTAAGGCAACTAAATAACATCTTTAACTATCATACTAGCAAAGCTTTTTCAAATATGGTAAGCACTAATGTGGATGAAAACTCATCCACACAAGAACCCTAATTACACTGGCAGATTAAAAGTATCCTAATTCTTCTTAAAGTCAATTTATAGGTAATGTACTTCTAAAGTCCTCTAGAAGTATGTTTTAGGCATTGAAAATCCACCTGTAGCTGGACACCAGTAATCCTGTAATCCTAGCTACTCAGGAGGCTGAGATCTGAGGATCATGGTTCAACGCCAGCCCGGGCAAGAAGGCCATGAGACTCTTATCTCCAATAAACCACAAGAAAACTGGAAATGATGCTGTAGCTCAAGTGGTAGAAAAAAAGGAAAAGAAAATCCACCTGTAGGGATTTGCTCAGGGATACTGCTTAGGACAGGATGTGCGTGTCACACTGCAGTCAGCACTGCTTACCTTGTGGTGCTGCATCCACAGAATCAGCCATGGGCTATAAACATGTGGAAAACACAGCTACACTGAACATGTCCAGTCATCTTTCTTGTTACTACTCCTAAGCAATATGGTAGAACCTTAAAATGGAATGTCCTATTACACTAATGACTGCTAGTGTAGTCTCAAAAGGAAAGGATATGGGGGAGAAAGATCATATATTTTTGTTCAGATGCCTTCAGAGATGCTTTTTAAAAGAATTTTATTTTATTGTAAAGATGCTGTACAGAGGGGTTACAGTTACATGAGTAAGGTAATAAGTACATTTCATGTCAAGCATTGTTACTCCTTCCTTTAAGAGACATGTTCCAATGGAATTCTACTCACCCATCAGAAAGAATGACATTCCACACATCTGAGGGAAGCTAGGAGGAGGACACAGAATCAGAGGGAAACAGAGGAAAATATACAACAGAGGGGCCCATCAGCTGCACTGGACATAGATGAAAATGAACTAAGCAATTCAAGGGCAACAATGGGAGAGAGAGAATGAGAGGGAAAGAGCTAACACTAAGCAAAAGGAAAGAAATTTACATACCACCCAATGTGAAAGAAATAGTTGTATGGTCAAAGCTCATAGAATTCACAAACTTTATAAACCACAATAATGACAATTTGCCTCATGAAAGTTAGAATGTGTTTGTCCCACAATACTATGAAATACTATCCCACAATACTATGAAATTTGTGAAATTTATGTAATCACTTAATGACAATAAAACATTATAAAAAAGAAAGAATGACATTGTACTATTCATAAGGAAATGGAAAGACAGAAAAATTTATATTAAGCGAAGGAAGCCAGACCAGAGTGCATCGTTTCCCTTATCTGTGGTAACTGAATGTGCCTATAAAATCTACAAGTAAACACACTGGATAGTAAAATAAATAATAACAACAACAATAATAATACACTGGGACATGATGAATTATTCAGGTCTCTAGGCATTCATGCAGAATGAGATCAAAGGGGAATATTCGTAGGAGAAGATCACAAAGACACAATAGCTATGTGCATATATGATCATATAAAATAATATTTATCAAAATGACCCCCAGGAAATGGAAACAAGAGGGTTTTTTCTTTATTACTGTTTTTTTTCTTTTTCCTTTGTCTTGTTTGTTGGATTACACAGAATCAGTGGGACACAGGAGGAACAAATGCAGCAGTGATATTCACTAGACATTCTGTTGAAAAGGAGCTATACAACTTGTGGGTGGGCATGGGAAGGAAAAACTAAGAGAGAGTAAGGGAAGGAATTCAAAAGGGAATGTACTCTTTATCTGATTTACATAACTAGAATCCCTCTGTACATCACCTTTGCAATAATGATAAATATGCATAAAATAGAGATCAATTGATAATTCTCTATTTGGTTCATAAAGGATTTAGGACAAAGGCTCCTAGAAGCCTCAATAATTGAGGAGGGAAAGGAGTAAACAGAACAGGTTTATTTCTTAAACATTTCAACCTTGAAATGAGGATGCTTATTTAGTTGGGAAAAAACCCTTGCAGATCCCATATATAAAGCAGCATCAAATCAAAGTCAACACAACCCTTCCAGGCTGGCTTAATTATCTGTGTGAGGAAACACTGGAAAAGTCTAACTTCCTTCTTCTATGTTCAATCCCATGCTGTGCCACTACTTCTGTGGATCTTTCCAAAGCGTTTCACCTGCTCACTCCAAAAGCCTAGCTTCCTCTATGCATCCCATTTCCATCCAGTAACCCCAGAGTCTTAGCATTTATTTAGATGTTTTAAGTAAAATGGGGATTGGACATCCAGCCTTGTCGAGGAGAAATACATTCAATCTGTAGATCAATTGTGAAACAAACAGAATGCACTCTTTTTAATCCCAAGTATTCCAATAAAAAATGTATTAAAACTTCTCTTAATCAGAAGCCATGTGCAAGTGACTCATGCCTGTAATACTAGCTAACCGTGAGCTGGAAATTAGGAGGGTCACAATTTCAGGCCAGCCCAGAAGGAAAGAGAAAGTACGTGAGAGTCCATATCTAGAGCTGCATGTGGTGGCCTATGCCTGTTCTCTCAGCCACCAGGGAAGTATAAATCAATCATGGTCCAGCCACATTCAGACTCAAAATAACCAGTGCAGAAAGTGAAGGAAAGAATGACACTGTCCAAAAAGAAATGTACTCATAGCCGGGCACCGATGGCTCATGTTTATAATCCTAGCTACTCAGGAGGCTGAGAGCTGAGGATGGTGGTTCGAAGTCAGCCTGGGGAGAAAAGTCTGTGAGACTCTTACACACTACTCACAAAAAGCCTGGAAGTGGCATTGTGGTTCAAGTGGTAGAGTGCTAACCTTGAGTGAAAGAAGCTTGGGGACAGCAGACAGGCCCAGAATTCAAGCCCCAGAACCAGCCGCCCTCCCCCAAAAAAGTACTCATTACCTGACTTATTAAACAGTAACCCCTCTGTACAACACCTTGATCATAAAAATAAAATTATATTAAATATATATATGTATAAAACCAGTGCAAAAAAGGACTGGAGGCAGGACTAGCAGTAGAACACCTCCCTAGCAAACACAAGGCCCTCAGTTCCAACCTCTACAGTGCCAAAATACATATATAAATAAACTTGAGATAACAATATATAGATGGAAAAGCATAGACTTAACTCTCTGAAGACTTGAATTTGGTTCTGAAACCTGCCCTCTGTGTGATTTGGTTACATAATTCAAATTCTCTGAAGCCCCTTCTCTTCCCACACAGAACTGACACAAGACACCATGTATATATGCCCTGTAAGGTAGTGTTTCTCAAAGCTAGCAACAATAGCAGCACAGGAGAACTGTGAGGAGGGCAGATTTGAGGTTCAAGGAGCATAAGGAAGCAGCAAGGTATTTCCACAAACCCTTCAGGTAACTGGTGGATGGGATTTTGTCGTGATTTCATAGGACCATATATTATAAAGAACTGCAAACATAAAGAGGTATCCAAATATGCGCTAATAATATTGGGACATCCATTTCTTAGTTATCTAAGGCAGTGTTATCTTCAAAGGTTACCACAGCCCTTGTGCTTGGTAACTCAAAACCAAGGAGCTTCAGACCACTAGACCAAAAACCCAGGGAGAAGTCACAGGACATGATTCTACTTTGAACGGTCTGTCCCCTCCTCTTGCTGTCAGCTGTCATTTCTCACTGAGGTCAGTGAGTTTTGCTGCTGTCATCTGCTATGTTATTAGACACACAGTTGTTCTGAGCAACTGCCTCAGGCAATTCTATCTTTTCTACACAACAAAGATCCTGAACAGTGTGCAGTTTCAAGTGTCTCCTTGCCTTTTCCAAATTTAGCTTGTGAACGATCAAAGGGGCTCAGTCTGACCTCTGGATGAGGTGCTTCATAGGATAATAGCACAAACCCCATTTTTTTTTGAGATATTCATGGTTTTCAATAGCTAATGAATAACACAGAGAAAAAAAACCAACCAAAATTGTATTCAAATTCATATACTTTACAAGATTTATTAATTTGTTTCATTATAGTGATAATTTAGATGTAGCCTTCATATAGAAATATTTGTGGATTTATACTAGCAAAGTAGTGTCTGTTACCTACCTGAGACACAAGAATTTTTAGTTGAATGTGTGTACACGTGCACACATGTATAAACATGTGACTCACAAAAGTATGTAAAACAGACAACCCAGTTTTTATGATGACATCCCTAACTCCTGTAGAACATCAGCATGGTTTAACTAATCCAAGCCCATAAATACTTCGGGGAAAACAATGCAAAAGTGAGTGGTGAAGGGAAATCACTAGCATGGTCCTCTTAAGGAAAAACCCCAATTTGTCCATGTACAATACAAGAAGAGAAGGCATTTCAAAGCATTAACTGCACTAAATCCATATATAAAGATGTTGATATTACTGCTTGAGCCTTCTACTGTGCATGGCAGCTTTGCTGATAGAATGTGGAGTCCGTTGGTTCCAGGCACAGAGTCCCTATCACCAGGAGGGCAGGATCCCTTTAAGATGCTGCTCACCACCTGAGTCCCACAAGTCCTGCTCCACCCTCAGCAAAGGTGGAGCTGCACCTTGCCCTCTGTCATGCATCTCCCAAAAGCAGCCTGGCTACTTGCCTCTGACCTTGGCTTAACTTCTGCCCCCCAGCATCTGCTCAGTTTCCAGCTTCAAACCAGAGCTTTTGCTTTGCCTGCTTCATTTTGCCCTTTTGGCCACAGCTCCACACTTTATATTCCCTGTTGTCCAAAAATGGATTCACACCTCATCCTGCTCCTGACCTTGGTTTTCCTGTGGTGATTCTTATGCTTGGTGACCCAGCATTGTCACAGTCTTCTTCCTCAAGGTTCTACTCTGAAGCAGAGTATGTGTACCAGAGAACACAGCCATGCCTAACCTCTGGGGAAAGCAATCCTGCACCTTCTACCTACTTTTAACTCTGTTGTATAGTGTGAAGTAGACAGTAGGTGCTCAATTCATGCCGCTATCTGCAAGTTTAGAATGCTAATTCTCAGCTGAAATCAGAAGTCTGTGTGGGGAAAGTAAGTTAACTTTGTCTGGAAATTGTGATGCAATCAGCAGAAATCTCTACTACATCAATCAAAAGGATTCACAGAAAGTAGTCAGTGAACCAAGTGAACCCACTCCCACTCCAACCCCACTCCATGCTCCTGTTAGCTTCTGTTGATTGATGCCTTCCAAGAAAATATCATCCATCACTGTTCAGTTGAGCAAAGGTCCTGCCACGACTTGCAGGTTATTCTATCGTTTTGTAAAAGGGACAAAATTGGGTCTTTAAAAAATGTCAACTCATGGGAAAAAAGGAAAAGCTAAATATTGTATGATATTTCCAGGCCCTAATGGACTCAATATGGGTAGAAGATGGATAGACTTATTTCTTAAATATATGTGTACATACATACATACACACATGCATACATATGTGAGTGCATTCATGTACATATATGTATGTGTGTATATAAACATGTGTATATTATATTAAATGTGTATGCACATCTATCTATGCATGTGTGTAGTATGAAAGAAGCATCTATTACAAGTACATCACAGGGCCGATGATAGGGTTTTCAGTTCAATAGTGAAAAGATGCACAGAATAGCAATGAGAAAACTCAATGCCTAAGATAAGTATCAGCTACCATTTAAATTTTGTTCTCACTTATGCTCGGTGCTAAATTCCTCTATCATCCATTCATTTCCTAGCTCTTTAACAGGTAAACATCTCCTTTTCCCATGAGGAGTTGCTCCTGATCACAGAGCTGATGGATGATAGACCAAACCAAAACCAGTCAGACTCCATGCCCATACTCTTAATGAGTCTAGATGTGGTTTTTCTCCCTACCTCCCAAGAAAGAAAGAAACTTCATAGAATCATGTTACAAAAATGAGGATCAGTTATAACATAAATGTCTTAGAAGTTATATGTGGAATGAGAGAGAGCCAGCATTATTCTTTTTTTTGTTTTGCTTTGCTTTGTTTTGTTTTGTTTTGTTTTTTATCGGTTGTGGGGCCTGAACTCTGGGCATGGGCGCTGCACCTCAGCTCTTCAGCTCTCTACCACTTGAGCCACAGCACCATTTCTGGCTTTTTCTGCTTATGTGGTGCTGAGAAATCAAACCCCAGGGCCTCATGCATGCAAGGCAAGCACTCTACACCTGAGCCACCTTCCCAGCCCCCCCAACATTAGTCTTTACATAGTATGACATTCGAAGTGCCTGTAAACTATAAAACAGTCATGATTTCTTCCTATCCATACCTCTCCAAACAGACCTAATGTGTCTTACTGAGGAAAAGAGAGAAGTTGAACAGACTTTTCTAATCCAGTATTCTGATTTCTTCTTTGGAAGCTCATGTATCATTTGTTTTCAAAATACTATGGACCTATTAAAAGATAGGTTTCTTAAGCATCAGACAACTAATAGAGATTAAAGCCAAAATCCAAATAAAGGATAATAAAAGAATAATATCAACAATGCTTCTGTTGCTGCACTTGTAGCCCAATGAATGTACATCACACTAAAAGCACAATGTATTTTAAAAAATTCCCTGTCATAGAAACATCAAATATTCTCTCATTTGCTGTTAGCAAATGATGGTTCTAACAGACAAAGTCATTCAAGGAGCATATTCTAATAGCATAGTTTTAGCTAGAAAATAGTTGTAACAATTGTAGAACTGGAGAGATGGGTCACATGTTCTTTTACCTTGAGACATTTGAAAATGTGTATGGTACAGTCACTGAGGAGATAGTAATGGAATGCACAAAAAAAATCAGAATAAATGAAAATACAGTTGCATCCTGTGCTTTTCTGACATTGGGCTTGTAGTGAATAAATTATTCCCTAGAGTGAAAGAAAAACATAGTGACCTATTTGTGACATCCCATCAAGCACTTGTGTATTCCCAGAGGGTAGTACTGACAGGAAGATAGCTGACTTTCATACAACCAAGGTACCACCTGAATAAACAGCTGCACATAAGAAAACAAATGGAATCAGAAGGCAAATAGGACAGAGTTACATTCTTCCCTGATTGACTTTCATCATGTTCTGTTTATCTTAGTAATTCCTCCAATCCCTAATCTAATGTTAGAGAGAATACTAGAACAGTTATTTTCAGATGTCTTTTAAAATAAAAATGTAAGCCATTATATGCATGTTTTCCAGGAGCAAGAGCTATAACAGATTTCAATGTTCAATTGAATTAATTTTGATCTTCCTCCAATGAGTTTAGAAAAACAAATACGTAAAGAAGATGTAAACATATGCAAGATACACTGAGAATATGGGAGAAGTAGGCTGAAAAATAAACTGTGTTAGAAAAATAGCCAACAAACCTATGAATCATATTCACTTTCATAGACATGACTAGAAGGTAGGTATATGTACAAGTAGGCCAGTTTCAAATAGCTACTATTATTTTCCAAAATCATTCAAGTGAGAATTACTATAGAATTTTTTTATAAGACTACTCAGACTGCCTTTGGAGCAGCCACTTAATAAAATCTGTGATTTGCAACCCGAGAACACTTCATACCCAATGGGGAGGGGGCAGAGGGGACTGCTAATTTATCACATAAGCAAGCTCATTGTTTTACTTCATAGCAAACCCCCAATGGAATACCAAGGAAGCTCACGGATAAAAATGTGCATGTCTTCCACAATTTTTACCACGATGTAAATGCTTTTTCCTTGCATATTTTATTTATTTTTAGTCTCTGCATAATCACATGGCTCGAACTTTTATATGGTTGTGTCACTGATGATTGTAGTTCCTTTCTGCAAGGGAAAGACTTAGGTCCCAGGCAAGACTTATGTTGTTTTGGTGGCTCCACCATGACCAGGCAGATATGCTCTGTCATAAATGTCACCATTGGTACCTGAGAGTCCCAGAAGTGATAGTTCTTCTACTCAGACGAACTTAATGAACCTTAATGAAGTGAGATACAATGCCTCCCAATCATGATGAATCCTCCTATGAGCATTTTGCTGTGATCTACTTGCTTTGAGCAATACCCAAGCTTCATAACACATGATAAACACTCGGAAATGCTCTTTGATAATAATGACCTAATTTACCAAACATCCCAAAGTTGCCTTTTCTTAAAGTTTTCCTCCCAAGCCAGATGTGGCTATATGAAACAAATATTCTTACATTTTCCTCTTGCTGGCTTTACACTTTAAAAATGTTCCGTATTTGCATAAATTTCTTCCTCTGCTTTGAGGAATCACTGTAGTAGTCTCATGACTGATTTAAAAACAGTGCATATTCCTGGACTGGGTACAGAAAAGTCTCCAATTAGAAACCATGCCCAAATTTATAGATAGGAATGAGGAAAGCTATGATTGTATTTCTATCCCCTTGGCCGCCTGTAGGTATGAATGCAGAGAAGAATTCAAAAGAGAAACTGTGGAAACAAATTTCTGTCCCTCATTGATTAATATCATTAACGGAAGAGAAAAGAGGTGTATCTATATGCAAATAATGAATCATCAAAATTCATTGATAATTGCCTATTGCTCATAATTTAAAATATAGTAGGAGTTAACTGATTTTCTTTTCTTTTGCTAGTAGTGGGGCTTGATGTCAGGGCTTGGGCTCTTGCTTAGCTTTTACACTCAAGACGCCCTCTACCGCTTGAACCCTACCTCAATTTCTGCTTTTGCTGGTTAATTGGAGATAAGAGTTTTCAGATTTGTCTTCCTGGGCTGATTTTGAACCTCAACCCTCAGATCTCCACCTCGAGCAACTAACTTTCCAGGTGTGAGCACCCAGCAAGAGTTTTGAAAACAGTAATCACTTGCAGGAGAATAGACATGGGTATGGGAGTGAACTTTGGATGGATCACACTGAAAGAGTAGAAAAGTAAGGGAGAGCTAAACACTATCTTGTGAAAAGTAAGAAATAATAGGCAGTAGAAGGAATAAAACTAAGATTCAGACAAAATCTAATGAAAAGGCAGGCAAGGTGTTTTTTTTTTGTTTTCAAGCTAGACGTTGTTAACTTAGAATGGAAAAAAATAAACCATAGGAAAAACGTTGAGGGCCAGTGTACAGTACTTTAACAGTTGTATATGCTTGTTTGTTTAATGCACGGAGGCAATTGCTGACTGGAAACATCAAGGAGTCATTTGGTGGCGCCAACCACCTTCCTTGACAGTGAGTCTAAGACTATCAGTTCCTTTTGAGCCCTGAGCCCAGCTGTTGGCCAACAGTAAGCTTTGGATTTGGGGTTCCATGTCAGACTGCCTTCATCAGCCAGGACACTCTGGAAGTTGGGGCTGAAGTAAGCACCATGCACTGCTGTTCATGTTTTCCTTCCATGCCCTGATGATCGATCTCTCTCTATGTGTCTCTCTGTATGTCTCTCTGTGTCTCTGTCCCTCTCTCTCTCTCTCTCTCTCTCTCTCTCTCTCTCTCTCTCTCTCTCTCTGTCTCCCCACCCCCCAGTGCTTCATGCTAACATGGTATTTATTTACTTACCCAAAAAATGTGTAATCTTGCAACAGTGTTCATGCAATTATCATCTCTGCCTTGTAATTCTCTTCTCTTGGCTGGGTATAGGCTAAGGTTTGTCTACAAACATAGTGAAGATCTATCCATATGGTTGGCTTGGATATCATAACCAAACAGTATGAAAGTGACTCAAGGTTGAAAATAGATACTAATAATTAATGAATGAATAACCCAGGGACTATCCTTCTAATCCACTCCATGAACAAAGCAGGAAAGTCTCTATCTTCATGACAACAGGGAGAGTTTCAAATTCTCTAGCTGATACTGACAGTCTCTTCTCAGATACCCAATATCCCCAATTCCCACTCACCCTGACCCCGAGACTCCTACTGGAAAGCAGAGCAGAGGCTTTTCTCTGGTAGCTGGAGAGATCAAATGACCAAAAAGAGATGGAGGAGCTAGGAAGTTAAGACCCTAACCCTCTCCACACAGCAGCCTCAACTACTGACCAATGAGTCTGAGGATAAATACCTCAACTTACTTATGTCTCACACAAAGCAACTCCAAGTAAAACTCTGAGTAGGACCCACAAGTCCCTGGCAGGATTTCATCTGAGATGCCCATAGAAGTCACCTGCTAGTTGACACATTCTGAACTGGCTTCCTTCCTGTCCATGTATAACTTGGCCACATCCCTAATGGGCTTCCTTGGATCATGTCCCATAATAGCTAGTACACTATGTACTATGTACATTACACTATGTACACACAGTACACTATGATCCTGCTTTTGGGCATACCATGATTAAGAGAAAAATGTGATCCAGGCAAGAGAAAAATGAAGCATGGATGGTATGGAGTTTTACACCAATTGAGCAGCAAAGATGCATCTAGGCAATTTTAACTCCTTTGTACAACTACTTAATGACGGTAATAAGAAAAAGAAAGAAAATGTAAACACTTTCCAGAAACAAATATCCTTTAAGAATACCAGTGCAGAAAGCATATTATGGAAAAGATTTTTTTACCCCAATTCCCAAAAGTAAATAAATAAAACCTAAAAAAAAGGACTTGAAAGGAAAGAAGAATGAACTTTAGTTCCACAGCAGGGTCATCATCAAATCCGTTATACTGCATGATAACCAGAGACATAGGAAAGTTCTGGATCAAGTTGGGGGGAGGGGGTCTCCTCTACACCCTCCTCTGGTGTTTAAAACTAAAATGTTCAATCCTAGGAACTTGGTTAAGGTTTTGGAGTTGGATTTTCCCTGCCAGAAGCAAAACACAGAGTTTCCTTCCCAGCATTCTGATATAATGTACGTGAAGCTCTGAGGGCATCTTGGCTTCCTGTCCTCATTGTCAGACATCCTGTCAGTTCCATCAACTGTCTCAGTTCAATGTCACTAAAGTGACTCAGTACTGAAACGTGCTCTCCTGGAGGAGTCTCCACGACATATCAACTGCAGATGTGCCTGTGGTAGGAACTCATGTCACTTTATGTCACTCGGTCTGAAGTAGAACAAGGCCCCGCATGGGGACAAGAGATGGGACAGGTTTGACCCTTTGTATGTACTTCATATCTCTGTAAAAGTAAAAAGCATGTCTCTTCCCTCTCTATAGGAAACGTGCCCTTCCTTATCCCCATCCCCTTCCTAGCCTTCTGTCATCACTGCACAAAATGCATCAGCCACAGGGTGCAGCCATGATAGCCCCAAAGACAAACTGGTTGCTGAGCTGTTATCAGTGGAAGAGGGGACATGAAGAGGCTTATTTTTAAATGCTACCCTTGCAACTACTGGAAAATTACCAGACCTGGCACCCCAGCATCCCCATACAGGGTATATTTTTTTCCTCCAATTTGGGCAGATGGCTCTATCTGTCACTACTCGAACCCATAGTCCTTTCCCACAGTTCTTTTCTTACTTCCTCATCTCTTATCTTTGAGAAAAAGCCTTCTCTGAAGCTTTTGCCTGAGCATTCCTTCATGGTCCTCAGCTGGCCTAGGCAAAAATATAAGATCTTGTCTGAAAGACAAACTAAAGCAAAATGAGGAGGGACATAAGTGACTCAGTACTTGCTTAGCAAGCATGAGGCCCTGAGTTCAGTCCCCAGAGAGGAAGGGAGGGAAAGGAAGGGAAAGGAAAAGGGAAGAAAAGAAGAGGACAAATGGGGGAAGGGAGAGGATATGAGGAGAGGAGAAAGGAGGAGATGGAAAGAAAACCACAATTTCACAGAATCACTGATTTGTAAGATGTATAGATACATATCAAGACAGGACTCCCTGTCCCAACATGCCTGATTGGGATTCACCAGCTCCTACACAAACATTTCTTTCTACTAAAAGGTTCTTGCTCCAAACAAATTGGTCTGCTTTATTTATACCATTGCATCAAGTTATTAATTATGTTCATGGAAATGTGCTTCTTTGTCCTTCATTGTTACTTCTGAGACTGTAGATTCATTCAGTGGTAGAGTATTTGAATAAGCAGGCTAGAACAAGAAAAAAATTAGAGAGAAGAAGAAGACAGAAAAAGAAGGGAGGGAGGAAGGAAGGTAGGGAAGGAGGAAGGATTATTCCTTTTGGACCTATAAAAGCAAAGCTAAATCCCTCATTCATGTAGCAAACAGGTTTTCCATAAAGGCTTCCTCTATATGAAAGCACACATCCCTCAGGCATAGTTCAGATTTCTCACTATTGAGAAGGCCTTCTCCCTGACAAATTATGACTACTGATGTCCTTGCAGAGTCTGACGCTCAGATCTGAGGCTTATATTTGCAGCAATTGAACTAATAACTATATTCTTGCAGTACTTTGATCACTAAACAAATAATTAGGATTCTTTCTCTTAGTTTAAACCAATAATCCTGAAATTCCGTCCCAATTTTTTTTTGGTTTTCCCTCATTTCCTTTTTTCACCTGATAAACAACAATGTTCTCTGTGATTCTCTTGTCAGTCCTATAATGCACTCAGGTATATATGTCTTTTTGGAGTATGATCATCAAAACTCACAGGCTTGCCAGGTGCCAGTGGCTCACAGATGTAATCCTAGCTACTCAGGATGCTGAGAGCTGAGGATTAAAGTTCAAAGCCAGGCCATGCAGGAAAGTTTATGAGACTCTTACCTCCAATTAACGCTTTAAAAAAAAAAAAGCCAAAAGTGGGGCTGTGGCTCAAGTAGTAGAGTGCTATCTTTGAGCACAAAAGCTCAAGGACAGTTCTCAGGTCCTGAATTCAAGCCTTAACCCTACGGTGTGTAGCCACGTGTGTGTGTGTGTGTGTGTGTGTGTGTGTGTGTGTGTGAACGCATGCACACACGCATGCACACACAGACACACACAAAAAAAAACATATGTCAACAACTGAATCCATTTCTCTAGTCCTATACCCAGACTTATCTGAGTCAAACGCTTTTCTTTTTTTTTTGTTTTGTTTTGTTTTGTTTTGTTTTTAATTTAATTTAATTTTATTTGTGAACATACTGTACAGAGGAGTTACAGTTACATGGGCAGGATAATGTGTACATTTCTTACCAAGCATTGCAGCCTCCTCCTTTGTTTACCCTTCACATCCCTTCCCAGCCTCCCCCCTCCCCCACTAATCCCAATCCTTCTCCTTCCTCCCCCCCCCAGCGCCCCCCCCCCCCCCCCCCCCCCCGCACCAACGTTGTAAAGTTCGTTTTGGACATGACAACTTGTACTTCTCATTGTTGCAACAGGTCCACCTGTATCCTTAAACAACTGGTTTTTCCCCATCTCCTCCACAAGTTATACTGACATCAAATATAGTGAAAGCAAGGGTTATACTGTGGGGGAGGGACATACAAAGCAACAAAGAGATAATCTTATAAATGTGTTAGAAACACATGCATGAAAGAAAAAAACATTAAAATACACATCTAAGGGTTGATTTTCCTGACATCACATTATCTGACCTTTTCCGCTTGACTCATACATATACTAGATATTACAATAAGGGAAACCATGGGACCTATGTTTCTTTGGGCCTGGCTTACTTCACTTAATATAATTTTTTCCAAGTTTTTCCATTTCCTAACAAATGGGGCAATGTCATTCTTTCTGATGGAGGCATAGAATTCCATTGTGTATATATACCACATTCAAACGCTTTTCTTACTGAGCCTACTTAGAGATCACTTAGGATGCCAGCTCTATTATCACATGTGACCTAGACTTCCCATTGCTAGCCTGCTTCTGTCCTAGTGACCCACTTTTATATTACAAGGGCAGAAAACTAACCAAGTCCCCAGCCAGCATTTTATTGTGACACATGACTATTCTATAATTACACTCTAGCAGAAGGATTGAATTACCCTTATGCTAATCAGAAAACTCTACCACCTATGGATGAGATCACCTTCGCCTAGACACTAAGGCTGTGTCAGCAAAGGCAGGATTGTTGGTTGGATTCTTGGACTTTAAAAGACAGGCCTTTGAGGAAAGGGGGGAAGAATGTATACTAGAAGACAAAAAATAACATTTGCACTTCTTGTGGCAACTTTGAGCTCTCTATGCTTGTCTTTTTCTTTATCCACATTCCTAAAATCTGGAATCAAAACAGTGACCAGAGCAAAAGACTAGAAGAATCTTGAATTCTGCAGTGAGCTCTAGTTGAGGCTGTGGGCTTATGCTATGCTGTTTAAATAGAATTGGAAATTGCTGACCTGTTTCTCTAGTGATGTGCCCAATTGTCAGTTCTACATTCTGACAGAGGAGCATAAGAGCTAGGCTCTGCTTGTTGGAATTGAGGATAGTGAGTGATAGGAATAATGAAGTCATATCTTTACACCTATCCCCACTCATTGATGTCATTAAACAGAAAATGTGACTACTCAATATGATGATCATTTCCAGACTTTGATAAGATTTTTCCATTTTCTCCCTTTTTTAATGCTTCTAAATTGTAATAAGACTTTAAAGACAGCTACCAGTAGCTTCATTTGTCTATCTTTCTAGCATAATGAATACAGATGGGCAGAGAGGAAAAGGAATCCAGGATTTGTTCTAATCCTATAATCTTTTTCATTTCCTTGTGAAAGGTTGAATAATTCCAGATGAATACCATATAATGCTAGTGTTTTCTCATACTAATGATTTATTTCCTCATAGACACTAGAGAAATATTCCACATTATGTGCATACATAAAATACAGAATGATAATGGCCCACATATGAAAAGTCATAAGTAACCAGAATAATCAAGTCATGAGTAAGTCTGGATGGATAGATACGCATCACTAAACACTGAAAACTAAGATAGACCACAAGTATTATTAATGAAAAAAATATAACTACTGTGAGTATATTTTCTGCCCACCAGAATGTCATCTTGTTTTTTTCTTTCTAATTATATCTGTCCAAATATTGTGATTGATATACCTATACTGTGATAATCTATGGCATTAATATTCTTTCATTGGAGTCAACTTCTAAAATTTAATTTTACTTCCCTGCCATTTATCTAGTGTATTACATGTGACAAAAAGACTAGCTTCTGCTTTTCCATTGCTCTGGGGAATTAATGCTTTCCATATAATTTTTGCCTTATATCCCAATACATACACCCAAATAAATTTATACCCCCCCCCCAAGTATTCTAGATCAGCAAAGCAAGAAGAATAAATCAGCTCAATTTTCCTTGGTTAGGCAGTACATTATACTACAATGCTTAACTAAGATAACATAGCCAATAAGCAAGGCAACTATAATAATATAGATGATCCAATGATGACCAAACAATTCTCAAAAGGCTATGCCTATTAAACAAAGGAATTGCATTAATATGAAAAAACCTTTACAGTGATGGAGCAGAAATAATGTCTGAATGAAATTTCTAAGTGAGGAATAGAAGACCTGTAGAAACCTCTTTAATTTTATCACTCTTACTTCAATATTATGGATTCGATATGGATACAATCAAAATCCATTTCAGTTGTCCCCAGACCAGAGAAGCTAAATTCCAAGTTGGATTTTTAAAAAATAGAAGAACCATTAAAAAGATTTAAATTTATGAAGCATAGTTTGCTCCTTCATAACCAAAGGTCAAATAAAAACCTTTCATAGCAAAGAAAAACTGAAACAATATATCTCCATCAAATCAGCTCTACAAAAGATACTTAAAGATGTCCTACACATAGAAAACCAACAAGACCACAAAAAAGGCCAAGAAACTGCACCCAAACTGTGAATCGAAAAACCATAGGAAGAACTCAGTTGTCACAGTCCCCAAGAAGGTGGATAACATGGCAGGAACTACCAAACACCTCTCAGCCCTAACTCAACATTAACGGACTTAACTCTCCAATTAAGTGACATAGAGTGTCTAGTTGGATTAAAAAGCAAGATCCTTCTATCTGCTGCCTTCAAGAGTCACACATTCCCCATAAGAATAAACATTTTGAAAGTGAAAGGCTGGAACAAAATCTACCAAGCAAACGGTCCCCATAAACAGGCGGGAGTTGCAATCCTAATATCAGATTAAATAGACTTCAAATTAAAATTAGTGAGAAGAGAAAAAGAACGTCGCTACATACTAATTAAGGGATCTTTCCTTCAGGAGGATATTACAATTCTAAATATCTATTCACCAAACAATGGAGCACCAAAATTTATCTAAGAAACACTATTTTCCCTCAAATCTCACATAGGTTCAAAGAATTAAGTGTTGGGGACCTTAACACAACACTATCCACACTAGATAGATCAACACAGCAAAAACTCAACAGAGAAACCACAGATCTAAACAACTGCATAGATCAACTAGATTTAACAGACATCTACCGAATATATCACCCAGCAACATCAGAATACACGCTTTTCTCAGCAGCAAACAGAACATTTTCCAAAATAGACCACATTTTAGGTCACAAAGCAAACTTGTCCAAATTCAGAAAAATTGAAGTTATTATACCTTGCATTCTCTCAGACCACAAGGGAATAAAATTAGAACTCAACACCAAAAGCCACCAAAGAAAGACCAGTAACACATGGAGGTTGAACAACACACTGTTGAACAACTAGTGGGTCATGGAAGAGATTAGAAAGGAAACTCAAGTGTTCATGATATTCAACAAAAATGAATACACAAATTACTAGCTCCTCTGGGACACTGCAAAGGCAGTACTCAGAGGCAAGTTTATAGCCCTGAGCTCCTACATCAACAAATTGGAGAGATCTGAAACCAACAATTTAATGAGACATCTGAACCTCCTTGAAAAAGAGCAGCAAGATAAACCCCAATCCAGTAGACGGAAAGAAATAATTAAAATTAAATCAGAATTAAATGAATTAGAATCCAAAAAAAACCATAAA
Source organism: Dipodomys spectabilis (assembly GCF_019054845.1). Classification (NCBI taxonomy): domain Eukaryota; kingdom Metazoa; phylum Chordata; class Mammalia; order Rodentia; family Heteromyidae; genus Dipodomys; species Dipodomys spectabilis. The sequence continues at coordinate 35,388,918 of NW_024870720.1, forward strand.
ACGAATCAACAAAACAAAGAGTTGGTTCTTCGAAAAAATTAACAAAATTGACAGACCCTTAGCAAAGAAACATAGGTCCCATGGTTTCCCTTATTTGCAATAACTAGTATATATCTGAGACAAGCAGAAAAGGTCAGATAAGATTATTTTAAGTGAAATGAACCCCAAGTGGTTTTTTCTTCCTTGCTATTGTTTCTAACATATTTATAAGATACCATGTGATTTTTTTGTTGCTTTGTATGTCTCTCCACCATTTTATAACCCCTGTTTTCACTGTATTTGATGTTGGTATAATTTGGGGAGGGGAAGGGAAAAAATAAATTGTTTAAATAGGGATACAGATTGACCCATTGCAACAATGAGATGTATAAGACACTATGTCAAAAAGCAAACTTTACAATTTAGGTGGGGGATGGGACATAGATGAGGAGGTGGGAGACAAGGGATGGTAGGAGAAAAACAAAGGAGGAGGCAACAATGCTTGATAAGAAATGTACTCATGGAAGTGGCGCTATAGCTCAGGTGGTAGAGCGTTTGCCTTGAGCTGAAGAGCTGAGGGACAGCGTCCAGGCCCAGAGTTCAAGCCTCATGACCGACCAAAAAAAGAAAAAAGAAAAGAAATGTACTCATTACCTTGCTCGTGTAACTGCAACCCCTCTGTGCAGTATTTTTACAATAAAAACACTTAATTAAAATAAGAGAAATAATTGGACCTGATATTTATTATCAACTGAACTGGGAACTAGACAACAGTAGATTGATGTCATGTATACCTCTACACACATATCTCTATACTATATATGTAATGTATGTGATATGTACACATAAAAATGTTTTTCTGGGGCTGGGAAGGTGGCTCAGTGGTAGAACGCTTGCCTTGCATGCCTGAGGCCCTGGGTTTGATTCCTCAGCACCACATAAGCAAAAAGAAAAAAAAAACTGGAAGTGGCGCTGTGGCTCAAGTGGTAGAGTGCTAGCCTTGAGCTGAAGAGGTGAGGGACAGCGCCCAGGCCCAGAGTTCAGGCCCCACAACCGGACCCAAAACAAAAAACAAAAAAATGTTTTTCCTGGTGTTGAATATTTCATTGCAGAGAATCAGTATATTTGCCAATCAAATTAATTAAATGTTATTATGGCTACAATAAAACTTTAAGGTTATTGGAAAAAAGTAAAATATTACTTTAGAACAGAAACAATTTAAGTCAAAAAATGAATGATTTCATCAAAACAACATTGAGATACCATCTCACCCCAGTTAGAATGGCTAAAATCAAGAATTCTAATAACAACAGATGCTGGAGGGGATGTGGACAGAAGGGAACTCTACTGCATTGTTGGTGGGAGTGTAAACTTCTTCAACCACTTTGGAAAGTAGTATGGAGGTTCCTCAGAAGACTCCACATAGAGCTCCCCTATCACCCAGCAATCCCACTTTGGGGCATTTACCCAAATGATCACAAACAAGACCATAAAGCTGCTAGCACAACTATGTTTACTGCAGCATTATTTACTATAGCCAAGATATAGAACTAACCCAGATGCCCCTCAGTAGATGAATGGATCAAGAAAATATGATAGATAGATATAGATATAGATATAGATATAGATAGATGAATTCTATGCCTCCATCAGAAAGAATGACACACCCATTTGTTAGGAAATAGAAAGACTTGGAAAAAATTATATTAAGTGAAGTAAGCCAGGCCCAAAGAAACATAAGTCCCATGGTTTCCCTTATTTGCAATTACTAGTATATGTCTGAGACAAGTAGAAAAAGTCAAAAAGCTATGTACATATGACCAGATAAGATGAAGTTTTCACTGTATTTGATGTCAGTATAATTGGGGGAGGGGAAGAGAAAAAACAAAATGTTTAACTAGGGATACAGGTTGACCCATCGTAACAATGAGATGTTCAAGACACAATGTTGAAAAACGAACTTTACAATTTAGGCGCCTGGGGAGAGTGCAGTTGTGGAGGTAGGAGGAAAGGGATGGTGGGGGAAAACAAAGGAGGAGGCAAAGATGCTTGGTAAGAAATGTACTCATTACCTCGCTCATGTAGCTATAACCCCTCTGTGCAGTATTTTCATAATTAAAAAAAACATTAAAAAAAGATTTCCTGAAAAAAAACTGCTTTGTTAAATGGCACCTTCTTCATACAACTACTTAAAGATAAAAAAAAATGAGATGATAAATGAAATACAATTGTTAATTTATGCCATTTTAGGAATATTGTGAATATTGTGTCTAAGAGTTGGAGGCAATGGTCAGCTGCAAACTGAGAAGGATCCATAGAATAGCAGAAAGCAATGGAGAAAAACATGAGATGTCAAGATCTTGTTCTAAGTTGCCATCCAGGTAGGATCTGCAAACAGATTTTGCCCAGATTTGAGCAAGCTACCCTTGAAAAGGGAGTACCAGTAAATTCCTGTGGTGCATAGGTTTCCTGAATGACCTAAGACAGACTTTGACTCCAAGGCTTAAATAAAGCTTTAATTAACAAAGTCTTCTAACACCTTTCCCCTTTTCCAGTCCCCTACTCCCACACCTCTCCCCTTCTCTTGCACATGCTCACGCCACAATCCCTTGCCTCCAGCCAACGGTTAACTCAAATGAGGCTATTCAAAATGATTACCCACTCCTGCCTCTCTAACCATCATCATTATACACATCCCTCAGAACCAAACGGGGAAAAAATAGCTTCATTCCACACAATGCATGACCATAGAAAATAACGGATTGAGATGTAGCGCCTTGTGCGTGCTGCCAATGGTGAGCTTGGTATAGTAAAATTCATCATCCCGACACGTCCATAATGGGCTGACACTGCTGTCTTATTATGTCCCATGTTACCAGGTTGCAGCCTATGTCGTGTACCTCAGGAAGACACAGGGCCCAAAGCTGCCTCACCCCTTCTTGCCTCACCTAAAGGCTCCACTTTATGTGACTGCGATTGCAAACCTGCTGGGTGAGAATGAGGAGGTATATGTAGAGGAAAAGGGCAAAAGGCTGGGGGAATGGGCAGCATCTGCTTGAAATGGAAACTAAATAGCTGTTCTCACCTGAGCTCTTCTGAGGAAAGCTCCCCAGCGATGTCATCAACATCAGCAGCAGCAAACTTGACAAATAGGCTGGTGATAAAAGACTCCATTTGGAGCCAAGATTTTCCTGGATGATGCAATTACCAGTAGATTAAACTGAGTCTCATCCCTCTAAAGGAGGCAGGAAAGTCAAATGTCAAGGGAAACCCATACTCCCTCAACCCTTTCCCTCCACAGCTCACTATGCACGCATGCACACACACACACACACACACACACACACACACACACACACACACACACACAGAGCAGTTTGCAAATGATAATTGCCAAACATGCAAAAGCCACTCCCAAGGGCTGGGAAGGTGGCTCAGTGGTAGAGTATTTGCCTTGCATGCATGAGGCCCTGGGTTCCATTTCTCAGCACCACATAAGCATAAAAAGCCAGAAGTGGTGCTGTGGCTCAAGTAGTAGAGTACTAGCCTTGAGCTGAAGAGCTGAGGGACAGCATCCAGGCCCAGAGTTCAAGCCCCATGACCAACCAAAAAAAAGCCCTCATCACATAAGTTCTGTATTGAGCTCCCCTGTGGTTCACTCTCTCCACAGACACTATGACAGGAAGTGTGGAAGGAGTCCCCAGCAGCATGCTCGCCTGTAGGCAAATGGAAGGGAAACAGGGAAAGGAGGTGGTCCACACAGGGTGCAATCAGCTACCCGTGATGACTAGCGCTTAATCCCATGGGAAAATCCTAGGAAGCTGTGGAAAACAGGCATCTCCAGATCATCCTACCAAGGTGCTGGGGCTGATATACTTGTTCTCCAGCTATATTATTGCTGGAAGATTGCTCACTAGAGAGACCAATTCCTGAGCATTTCTAGTCTAGCACTTAAGTTCTGCTTTTACATGTGTGTTTAGTTCAGTTTGCCCGGTTTCGTGCAGCATTGCCCTCCACAGGCTCCTTAGGAACTGCAGATGAAGTCAGTGAGGTAGATAGGCACTAAGTTCAAATCCTAAATTAAGTCACAGGAAAAAGAAAAGGAAAGCACACAAAACCCCAAGTATTATGCTTCAATACTATGCTATGCGAAGCCTCACTATCCACAGAGACATCATTATTGTGGCTAGCATGTAGCTCTGGATACCAGAAGGGTTTCAACCCATAGGCATTAACTTTCCACAAGGATACACGTGGAAATCATTTCCCAGGTTGCTCAAACACTTCAAGTTAGGGCTGACTGCAGGAAAAACTATGGAAGAGATCAGGCTTGTTTCAGTGTTCTTTCTTCTCTCTCTGGATCTTTCCTCCTCTCCTGAAGCTTCTTCTCACTGATTGGGCACTCAGACCTACTCCAGACTATTCTGATATTTGTCATTTGCCAAAATTTACAAATGTAAGTTTTAATCTATTCAACAAATATTTACTAAGCAGATCATTTTAGGCCTGCCACTGCTAGGGATGGGGGCATAGCAACACAATTTGCAGTCTGTTCAGCATCAGGATGAAGACGTATAGAGCTTTGGGTTGTAGTGTGGTAGGGTAGCTTCAATGAGTGCATGAAAAACTTTGTACCTTGTTAAATGCATTTCAAGAGCCAGTGGTTTAGTAGAAACAAGGGAGTAGAAGGAAGCTCTTTGCTCCAAATTCTTAAATCCCACATGGGAGCTATAGAGAATCAGACATTTTGACAGCTTCCACATCTACCTATGTAGAGAATAGGCCTGTCTCCACAGCTTACACAACAAATTGAAAATGAGCGGCTAGCAGCAAAGCAAGCGTCTGTTCCCAAAATTCTTGCCATGCATAAAGGATGTTTTTATAATTTGCTTGCCCATTCCAGAGGGAGGGAGGAAAGAGAGATTTCTTATGTGTAGATGAATTCAACATTAGAATAATAATGTTCTCTTGTCTTATTACTCATGGTAGAAAGTCCCTCTATTTCTACCTATACCTATTTGGGTCTCTTACTTCTATATCACATGTCAAGAAATCTAGGTTAGAGTTCTAAGAGAAGTCTCTGTGTCTTGTATTTCTTCATCTGTGAAAAGAAAATAATAGGACTAGCACAGAGGAAAGTGAAGAGGATTTAACTAGGCAATGGATAATACGAGGAGTTTAGAAAGGCAGATTTGTAGAGTTTATATCTCCCAACAAGCTCCAGGCTCATCTGAGAGATGACAATAAATCTTAATGCTGATTTCATGGGAATAGTTGCCAAATACTTTTCTCTTCAGAAGAGTAAGTAAGTAGGTCTTGGAAAATACAGATGTGCTACATGGAAGGATACTAACCTAACAGCCTAATTGCAAAATGTCTGCTCAAGTGGGCTAATGTTGGTCACTAGTCAAGACATCATCAGAGCCTAGGGGTTGCCAGATTGGGTTGCATTCAAGCACAAATAACCAAAGGATCCAGCACACACATTCACACACACACACACACACACACACACACAACAATCCAACAACAACAACTTAATCAGGTGGGCTTTTTGCTGCAAACTAACGGGATTGCATTCTTTCTTTGGATATAAATCAATTAATTACAATATTGGAATTATCATCTAAACAAGGAGTCGATACAGTTCTCTGTAAAGGTCTAGCCAGTAAAAATTTTAGGCTTTGTAAATCAAGAAAAAAAAATAGCCTTAATTATTAATCAATTGTTTAAATAGAAAGATTAACAGTCTTTTTAAATTTTACATTAAAATGTAAAAACTATATGTTTATCACAGCATTATTCACTATAGCTAAGATATGGAACCAACCCAGATGCCCCTCAGTAGATGAATGAATCAAGAAAATCTAATATATATATGAATTCTATGCTTCCATCAGAAAAAATGACACTGCTCCATTTGTTAGGAAATGGAAAGCCTTGGGAAAGAATCGTATTAAGTGAAGTAAGCCAGACCCAAAGAAATATAGGTCCCATGGTTACCCTTATTTTCAATAATTAGTATATGTCTAGGATAATCTCACCAGATGAGCAGAAAAGCTCAAAAGCTATGTACATACAATTATATAAGATGATGCCAAGCAAAATGAACCCCAAGATATGGACATAAGAAGTTTTTCTTTGTTGTTGTTTTTAATGTACTATGTGATTTTTTCTTTGTTTTTTTATATGTTCTTCCTCCTATGGTATATCCCTATCCCTGCTGTATTTGATTTTGGTACCCTGCATCTTGTATATACATTTATCTAATTTGGGGAGGGGAAGGGGAATAATAAAATGCTGAAACAAGGACACAGGATGAGCCACTGCAACAATGCTACTCACTAGACACTATGTTGAAAATGAACCTTACAACTTTGGTGAGGGAGGAGTGGGGGAGGTAGGGAAGGGAAAGGGTAGTGGGAAAAAAACAAAGGAGGGGATAACAATGTCCAACAAGAAATGTACTCATTACCTTACTGATGTAACTGTATAGCATCTTTCCAAGAAAATACTTTTTTAAAAAAAATTTAAAAACTAGTCAGGAATGGTGGCTCACACCTGTAACCCAGGTATGAGCAGAAATTGCAACACATCTGCAATCTCAGGAGGCAGCATTGAGAGATTGTGGTTCAAGGCCAGCCCAGGCAAATTGTAAGACATCATTTCAATGAATAAACCAGGCATATTGTATGCCTGTGATCCCAGCTATGCAGGAGACACAGATAGGAGGATCATTGTTCTGTGGGCAAAAATAAACCGTATTAGAAAAATAATCTCAAGGAAAAAGGGTTGGGAGTATGGCTCAAAGGGTATAGTGGCCCTGGATTGGTTCAATCTCCAGTACTAGACGGGGAGGAGAGGAGAAGGGAAGGACTATTTAAAGAGGTAATATATTAAGTCAAAAAAAATTGCCAGTTCTGCGGCTTGAACTCAGTGCCTGGTAACTGTCCCTGAGCTTCCTTCTGCTTAAGCTAGCATTCTTCACTTGAGCCACTGTGCTACTTGTGGTTTTTTCCCGTTTATGTGGTACTGAGGAATTGAACCTGCGGCTTCATGCATGCTAGGCAAGCACTCTACCACTAAGCCATATTCCCAGCCCAAAGTCATAAAATTTTAACAGTTATTTATATTCTCAAATGGCTTTTTCTTCACATGGGAATCTTGAACAATGTATGAAAAATGAAAGAACACCAAAAGAAGGCAATCGTTCTTCTCCACAGAAATTTGGACTGCTCCCTATTTCCAGATAAACTTTTGGGAAGAGTTTAAACATGGAAGAGTGTTACTGTGACAAGTCTGACTCTTTCTTCTACTGTCACTACTAGAAACAGAATAAGACGCTGGATACACATGCAGACATCTCAGACTGAAGTTGTTCTTGCCAGTACTATAACCTTCAGTAAGCTCTTTAACCTGTGAACTTCAGTTTCATTATCTGACAAATGGAAATCAGGTAGAATCTATTTCAGGGTGGTGTTGTAAATTCAAAAGAAGATATCTATGTGGAGAACACTTAGAATTATGTATGAGCACATGAAGATTCTCAAAAAATGACAGTGATGGTTGTTTCAACAGGTCTTAAATCTTAGTGCAAAAGAACAAATGTCATATTTGATATCCCTGAAAAAAGTTTAACTCAAAAGGTGTATGGTGGACCCTAGGAATATGTATTTTGACAAGGATATCAGATGATTTTGATGTTGGTGCTATAAACCCATGCTTTTGGAAAACAATATCGAATAAAATGAAGCAACGGTGTTAGAAGCTAGAGCTGCAGTCACACAAGAAGATGTGAACTCAGGATGCATTGTGCAAAGTGCAGGTACTGGACTATGTCTTGGCCTACATGTAGGTTACATAGGTACGTTCATCACAGGAGAATTTATCCAGATACACACTTAAGATTTATGTGTTTTCCTTGATGTACAGCTAAACTCAAAATCCAAAAGCAAAACAACAAAATAAAAACAGTGCTCTAGGTAAGGGTTATCATTCCTGATGGAATATTCAACTCATTTGAAAAGTACTTAATATATATCTTTGCCTAGGCCTAACATTGGAAAAATCTCATTTAATTGATCTGGGGTTTGATCCAGCCATCAATATTCAGAAACCCATTAAGTTATGGTAGAGTTACATCCTGCTAAGCCCATCATAACTTTAAAATACTTAAATAAGTAATACTTAAATAAATAACTTAAAAAAACTGTAAGTCAAAAATACATTTAAAATGGATATGATGGTATACTCTTGTAGGCTGAGGCATGATGGTCACAACTTTGAAGCCACTCTGGGCTAGATAGCAAGATTATTTCAAAAAGAAAAAAAATGTATGTCACAGAACATCATAGCATAACCTACCCTATCTTATACACTGTTCTAACATTTACATTAGTCTACAGTTGGACAAAGCAATCAAATGCAAAATTATTTTATAATAAAGTGTTGTATCAAATAATTTATTGAATACCTACATACTGTGGTGACACAGTATGCTCCAGTGTTTATTTCCCCTGGTGACTGTGTGGCTGACTGGGTACTGACCTTTATTGCCACTTCCTAGCCTTAAGAAATGCTAGGCCACATATTAATGGCCTGGGAAAAATTCAAAGTTTTAAATTTGCAGCCAGAGGTAAACACTACTAAGTATGTAACAGTTGGATAGCTGGTTAAAACACCAATTACTGGGCCTAACTTGATTCACTGTGTATTAGGGGAAGGGGCAGGGAGGGGGGAAGCAGGCCTGGGAGCTGTATTTCCAAAATCTCAAATCATGCTGATGTTGTCAATCCATAGAACACAAATCATACTTTGATGACCACTGACCTTTGTAAGGTTAAAACATGAGGCACAAAGACTCTTTCTTCCTGAATCCTCTATCAATAAAGTATTAATGCTCCTCACATGTTTAAAACCTACAACCCAGAAAAAAAATTATGTTTACAGTCATGGGATACAAGTAGTTCTAATAGTAAGACTTTTTTTGTTTGTTCTGGGAGGGCTTGTTCTCAAGGTCTGGGCAATGTCCCTGGCCTTTTGTGCTCAAGGTTAGCACTCTACCATTTGAGCCACAGTTCTACTTCTGAATTTTTTTTTGGTGGTTAACTGGAGATAAGAATTTCAAAATCAAGCTGGGATGTAGCTCAGTGGCAAAGCACTTGCCCAGCAAGTGCAGTGTCCCAAGTTCAATCCTCCATACCAAAAAAGAAAAGACACAAAATAATAATAATTAATAATAATAATAATACAGAAGAATCTATCTCACAAACTTTCCTGCCCAGCCTGGCTTTGAACGTGATTCTCAGATATCAGCCTCTTAAGCATGATATTAAAACTTTTGCTCCAACTTTTGGTCAAAACTTGTGGTCAAATATTCATACATCAAAAAATATTCATTGACTATTCATACACCAAAAAATAAATATTATCTGTACCTCTAAAATGTATGAGATGCTGAGCTGTATACAGTCCTGCTTTGAAGAGCTGAATGCTTGAGTCTTATTCAAAGTGGAACTACTTTAAAAATCCTAGCTACTCAGGAGGCCGAGATCAGAGTGTCGAGGTTCAAAACCAAGCCAGGCAGGAAAACCCATGACACTCTTATTTCCATAACCACCAGAAAACCAGAAGTGGAGCTGAAGCTCAAAGTAGTAGAAAGCTAGCCTTGAGCAGAAAAGCTCTGGGACAGTGCTCAGACCCTGAGTTCAAACCCCATGACCCACAAGACCCACAATCAACAAGAAAGAAAAAAAGAGAGAGGTGGGGGGAGAGAGGGAGGAAGGAAGGGAGGGAGGAAGGAAGAGAGAGGGAAACAGAGAGGGGGAGAGGGAGGGAGGGAGGAAGGAAGGAAGAAAGAAACTATTCAGACTGCTGCTGGCTCATTACAAGATGCCTTCAGTATTGCTTCTTGCAATAACTACCACTTTCTGTAATTGGACATAACTTGGAGCACTAGATGAATCTAGAGATCCTGGGAAGGGACCATGGTACTCTCCAAAAAAAAGCTGTACACTTTAATACAAATTTAAGGGACTATTCTTATACATTTTAGGTGCTCTTAACACAACTGTCCTAATAGATCCAGTTGCAATTTTGTCTTTTACCAGGAAGAGAGAGACATTCCTTTGTAAGAAAGCTAATGATAGTCACAAAATCGCAGATAATACAATGCAGAACAATCCTCAACAGTATCATAAGCACAACCCTGGATCATCCCTCAAAGCTGATTTACTTGTACGGACTTTACTCTGCACATTTTCATTCCCCAGTGTCCCTTTTCTGTTTGCATTACTCAAATTCTATTGGGAAGAAATGCTTTCATATTAGATTGTAGAACTCCCACAAAACAACTAGGCTATTACATTTGTCAGCTCTCAAAGCAGGTAGAATAATTGAAGCTCATTTGTAAAGCTCTCCTTAGCAACCTAGCAATATAAACTGACAATTTCAAAAAATGGAGATATTCTTATGAAATTATATCCACTATGAATTTTTTCACATTACTGAAGACTTTTCTATAAAACAGAAAGTTTTTGTTTAATGTAATTTAATAGCACAGCAATAAAATAATATCCCCTATTGTCCTGTACGACTTATAATCATACTGTTAATTTTAGAAAAATATCTGTTCCTTATACCTTGCATCTCACTATCTTATTAAACAAAATTAGTGCTATGTGAAATTCTATGTGATCTGTACCCAACTTTATGAAACAAATGCTATCTTAGACAGAATTAAACTCAACAATAAGAAAAAATAATAAAATAGCATGATCAAAGGGGTTTAGCTTAGAAATAAAAGGCATCAATCAATCCAATTCACTATACTAACCATAAAGAATTACAGTATGATCATCTCATTAAGTGCAGAAAAAGTATTTGAGTCAGGCACCAGTGGCCAACGCTGTAACCCTAGGTACTCAAGAGGCTGAGATATGAGGATTGTGGTTCAAAGCCAGCCTAGGAAAGAAATTCTTATCTCCAATTAACAAAATGAAAAGAAAATAAAAAGCCCAAGAAGAGCTCTGACTCAAGTAGTAGAACACTAGCCTTAAACAAACAAATTCAGTAAAAGCCTGGAGCTGGTGGTTCACATCTGTAGTCCTAGCTACTGAGGAGGCTGAGATCTAAAGATCACAGTTCCAAGCCAGCTCAGACAGAAAAGTCCTGAAGATGCCTATCTGCAATTAACCTCTAGGAAACTGGAAGTGTAGCTACAGCCTTGAGTGTAGCCTTGAGCAAAAAGAGATCAATGACAGCTCCCAGGTCCTGAGTTCAAGCCCCCCAGGATTAACACAAAAATAGAAAGAAGGGGGGCTGGGAAGGTGGCTCAGTGGTAGAGCGCTTGCCTTGCATGCCTGAGGCCCTGGGTTCGATTCCTCAGCACCACATAAGCAAAAAGAAAAAAAAAAATAGAAAGAAGGAAGAGGGTAGGAAGATGAAGGAGGTATAGCTGGGGTCTAACTGAGCTCTCTCCAAGAAACCAATTTTTGCAGTCCAGCAAAAAGTCCATGGCTAGAAAATCACACCAAGTGAGCTGTAATAGTACAGAGATGCTTCCCAGAGAGGAAAGATTCAGGTTTTTCTGTATGCCAATAATGAGAAGAGCTGGGCCATAGGAAAGCAACTCCTTTTGTTATAGTTCCCCCATCAAAAAAAAAAAAACAGCCAGGCACTGGTGGCTCACGCCTGTAATCCTAGCTACTAGGAGGCTGAGATCTGAGGATCGCGGTTCAAAGCCAGTCCGGGCAGGAGAGACCAAGAGACTCCGAGACTCCTATCTCCAATAAACCACCAGAAAACCGGAAGTGGCGCTGTAGCTCAAGTGGTAGAGCGCTCGCCTTGAGCTGAAGAGCTGAGGGACAGCGCCCAGGCCCAGAGTTCAAGCCCCACGACCGACCAAAAAAAAAAAAAAAAAAAAAACATAAAATACCTAGGAATAAACTTAACCAAAGAAGTGAAAGACCTCTTTGATGGAAACTTTAAAAGCCTACAAAAGGAAATTAAAGCAGAACCAAGCAAATGGAAAAACCTCCCATGCTCCTGGATTGGGAGGATCAACATTATGAAAATGGCAATACTGCCAAAGGCTACCTACAAATTCAAGGCAATATCCATCAAGATCCCAACCTCATTCTTCAATGAAATAGAAGAAGCAATCCAAAAATTCATATGAAACAATAAAAGATCCCAAAAAGCAAAAACAATCCTTAGTAGAAAGAACAGTGCTGGAGGAATAGAAATACCAAACTTCAAACACTATTACAAAGCCATAGTAATCAAAACATCTTGGTACTGGCACAAGAACAGACCTGAGGACCAATGAAATAGAACTAAAGACCCAGAGATGAACCCACAGACTTATGGTCACCTAATCTTTGACAAGGGAGCCAAAAAATAGGGTGGAAGAAAGACAGCCTCTTCAGTAAATGGTGCTGGCAAAATTTGTTGAACACCTGTAGAAAACTAAAGCTAGACCCTTGTATATCACCCTGCACCAGAATCAACTCCAAATGGATCAAAGACCTCAGTGTCAAAGCCTGAAAACATTACAGGAGAATAGGAGAAACTCTAGGGCTCCTTGGCACAGGCCAAATTTTTCTTAATAAAGACCCGGAAACACAACAAATCAAAGAAAGTTTGGACAAATAGGATTGCATTAAACTGCAGAGCTTCTGCATGGCAATGGATATATTTTTATATACATATACACACTTATAACTCAATACAAAGAATATCAGTAATCCAATGAAAATGGGAAAAATATTTGGACAGAAATTTCACAAAACAAGATACAGGAAATGACTAAAGTCACGTGTAAAGATTTTTAGTTAGAAAAGAAATGCAATGAAAACAACAATGAAATACTATCACATTCCCACTCAGGTAACTAAAATTATAGACTGACATAATCGAGTGTTAATTAGAATGTAGTGTAAATGGAACTCTCAGACATAGCAATTGAAAATGTAAATCAATACAACCACTTTGACAAACTGTTGAACAACCCCTTAGAAAGTTCAATATATACTTCCTATACAACCTAGGAATTCCTCTCTCAAGGGTCTTTTCAAAAGAAAGCATATCCTCATTTGTAATTTAAAATAAAATCTTGGCTAGCATCAGTGGCTCATGCCTGTAATCCTAGCTACTCAGGAGGTTGAGATCTGTGGATTCAAAGCCAGCCCAGGCAGGAAAGTCCATGAGACTGTTATCTCCAATTAACCACAAGAAAACTGGAAGTGGTGCTGTTGCTCAGAGTGGTAGAGCACTAGCCTTAAGCAAAATAGCTCAGAGACAGAAACCAGGCCCTGAGTTCAAGCCTCACAACAAACTTAGATAGATAGATTAGTAGATAGATAGATAGATAGATAGATAGATAGATAGATAGATAGATAGATAGATAGATAGATAGATAGATAGATAAAATCTGTATACAAGGTGTACAGATAAAATCTGTGCAAGGTGCTTGTAATCCTAGCTATTTGGAAGGTGGCAATCAGGAAGATCATAATTTGAAGCCAGCTTGAGGGGAAAAAAATTAGCAAGATTTCATCTCAACCAAAGGCTGAGTATGGTGGCATGGGCCTATGGTCCCAGCAACCTTATTCTAAAAGTAACCACAGCAAAAAGGGCTTAAGGTGTGACTCAAGGGGTCATGTAGGAAGCATGTAGGCCCTGAATTCACAAATTCAGTACTGACAAAAAAACAAAATCTTGTATGTAGATTTTTTATAGTAGCTTTTTCATAATAATATCCCCAAACTGAAAACAGCTCAATATATTTTTAAACCACTGTTCCACACAATAACATACATGATCTCTAAAACACTTTACTGAGATTTATATGGGGAGAAATCTAACACAAGACTGCCTATTTCATAACCTTATTCCTAGGGAATGAGGAAAGACAAATCTATTCTGTGGTGAGAGAAAACAGACCAGCAGCTCCCTAAGACTAGAGTTCGGAGATGGGGATTGACAAGGAAGAAAATATAGAGATCATTCTGGATGGACAAAAATGTTCAACATTTTCATTGTATATACATTGTCAAAACATAGAAGCATTTCATTGTTTGTCCATCATACATCAATATAATTGTTACTAAACAGCTAACTTTTTTACATACCTGATGTTGATGTAACAAGAAAGAAGCAGTGACTTCGAAGCCCTCCATAGTAAGTATTGTTTATTGTGTGTCAGAATCTGTTCTGCATTTTTTAAAGAATTTTCTCATTTAACTTTCCCATTTTACACATGAAGGAAATGAGGCTTAGAAATATTGACAGGAAGTGGCATACTTTGCTAGGAAATACAATACATCCGTGTTCAAAGTAGCCTAAGCTCTCAGCATTGCACACCATCCTTTCTCTCAGAAGAAGATACTACCATGCCTCCATAACAATGAAGATTCTAAACAAAATACCAACACAAGGAAAGTAAGTGAGTTTTCACCCGGCCACAGTAGAAACATAATAAATCATCACGAAGCTATTCAGGGACCACGACTCTCATCAGACCATTGAGCTTGCTCTAATGGAGCAGCAAATGTAATTTTGCACCAGGAAAATTCCAGTGTGAGACACTGGTTAATCTCAACTGTACAAAAGTCCTTGTTATTCTTCTCATTTGAGAAGGGAAATAAACTAATGAGGAAGGGCAGATCTTGGCAAAGAATAAAAATATATACAATCTTTCTTCCCACTCTTGTCTTATTTGCCAGAATACTTGTGTTCCCTATTAGCATTACTTTACAAGTAAATTATTTCATGCTTGGAAACATATAGTGTAATGGACCCAATGCCAGAAAATAAAAAAGAAATTGAAACAACTTAATTAATACTAAAAATAAAAAAATCAAATACAGTTCAAACATGAAAACCTCACAAAGCTAAAAATAATAATAATAATAATAGAAAAGGAGAAGGGAAAGAAAAAGGAAGATGGAGAAGGAGAAAATAAGACTTTAGAAAATATAACTTAGGAGTAAATTGATGGAAGTAAATAAAAATTAGCAAATATAATTTGACAAAATACTATATAAGGTAACCAAACAGATTAAATAAGGCAGGGCCAGGCATATAACTCAGTAGTAAAGTACTTGCTTAGAATTAAGGAGTTGCTGGGTTTGATTTCCAGTGATAGTTTTTTTTTTAAGTTAAGAGAGGGAGAGAGAGGGAGACACACACACACACACACACACACACACACACACACACACACACACACACACACGCACAGAGGCCAGGTACCAGTGGCTTATGCTTGTACTCCTATCTATTCAGGAGGCTGAGAGCTGAGGATAACTGTTGGAAGCCAGCCCAGGCAGGAGAGTTCATGAGACTCTAATCTCCAATGAACCACAAAAAGCCAGAAGTGGAGTTGTAGTTAGTTTTAGAGCACTAGCCTTGAGCATAAAAAGCTCCAGGAGCCAGGCGTCAGTGGCTCACGCCTGTAATCCTAGCTACTCAGGAGACCGAGATCTGAGGATCATGGTTCAAAGCCAACCTAGGCACAAAAGTCCATGACAACCTTTTTATTTTTTTTTTGCTGGTCATGGGGCCTGAACTCAGGGTCTGGGCACTGTCCCTCAGCTCTTCACCTCAAGGCTAGTGCTCTACCACTTGAGCCACAGCGCCACTTCCAGCTTTTTCTGCTTATGTGGTGCTGAGGAATCGAACCCAGGACCTCATGCATGCAAGGCAAGCGCTCTACCACTGAGCTACCTTCCCAGCCCGCCCATGACACTCTAATCGGCAACAAGCCACTCAGAAAACCGGAAGTGGCACTGTGGCTCATGTGATAGAGTGCTCGCCTTGAGCTGAAGAGCTGAGGGACAGCACCCAGGCCCAGAGTTCAAGCCCCACGACCGACAAGGAAAAAAGAAAAAGCTCAAGGACAGTACCCATGTCCTGAGTTCAAGCCCCAGAATGTAAGAGAGAGAGAGAGAGCAAACAGACAGAGACAGAGAATTAAACAAGCAAAACAAGAGTGGACCAATAGTGAACATTTTACTAACATGGTAGGTAATAACAGAAAGAAGACTGGTGGATCTCCATTTCCTCATTGCCCCCAACTTGTTCTCTCTTTTCATCCTGACATATGAACACTTGGCAGTTACTGAAATCCTTTCTATGAATAAAAAAGTCATATCAATGTATTCAATTTTTATGAGACAACCTGTTTTAAAAATCATTAATACTGGAAGACATGCAGCTGGAAAACATACTATTACCCTTCTACTAGTTTTGCAGAGATACATCTCTCACAGGTAAGGTAATGATAATGGCTACCTCTGTTGCCTTTCAGGATTTGAAGGCCTTTGTTGAAATCACTGTTGATCCACTTGGTTCTGTAGGTGTCTTTTCACAACAGCTGGAGGAAAACTCCACATCAGATTTTGTTAATGCCTTTATTTTCTGAGTATGCATCCCATGTGTAATCTGCTTGATTGCTGATGCTCAGATCACTGGTTACTTCACCTCTAATCACTTTTCCACAACTGAAGCCGTTCTGGGTTTTGTTTTGTTTCTTATTATTTTCTTGGTGCTGGTCCAGGCGCTTGACCTCAAACCCTGGATGCTGTTCCTGAGCTTTTTTTACTCAAGTCTAGCCCTCTACCACTTATACCACAGCTCCACTTTCATCTTTTTTGGTGCAGCATAATTGGAGATAAGAATCTCAAGGAGCGGGAGCCCAGTGGCTCAGCCTGTAATCCTAGCTACTCAGGAGGCTGAGATCTGAGGGTCGTGGTTCAAAGCCAGCCCAGGCAGGAAAGTCTGTGAGACTCTTATCTCCAATAAAACACTAGAAATCAGAAGTGGCACTGTGGCTCAACCAGTAGAGTGCTCGCCTTGAGCTGAAGAGCGCAGGGACAGCACTCAAGCCCAGAGTTCAAGCCCCATGACCAACAAAAAAAAAAAAGAATCTCAAGATGTTTCCTGCCTGGCCTGGTTTCAGACCAAGATCCTCAGATCTCAGCTTCCTGAGTAGCTAGGATTACAGGCGTGAGTCATCTGTGCTCAGCACCATTCTCTTTCTTTATTCTATAACTATACTTAACCCCATATCCCAAGACTTGAGTCTCCAGTCTCCATACTTAGCCACTTGTGAATAAGCTCATTTCCTTTTGAAAAAAACTTGTTTCAATGATCAGCATGGTGTGAGTCAGACAAAACTTGTCTGGTTCGTAACAGAAGGATCAAATATACATTCATAATGTCATAATTTCAGTAAATAAGACTCTCCAGATGTCAAAGGCATTTCATAAAATTAGCCTATATCTCTTTTTTTATTATTACTTTATTGCTGTTTTAAAGGTGATATACAGTGGAGTTACCTTTACATACATCAGATGATAAGTACGTTTCCTTCCTTTTGCTTAGTATCCTCTGTTCCCTCATTCTCTCCCATTCCCTCCCTCCCATCTCTGCCCAAGAGTTGCATAGTTCACTTTTATCAATGTCCAGGACAGCCAGGACAGCCATTGCTGCACATTTTCACCCATTTTCCACTCATTCTCTGCCCTCCACCCACCTTCCCTCAGATGCGCATGTGTATACACTGTATATGAGGTAAAGCATACAGTCATCTAAAAACAAAAAGACAAATTTTTTTTAAAA
The DNA here is from genome assembly GCF_019054845.1 of Dipodomys spectabilis. Lineage (NCBI taxonomy): Eukaryota > Metazoa > Chordata > Mammalia > Rodentia > Heteromyidae > Dipodomys > Dipodomys spectabilis. Next base: position 35,406,522 of record NW_024870720.1, read on the forward strand.
AGGTCCTTTGTTTCTTTATCTTTGGAGTTCATCTCAGCATGTATGTTATTTTCTGTACATATGAAGAGTTGCATGAGTATTACAGTTTGGTGCTTTTCTCCTAAGACTATCCCCTTTTAGCCTCACTGTGTATGTGTCTAGAATCCATATACTTTATCATATTTCATTGCATTTTAAATCTAATATCCTCCTATTATTTGTCTCTCTGCCATTTGTCTCTCTGATCTTGGCTTACCTCACTCACTCAACAGGATTTGTTCTAGCTCCATCCATTTCCCTGTGAATGCCATTATTTTATCCTTTCTAATGGCTGTGTAAAATTCCATTGTATATAGGTACCACATTTTTTGGCTCCATTCATCCACTGTGGGGAATGTGGGTTGTTTCCATATCTTGGCTATTGTGAACAGTATAGCAATGAACATGGAAGTACCAGTGTCTTTGTTGTATCCTGGTTCATGATGTTCAGGGTAGATGCCTAGGAGTGGTATGGTGGATCATAGGAAATGTTTATGTTTAGTTTTTGGGGAAACCTGCTGACTACTTTCCAGAGTGGTTTTATTAGTTTACATTCCCATCAGCAGTGCAGTAGGGTTTCCTTTTCTCCACATCACCGCCAGCATTTGTCATTGTCTATATTTAGCATATAGGCCATTCTGACTGGGTAAGATGGTATCTCAGGGTTGTTTTGACTTATATTTCCTTTATGGCCAGTGATGATGACCATTTCTTCATGTGTTTTTTTAGCTCCCTTACCTATTTCATGATTGGTTTTTATTAGATTTGGGAGAGGTTAGTTTCTTGAGCTTTCTGTATATATTAAATTAGCCTATATTTCTGATTTTGTTGCTAGCATAAAAATAGAACACAGGAGGAAAGACTTTGAAATTAAACATGCTCAAGTTCAAATAAAAATATCACCACTATAAACTCATGTATAATAACAAGTGACCTTGAAATAGGTTATGTCCTTAAGCCCGAAGCCTGTCAGAACTGATGCCATTTTGTCCCCCAAGGAATTAGGCCCCTGACCCCAGAACCATTGTTTGCCCAGCAGGGTCTGCAAAAAAAAAAAAAAATACTCCAAAACATTCCAGCCATCCAATATTCCGGGAAGTAAGTTTAAATTATCAGTAGATAATGCTCAGTTTCATTTCTGTATCAGCTTTGCAAAACAAAAAACCTAAACATTGTTTGCCAAAATAATGTGGTTTGTGCTTTTAAAAGACTTAACTCTGAGTTGTCTGGGGGCTGCATGATTTGGAAAGTCTATGTCCCTATGCAGTCGCCAGCCTTTGCAATAACGTCTCTTATAATTTAACTTATTAATTGTAGCATCTTTTGTTTTCTCACTGATTGGGTTACAACAACCAGAAGAAGTTAAGTTCCCAATAAACAAAACATGTTTACATCAAACCAACAACCAACTTCATGATTAATAAAGAAAGATTGTGAATAACATATTAAGGTGCAAAATAAGGAAGCTTTCTACTCCTCATATTTTGTATTATTTTATAGATGAAAACTATACATGCAATAATGGGTTAGAAATATCATTATTTTCAGATGTTACCAATCAACTGGCAAAAGCCCTTTTGCGCTTTCCAGATAGAAATCACAAGTAAAGGGAGACATTCCAACATTGCAGGGAGTCTTCCTCTCTTGAGTGCCTGTAGCCTACAGATTCAGATGCCAGACCCAGAGGCATTGCTCTAAGCCTTAAGAGCTAGAACTTCCAGATTCTAGGTGCTCAGTTGGAGACTTACTCCTCTGGGCTTTCACCTCCAGTGGTCCTGAAACTTGGAAGCTATGTTAATCTCAGCTTCCAGCATCAGTGATCTTCAGCACATAGCACCAAGCAGCAGCAGATGGCACATGCTAGTGTCCTAGCTCTCCTACGACGTGTTAAGGCTCTGAGACTTCTAGTATTCAGGTCTTTGCATATCTGAGGCCCTTGGCCTTAGGTTGGACAACTCCCTAGAACCTTTCCAGTGATTAGAGCCACAGTTCCTTTTCTCTTGCCCCTCAAAGCTTTCTCTCTTCAGCCTTGACTATCCATCCTCTCTCATCTCTCTATTTCTCCACCCCTTGGTGTCTCTACCACCCCTGCTCCCTGTCGTTTCTACCCAACCACTCTGGAACTCTTCAGCTGACTTCTCTTAGACGCCGCCTCCGCCGCCTCTGTTGCTGCTAGACAGCGACTGTGACACCCCCACCGTCTTCTCTTTGTATTACCAGCTCAGTCTGCTCTTTTCATGATGAAGCTCAAAAGTATGAAAGAAAAGATCCTTCAGGAGAAACTTTTATTGGTATAATGGTGTCATACCAGTGAGAGTGTAGGAGAGTGTCTTTCAGCTGGCTTGAAAAGGAAGCTGAACAACTAGTTTTTGTAGGCAGAAAGGGATGTGGTTTGCACTAACCATGGAAAACCTGTATGCCAATGAAGGATTGGGTTTGCACCAATCATAACACAGCACACTATGCAAATGAAGGGCTGGGTTGGCAGCCATCACAGGCCTTCTGCTGGACCACCAAGGGAAGTGTTCTGCCAGCGGCCTGGGTGGAAATGGCTGTAGGTCATCTAAAGTTCACTGAGGCTTGTGATGGCCAAACATCAGGTGCAAACTGTTGGGAATAGTCACGGCTGGAACAGTGACTTCTGGAGCCAGAGTAGTGCTTTCGTGGCAAGCAGTTGAGGTTGTCTATGTAGCTTCCTCCAGATAACCGTGAAATGTTCAAAGCAGCTAGGCTGCCATAAAGACAGTCCAGCTGGTGGTTTGGTTGACAGTCCTTCACTCAAGGCCACTGGAACACCAGGGAAAAAGCTAATGGTTTTTAGAGTCTAATTAGAGTCAAATCACCCCAGCCTCCAACATCTTAGCTTACCCAAATGAAAAATAAAACATGAAAAGGGGTGCTTACAATAAAGGCACTAATTTAACAGTGATCAAGAAATGTGTATTAAATCTATTTCAGAATTACATTGAATGTCCAAAAACAAGTAACACTAAGAGATTAGAAAAATGTCCAGGCAGACAAATTCTCAAAACTCTATCTCCAATGAACCAACAAAAAGCTGGAGTTAGAGTTCTGTTTGACTCAAGAAATAGGCACCAGCAGTGATTTTTTTTTTTTAAGTAAGTGAATTCAAGCTCCAAAATAGACACAACTAAAAAAGTAGAAAACATAGCCAGATGCTCCCACATGAACACATTTATCTCCCTGGCTACTTAGGAAGCGGAGATCTAGAGAATCTCAGTTCAAAGCCATCCCAGGCAGGAAAGTCCAAGAGATTTCATCTACAAAATAACCAGCAAAAAGTTGGGTTAGAAGCATGGCTCAAGGGATAGGGTGCCATCTGAGAAAGCAAGCAAACTGAGGAAACATTAAGCCCTGAACTCAAACTCTAGTACTAGTAGAAAGAGAGAAAGAAAGGAAGGAAGGAAGGGGCTGGGAAGGTGGCTCAGTGGTAGAGTGCTTGCATAGCATGCATGAAGCCCTGGGTTCAATTCCTCAGTACCACATACACAGAAAAAGCTAGAAATGGTGCTGTGGCTCAAGTGGCAGAGTGCTAGCCTTGAGCAAAAGAGGCTCAGGGACAATGCCCAAGCCCTGAGTTTAAGCCCCAGGACTGGCCAAAAAATGGAAGGAAGGAAGGAAGGAAAGGAGAGGAGAAGAGTGGAGAGGAGAGGAGAGGAGAGGAGAGGAGAGGAGAGGAGAAAATATACACAAAGCTTTATATGAGAAGATATTAGAATATTACTTATCATAGAAAAAGTCAAACACAAATTTTTTTGTAGTTGTGTTTTGTAGCTGTAGTTTGTTGTTTTCGGTGTTGTTTTTGAAGTTAGTGTGGTACACACCAGTAGTCCCAGATATCTAGAGATACCTTCTGAGACAGAAGAACCAATTGGGCCCAGGAATTCAAGACAAGCATAGACAATATAGCAAGATCTGCACTAAAAAATAAGTAAATAATTTTAAAAAAACACCAAGAAGGGTTCTGAATAGCAGGAAATCTTGAGGTTTCCCTTCGGTTTGCTCCTGAGAGCACATCAGACCTCCAAGATCCGTTTTTTTTTTTTTAAATGGGAGCAGCAGATTCACACCATTGGAGAGAAAAAATAAATAATGTCTTTCCTTTGTATCTTCAGAAAAGAGTAGTTTGTAATGTACAGATATATAAAAGCACCTTCACCTTAAACCCACACTTGGCCTCCCTCAGGATGCCTTCTCCTAGACATATTCTGACGGCTGAGTGACAGCACTACAGGGACATGGTATTCTCCAAGACACACAGAAGAAAAGCACTATCAAGAAATCACTTTAAAACAGCTACTGAACTTGAACAAAAGGCTATTGTGTTCATAAAAATAAAACTATGCCAAGTGTCCCAGAAGACGAAACACAAAGAATAAACACCACGTGCTGGTGTCTCTTGCCTGTAATCCTTGCTACTCTGGATGCTAAGAGATAAAGGACCGCAGTTCAAGGATAGCCTGGGAAGGAAAGTGTGCTAGACTCTATCTCTAAAATAACCAGCAAAAAATAAAAGGCTGGAGACAGGACTTAAGTAGAGTGCTAGCATGAGCCCCTGAGTTCAGACCCCAGTACTGCCCCCCCTCGAAAAAAATCTATTTTCTGGGAGAAAGTGGATCCAGAGTAACATTCAGTGCCTTCATCACATTTATAAATAGCTCTCACCACTGTCTCCCCTCCAAAAAAAAAAAAGAATCCAGCTTTCTAATGCAATGATACAGATGTACTTAATTGATAAATAAATAAGAAAGCGAACAGTCTGATCAACACCACAGGAGGTGGATTTGTGTTTTGACAAGCAGAGAAAACAAACATTAAACACTGTTTAAAATGTTTAACCACTTCCAATGAGCTTCAGGCTTCTTGTACTTCATTCTCATGTTGCAAGTTGCTTAAGGGATCACTATCCATGATTTCTTTAACACCAATAAATTTGTAGGACTTTAATTTCTGTTTAACATATATTTCTCCAATATGTCATCTAATGAAGGCTGGGAGAGGAGGCACTGACCAGCAGGTAGAGAAATATTTCCTTGCAGCTTGGAAAATGAGGAAGATCCAAAGCCTGTCAGAAGAGTTTGTAATCCTCCTGCTATAACAAGTCATCTTAGCCAGAAAAGATAAGATCTGTGCTCTCATACCTCAGGCAGATTTCTAAACAACAGCCTTGCATTTTCTTCAGCTAATATTATAAATAAAACATTAATCATTATTAACCCTGCCAAATTTTTTTACGAGACAAAAGAATGCTCGGCACATTTTTCTAGGCCAAATTCAGAAGTGTTTACTCTGGAGGAAAATGCTTTGTTTCCTTCACTGAGTTTTCTTACTCAGATAAAAAACCCTCAGAGGATTTTCAAAGTTAAAATGCTTTAGCTATCATGAACACCGCAGTGAAACACTTGAAACTTCTTCTCCAGCAGACAAAGCAGTGTCGTATTATTTAGATGTTGTGCCTTAGCTAATGCAAAGATCTGAATGTTCAACTATTTTAAATTAGCGTATCAACATGCAAGTTCTACCAATTTCTATCCAAATCCAGGCATTCACTATTAATGAAACAAAGAATATCCTTTTGAAAATACTCAAGAAATACCCATTTTGTTTTCTGGCCATCTTGTGAATAAAACTCTTCCCTCTAGAGAAAATGACAGTGACTACAAATGATTTGTGCCCAATTTACCTCACAGTTTGGTCTTGGCACTGATTAGTTCTATCTATAATTGATAAAGAAATCACTCATTAATACAGACTCTCCAGGTAACATGATTCTTTGCACAGCAGAAGTCATTAGGCAGTGTCAGAAAGGGTTGATGTCTGAAATTACACTGTCCATTTGCTTCCTAATAGTTTGTGGTGGCCATGTCCTTCTTTTTGGGAATGTAAAAGGATGAGCATGCGTAAAGAAGCTGTCCAGAGTGCGATTATCCATCCATCAGTCTCACTAGTCTCAGAAATAAGATGACTTCAACTCAACATAAAACCTCTCCTTCATTTTCTTTAGGGCAACAGAATTCAAACTTTTATGTCATACAGCAGGAAATGTTCCCCTAATTTCAATGACTACTTTAACCTTTTCTGAATAAATGATTCAGAAAAGATACAGACTAAAGTGGTACGTTAGATTTTAAAAAATAGTGAAGTGCTTCAAGTTTCTAGTTCAGCAAGAAAAGCAATTATTACATTACACATTAGCATCTGCTTTACAGTTTACAAAAATATTAAGATAGTTTTCTATATTCGATTTTCATAACATCCTATTTAAAATATTACAATTCTACCAATTGTGAAATATTATTCTTCCAAATAAATTATGTAAAACTAATGACATGGAGATATATACATAATATATTGAGTACAAATATGCTAATTTCAAAACATTGATGTCTTGGTCCTATCTTTGTTAAAAAAAAATTTATATACACATATGTGTATGTGTATTTGGGGGTTTCTGACTGTCCTTTTTATATAACACATATGTGTTATATGTATGCTCAGTAAAAGATAATCAAAGATGACAAGAGAAGTGGCCATCTATTTTTTAATAAGAGATTTGAGCTGGGCACCAGTGGCTCACGCCTATAGTCCTACTACTCAGAAGGCTGGCATCTGAGGATCGCAGTTTGAAGCCAGCCCAGGAAGAAAAGTTCCCATGAGACTCTTATTTCCAAATTAACCACTCAAAAACTGGAGGTAGTGCTGAGGATCAAAGTGGTAGAGCACTAGCACTAGCACTAGCAAAAAGAGCTTTGGAACAGGCCTTGAGTTCAAACCCTATGACTGAAAAAAAAAAAAAATGTTCAGCTGATCCTGAACTCCCGGGCTAAAAATCATCCTCCTTCCTCAGCTTCCTGAGTGGCTGTATTTGACTGTCTTTGAGTTGATTGATTGCCTGGTTGTGGTTTTCATGCTTGTTTTTTAAGACAGAGTCTTAATATGCAGCCCAGTCTGGAATCAAACTCTCCACCCTCCTGCTTTAGTCTCCCTAGTGCTGGAATTATAAAAATGATCACCATATCTGTCTGGTTTTATTTATTTTCCCTTTTACTTTTTATTCTTTTAAAATTATCTTTAAGTAGTTGTACAAAGGAGTTGCCATTCTGCAAGCAGTTTATGAGTACAATGTGTCTTGATCAATGTGACCCTTTCATCATTGTTCCCCATCACTCCCAATCCACCCCTGCCTTCAACTTTCTTACTTTTATAGCAGACGCATTGAATTTTATGACTGCATTCTCCTCACGCCTCTCTTCATTTGTCTATTCCCTCCCCTTTATCTCATCCACCCCCTTTCCTGCTTTTCTTTATTTTAGTAAGAATTTTTCACTGAATTTCAATAACCATATCTTAATAAAAAAGCACAATGAGTACTTAACTTTGAATGATTTCTTTAAAAAAAAAAAACATTGTCCTCATTTGAACATGAGATGATCTTATACTTAAAAGACACTAGAAGCTCCACCAGAAGACTCTTTGATCTGATAAACACTTTCAGAAAAGTGGTGGGATACAACATTAACATACGAAATCGGTAGCTTTCCCATATACTAATAATCAATTAGGAAAGAAATCAGAAAAAGAATTCTATTCATAAATACCTCTGGAAAAAATGAAATAAGGGTTTGAGTATGAGAATAGCTGCCTAGAATGTGTCAGGTCCTGAATTCAAATCCAATTACTGCATAAATGAAGTAAAACCTAGCAACAAAACTAACCCAGGAAGTGAAAGACTTCTACTATAAAAACTACAAAGCATTAAAGAAGGAAACTGAAGAAATCACTTAGCAGTATAAAGACATCCCATGTTCATAATCAACAGAATTAATATTGTGAAAATGGCTACATTAACTGAAAGTAATCTACAAATTCAATGTAACCTCATAAATATTAAAATAATAAAAATTCTAATTTTGCTCAACAATCTTAAAATACATATGGTAGCGCAAAAGTTGGTTGAGTAGACAAGGAAATCCAGAGCAAAAAAGAGTAATGCTGGAAGCATCAAAATATCTGATTTCAAATTATACTACAGAGACATAGTAACAAAAACAGCAAAGCAATTGCACAAAAAAATGATATCTAGACCAATGCAATAGAGGACCCAGAAATAAACCTCACAGCTAGAGCTACATGATTCTCTGAAAACATGCCAAAATATCTTGCTCATGTAATTGTAACCCTTCTGTATAGCATTTTTACAATTTAAAAAATCTACAAAAAAAAAGAAACCTATGAACATGGTTACAATTCCCATAATAAATGTCATGAAAATAAATGAATGTATGAAGACAAAAACATACACTGGAGAGAAGACAACCTCTTTAATAAATAGTTTTGGGAAGACTAGATATCCATCTGTAAACACTAAAATTAAGTCCTGACCTCTTGTCCTGCACAAATGTGGTAGGGCACCCTGTGACAAATGTGACTTCATCATGAAGATAGGATTGCACCTCCACCAGTGGTACCAGTCCCTTAACACTTGGCATTTACAAGAAAAATGTGCTCAGTGTATCCTAGAAACAGGTCATAGAAATCATGGTTGCTTAAAGCATTGTTTAGCCTCTGTAACTTCCCGCTTGACTTACACTTACAGGAAGGAACTGTTAGGGACATTTCACCCCTGATCAAAAAGAATGTGGGTTTTTTGCATAAAAGGAGCCCCAAGAAAAGGCTCATCATGACACTTGGGGACCGGCTGATCCAGTGTAGTAGTGGGCTTACAAATAAAGATTTTCTTTTGGCTGTGCTCTGTGTCCATGTGGTCCTCTCTGGTGGCATGCCTCATAACACACACACACACACACACACACACACACACACACACACACACACAATCAATTGAATACCTTAATTTCAGACCTTTAATGTTGAGACCACTAGAGGAAAATGTAGGGTTAACGCTTAAAGATGCAGGCACAGACAGATTTTCTGGATAGGACCCCAATAACTCCGACCAACAAATTTAAAGGCTTCTAACCAGCCAAGGAAACATTTAACAAAGTAAAAAGATAGCGTACTAAATGGGCGAAAACTTTTGCCAGCTATTCATCTGACACAGATTAAGGTGTAACAAATTCAAAAACTAAGCACCAAAAGAGCAATTAATTAACAAGTGGGTGAGCAAATGAACTGAAGAGACAGTTCTCAAAAGCAGAAGTACAAATGGCCAATAAATACATGAAGAACTGTCCAACATCCAAACTGTCCAACTGTCCAACGCTGCAAAAAGGAAATGCAAATCAAAACTATATTAAGGGCAGGATGCCTGTGGCCCACACCAATGACACTAGCTCCTCAGGAGGCTGAGATCTGACTATCACAGAAGCCACCCCAAGTAGAAAAGTCCATGAGATTGTTATCTCCAATTAACCAGTACAAAGTGGAGTTGTGGCCCAAGTGGTAGAGTGCTAGCCTTGAGCTGAAGAGCTGAGGGACAGCGCTCAGGCCCAGAGTTCAAGCCCCATGACCAACAAACAACAACAACAAAAACATAGTAGTTGTCACAGCTGATGAAAAAAATCAATAAAATATACACACTTACACAACTATAAATATATAAATACACACAGTAAGAACAAATACCTACATCACATACACATCAAGCTGGGAAACACTGAAAAACATCTTATTTGCCTGTTTCTCTTGTGAGTTTGGTACACAAGGGACAAGATCACTTTCATTTCCTAACAATTTTTGGGAGGGTCACTGCTGTGGCTTAAACTCAGGGTCTCACACTTGTTAGACTACTGAACCTCCAGCACTGTTTTTATTTCTTTATGCAGCTCCCAAATTATCATTAACAAATCGCAAGTAATCACCCCTTGTTTTTTTATTATATATATTTTTTATTGTGAAAATACTGTACAGAGGGGTTACAATTACATGGGCAAGATAATGAGTACATTTCTTATCAAGCATTGTAGCCTCCTCCTTTGTTTCTCCTTCCCATCCCTTCCCATCCTCCCCCTGCCCTCCCCATCCTCCTCCTGCCCTCCCCATCCTCCCCCTGCCCTCCCCATCCTCCCCCTGCCCTCCCCATCCTCCCCCTGCCCTCCCCATCCTCCCCCTGCCCTCCCCATCCTCCCCGCTCTCCCGCCCCCCTCCCCCCCCCCTCGCGAAAGTTGTAAAGTTGGTTTTCGACATAACGACTTGTACATCTCATTGTTGCAATGGGTCCACCTGTATCCCTATTTAAACGATTTGTTTTTCCCCTTCCCCTCCACAAATTATACCGACATCAAATACAGTGAAAGCAGGGGTTATACTGTGGGGAAGGGACATACAAAGCCACAAAGAAATCATCTTATAAATGTGTTAGAAAAAATCGCATGAAAGAAAAAAAAATTAATACATATCTTAGGGTTCATTTCCCTAACATCACCTCATCACCTTATCTGACCTTTTCTGCTTGACTCAGACATATACTAGATATTGCAAATAAGGGAAACCATGGGACCTATGTTTCTTTGGGCCTGGCTTACTTCACTTAATATAATTTTTTCCAAGTCTTTCCATTTCCTAACAAATGGGGCAATGTCATTCTTTCTGATGAAGGCATAGAATTCCATTGTGTATGAGATGTATAAGTCGTTATGTCGAAAAACGAACTTTACAACTTGGTGGGGGGGGGAGGATCAGGCAGGGGGGAGGTACAGGAAGGAATAGGAAGGGGAAACAAAGGAGGAGGCAACAATGCTTGATAAGAAATGTATTCGTTATCTTGTCCATGTAACTGTAACCCCTCTGTATGATATTTTCACAATAAAAAAAATTTTTTTAAATAGAATTCCATTGTGTATATATACCACATTTTCTTGATCCATTCATCTGGGCATCTGGGTTGGTTCCATATCTTACCTACAGTAAATAGTGCTGCATTAAACATAGTTGTGCTGGTAGTTTTATTTTTATTTTTTATTTTTTTGGGTCGGTCGTGGGGCTTGAACTCTGGGCCTGGGCGCTGTCCCTCAGCTCTTCAGCTCAAGGCGAGCGCTCTACCACTTGAGCTACAGCGCCACTTCCGGTTTTCTGGTGGTTTTTATTGGAGATAGGAGTCTCACGGTCTCTCCTGCCCGGGCTGGCTTTGAACCGCGATCCTCAGATCTCAGCCTCCTGAGTAGCTAGGATTATAGGCGTGAGCCACCAGCGCCCGGCTGCTGGTAGTTTTAGTGTGGTCTTGTTTGTAAACATTTGGGTAAATGCCCAAAAGTGGGATTGCTGGGTTATAGGGGAGCTCTATGTGGAGTCTTTTGAGGAACCTCCATACTGCTTTCCAAAGTGGTTGAACAAGTTTACACTCCCACCAACAATGCAGTAAGGTTCCCTTCTGTCCACATCCCCTCCAGCATCTGTTGTTATTGGAGTTCTTGATTTTAGCCATTATCATCCCCTATTTTTGTTCTGTATCTTTCAACCAAAAAGAAATTTTAATCATAAGAAGCCAAATTATATTTAAGAAATAAAGACTGATCTAGATATTCAAATTAGGACCTTACAAATTATCAGGAAGAGGCAATATTAGTTAGGAAAATAGTCAAAGGAGAAGAGAAAAGGTAGAGAAAGAAAGAAGCATGAATAATAAAACCTAATCTCTTCCATTTAATTTTCCATTCATCTATCTAGATAAAATTACACCTACTATATATTGACTTTGCTTCTAAGGACCTGAAGGCATGTGGCGTATTTTATTTGACATAGATCACTACATTTAACCTTCGGCTAAGGATGGGGCCAGCACATCTCATTCATTCAATGACACAGAAATAAAGAGGTGAAGCAATGAATCAGGGCTCAATTGTCACATAGTAATTGCCTTAGAGATCCCTCTACCATGTCTGAGGTGGCATGGCTGGCTGGGTTTGTAGCAGCTGCTTTGCAGTCAGCTGCTATTTCTATGTAAGGAGAGAGAATTCTTCACCTAGAGTATTGTGAAACTGGATGAGAAAATGGTGTCTTATTTTTTCACAAACCTCTAACTTGTTTCCTTCCAATATCATAGCAGCACCTCTGAAACTGTCTCCAAGTGAAATCCCAGATACCGTATCACATTATTACTGATTCCTTGCCAAATCATTCACACACATCACTACTTCAAACTCGCAGCAGCTAGCCTAGTGCTGGTGTCTCCTGCCTATAATTCTAATTACTTGGGAAGCAGAGATCAGAAGGATTGCAGTTTAAAACCAGTTCGGGCAGAAATTCAAAAGAACCCCATCTCAACCAATAAAATGTGGGCAGGATGGTACACACCTGTCATCTCAGCTGTGTGGAAAGCATAAATAAGCATCTTGGTCCAGATGAGCTCCAGGGAAAATGTGAGACCCTATCTCAAAATTAACCAGAGCAAAAAGTACTGGAGGTATAGCTCAAGTGGTAGAGCAGCTGTCTGTGAGTGCAAAACCCCGAGTTTCAACTACAGTACCACAAAAAATAAAAGAGTAGCTATGAGACCTACTGCATTGTATAAATGGATTTCCATAAAATTGACATCCTTTGCAATTCTATTTCATTTTATACATTTAAAACATTCTTCTTAATGCCATAGCATTTCATGGCCCAAAACAACAAGCTGAAAACCTCTTCAGGAGAGTCCCCAACACTGGGACATCTGCAGGAACCTCCAAAGACCAAAGGTAAGAAACGCACACCTCTTACAGGGCACTGGTGACTTAGACCTGTAATCCTAGTTATTCAGGAGGCTGAAAGCTGAGGATCACAGTTCAAAGCCAAGCCCAGGCAGATAAAGTCCATGAGCCTCTTATCTCCAGTTACTCACAGAAAAAGCTGGAAGTAGTGCTATGGCTCAAATGGTAGAGTTCTAGAGTGTGGGCCTTGAACGAAAAGGAGCTCAAGGACAGCACCCAGGCCTAGAGTTCAAGCACCAGGACAGACAGACACACACACACACACACACACACACGCATGCTTGCTCCAGGCATGCCCTAGTGTTTGGCCGCAACACATCAGAGTCATTGCTTAGGGTCTGTGTCTGCCCCCAAAATCTCATGTAAGCATACCACAATTCTATCCTAAAATCTCCATTTGGTGTTTCCCTCCTTCCAGGGATCTCTCAAAACACTTAATGGGTTTAATCTCATAGCCTTATGCCTGCTAGGCAAGCACTCTACCACTTGAGTGACACTCCTGATCTTTTTATGCTTTATTTAGTCTTGATTTGACCCAGAGCCAAAATTCAGACTGTGTTCCTCCTACCTGTGGAGCTGGAATTGTAAATGTGCACCACTACACCAGCTTGCTTTGTGAGATAGGGCCTCACTAACAATGATTTGTTTTCCCATACTGGTCTGAAAAAACAGTTTTTCTATCTTCAGTCCCATATGGCTAGGATTAAATGTGTAGACCACCCTATCTGGACTCTTCTTAAATGATTTTTATTAGTGTAACATTAAATTGGATAGAGTCAGAAATTTCATTGGGTATGTTTATATCTTAAATCACTTTAAAATAAAAATGCTTTACAAATTTTTACAGTAAAATGTATAAGAAGTCACTAAAAGAGCTATGAGGGGTCCCTCTGGGACTGCAGAGGGAGAGCTCACCTGACCATTATACCTGAGAAATAGTGGCAATGACTCTTACTGAATTTTCCTTTAAAAGCACAATTCACCTTATGTTCAGGGAATATAAACATCTGCTTGATTAATACAGTCATCCCCAGAGCTTCTTCATTCCCACTGCAAATTTGGGCTGCAGGCCAAAGATATAAGCTCAAATTCTGAAATCCCATATAAAAATTTCCATTTGCTCTTTTGAAAATGGAAATCTTTCCAACTGAGAACAGCTGAATGAGAGTCAATCTGGACAGTATCTGTACTTGTAACTGGCAAGTCATAAGATCACTATAGTAAACGTTTTCATATTTATACATATATATATATAATTAACTGTATTAGCCAATTATATCTGTTATAGGTTATATTATAACCTCCAAAAAGATACATTGAAATCCTAACCCCAATAAATGAAAGTAATCTGCTTTGAAAAAAAGAGTCTTTGCAAATGTAATCAAGTTACAATGAGATCATTAGCATAGGTCCTGACCCATTGTCACTGACAACCTTGAACAGGAAGTCAGGGGGGTTAGTTATTTATTTATTTTTGTGGTGCCTCAGGCATGTAAGACAAGTGCTCTACCACTGAGCTGCATCCCCAGCCACTAGTATCCTAAGAAGAAGAAAACATGCAAATACAAAGACACGTGGGCAGCTTGCCCCGTGAGGCAGAGTTTAAGTGCTGCCCTTCAAACCAAGAAACAAGAAGAGTTAGCTTCAAGCCATAGGAAACTAGGGAGAGCAGGGTGCTGCTGATAGGTAGATTTCAGATTCTAGCCTCCCCAGAACTGTGACCTAATATATTTCTGTTCTCTTGAGCCACTCAATTTGTGATATTTTATTACAGCATCCCTAGGAAACTAATGCAATTCTTTACTGGTAATTTTCACCTGTATGTGATATTCTGGATGGGCTTTTCCTTAGAAGTACTTTATTCATTCAGCTACTCTAATTGGAATGATTTAAAAAATAAAACAGCTTCATACAATACAAGCCATGAAAGGATTTAGTATTTAATATGTATAACAAATAGTCCTTCTTGCTAGTGTTTCCAGATCAAACACAGATTGCCTCATTAAATTTGGATTTCAGATAAGCAATGAATAATTTCATACTACAAATATGTCCCAAATAATGCATAGAACATAATGGTATTAAAAATTACTCATTGTTTATCTGACACTCAAATTTCAACGAGGTGCCTCCTACATTTTTACTTGTTAAAGCTGGCAGCCCTGCCTGGAAGCCTGCTTCTAGAATATTCAATTATTTGCTATTTGTTTCCAGCTCTTGACCAACAAAATAAACTTCTACGTTTTGAATATATACAGCCTATTCTCTCTCCTCAGTTTTACAAGTCTCCAGTTTAATTTGTGGCCACTGTTAACAATTAAAGATGGATGCTGGTTGATAGGGTGAGTTTGCTTTGGGTAAGCACCATAACCTCCACGTAGCTTTTATAAAATGCTCCCAATCAATAAAAAGAAATTAGAACCATCAATTGTAGGTGTAAAGATATAATCAGCTTTCAGGAGCATTTTTAATTCCTTATTTCAATGTTGTGCCCAACATTAGAATACAAAAAGCACAATTGGCATTTTTTATTCCTTTTATCACCACTAAACTAATTATTTTTTATAAAATGTGATCTATCCTCACACAGACAATGCTGTTATGAGGAGACTCTGTAATCTACCACTTCAATCTTGTTTCTAATTCTCCCTGGAACACTGCTCCAGGGAGAGGACAAAAGACACAATTCCAAGGCCTTGTCAGGATTCTGGGGTTGCCTGTCCATCTACTCCCCTCTGTCTTTCCCATGATGACCCCACTTTAGCAAACTTCCTTCTCCCTGGGGTTGGCCAAGGCCTTGCCAAACAAAATAGAAGCCAGGGAAGACGCCGTGGGCAACTCTGACTCCAAACATCCTAAGGTACTATAAGCAACAGCAAACTGGAAAAATTCTGCATTATACAATACAGAAAAGAAAAATGTGGACAAAGGACATAGACACACACACATACAGACAAAGAAACAATAAACACAAAAAAATACATTTCACGTATTAAACATTTAAGGAATATGAATTAGAGAGACAAATGATTTTGTCTACCAAATTGACCAAAATTCACTTAAGAAAATAACCCAATATCAGAAAACTACACTTTCATACACTGATCATTCTAACATTAAGATGACACAAGGATTTAGAACTGATTTGTGACTCAGGGCAAAGATCTGAAAACCTACAAGCATTTTAATTCAGCACTTACACTTTCAGGATTTGTTTAAATACTGACCTTAAGGCCTCATTCACTAAGTCAGTGACACAGTGGGTAACAACAGTAATTTGATCCAATAAATCATAATACAAGCATACGGCAGAATTTTATCTAGTCATTTCAAAGTATATGGTAGAAGAATATTTAACAACATGAAAAAAAAATTTTTTGGGGGGGTCCGGTTGTGGGGCCTGAACTCTGGGCCTGGGCGCTGTCCCTCAGCTCTTCAGCTCAAGGCTAGCACTCTACCACTTGAGCCACAGCTCCACTTCCGGCTTTTTTTCTTTTTGCTTATGTGGTGCTGAGGAATCGAACCCAGGGCCTCAGGCATGCAAGGCTAGAGCTCTACCACTGAGCCACCTTCCCAGCCCCAACATGAAAAATTTTTGCAATATAATAAAAAATTTCACTGCAGCTTACTAATCGTATAATCCCATTTCTCAGAAAGAATGTATGTATACATAAATATATAATTTATATAAAAGGTCAAAAGAATATCCAAAAATAATAACTACTTCAACTACCACATCCCCATATCATGATGAATAAAATTAGAAGAAAAACAAACAACTTCTAATATAAATCCCTAACAGAAAGGAAAATCATCACCCAAAGTGCCCTAACAGACATTTCATTGGTCAAAACAGAGCTTCACCAGCCAGGCACTGGTGACTGATACCTGTAATCCTAGCTACTGAGGAGGCTGAAATCTGAGGATCACGGTTCAAAGCCATCTGGGGCAGGAAAGTACAGGATACTCTTATCTGCAATTAATCACTGAAAAAGCCAGAAGTGACACTGTGGCTCAAGTAGTAGAGCTCTAGCCTTGAAAAAAGTTGCACAAGGACAGCACCCAGGCCCAGAGTTCAAGAACCAGGATTGGGAGGGAAAACAAAAAACTGAGCTACACAAATAAAGTGAGAAGATGAAAATCTGGCATTATTAGCTTAAAAGGTAGGTTTGTCAGAAGGGAAGAACTGGTAGACAATGTGTACAAACTAGACAACTAAGTGTCTGCTATGAGTATAGATATGGATGGAACAATGGAGTTGAGTGGGTGGATAAATGGATACACATGCATACATACTTCCATACATACATGATTACATAGGTGTGTGAACATGCCTCCACAGCTAAAATCTTTTAAAACTCTATGCCCATAGTTTCTGTCAACTATATATCTTATGACTCACACACACACATACACACACACACACACATGCTCCTCCCTCATCATGTCCTGGTCATGTCTCCATCTAACTTCCTATAATAGAAGCTTCTCTTTTTTTAATGTTTTTATTACGTTTAAGCAATTGTACGAAGGAGTTGCCATTCAAAAAAGCAGTTTATGGACACAGTGTGTCTTGATCAATGTCACCTTTTAACATTCTCACCCAAACCCACAATCCACAGAAATTTTCTATTTTCTTATTTCATTTTAACACTGACAGTGATTTAAAAAAAAAAAAACTAATTGTTCTTTCTTTGGTTCTTATCAGCCAGACACAGTTATAAAAGTTCATATATCTTTTTTCCTAAATGACTACCAAATTATCTGGAAGTCTAACAAGTCACTGTAGCTTGCTAAAGGTAATTCAATTTAAAAATTCAATAAAAATGTTATATTCAAACAGAGCTATAAAATACCTTTCTTAATATATAAAACTCCATCCTCTATCCACCATTCTATTATCTTAGTTAATCCCCCACAATTATTCATTAAGGTTAATGAATCATTTTACAGATTTTTTTGAATATCCTGCTTATTAGAATTGAGTGTCTTTGCCAGTCACAGATAAATGACAAACCAGTACTTTGCCCCTTTATCACCCTTATCAAAAGACATTATACCAATTACCTTTAGAGTAAGCAAAAATCCAGATATTTCTAAGTTAGAAAGATCACAAGTTCAATGTCAGCCTGAGCCATATAGCAAGATAGCAGGTGTGAAGAAAACCAAGGAGATACTGCCTCAAAAATAAAGAAGGAGGAAGAGGAGAGTTTCAGTATGTTACTTGAACTATCTACAATCCTTAACATTTTTTTTTCTAAAATAGAAGCACAAGCTGGGAACTAGTGGTTCTCACCTGGCTACCTCAGGAGGCTAAGTTCAAGGTCAATCTACCCAGCAAAGTTCACCAGACTCCATCTCTAAAATAACCAACAAAAAAGCAGGCCTGGATGCATGACTTAAATGGTAGAGCACCAGCCTAGGAAGTATGAGTCCCTGAGTTCAAACCCTAGTATAGCCAATTTAAAACAGAAGCATAACAGAGTAAAAATTCTTAGCCATTAATACAGCAGCTGGACAAAGATAATGTAGCAAATATTTGAGTCTTATGCAATAATATCTGTACAATTAGCACTACTGCACTTCCTTTCCTTCCAACTTTGAGTCTCAACATGGTTTGCTTCATTCATACATTCATTTGGACAATATACATTAAGCCAGGAATTTGCAGGGGAAAAGATAAAGGTAACAAGAATGAAGTTCATCAGTCTCAGATACTTTGTCCCTGGCCAGGTTATCAAATATTTATGGAGTAATTTAAAATGGTCCTTTTAAGGATTCTGTTTTTAAAAGACTGTGAATCTATGGCATCAGTATAGGAAATCAAATTAAGAGCAATTACAGGAAGAGTAATCAGTAGTGAGCAACATAATCAGGGAAAGAAAAAGACCCAAACCAGAAGCAACAGCTCAGTCTTTCCCCCTTAACATTTATGAATCACAGGGGACATCTTAGTGGGGTCCAGAAAAACAGGCACTTGCACTGTCCCAAATATGGTTCATTCCACCAGCCACATCTCCCATAAGCTCATTGTAACTATATCAATTCCAGAGTTTGGTGGTCTGATCCCAGCTTGGATTACAGGACCTACTAGGTCTCTGATGACAGCCTTGCCTTTGAAATCCCAGACTTGCCAGTGGCGAACATGGGTGGTGATGGATGCTTGTGACTCCAGAGGACTACTGTGAAGATTAATGACTTATGTTTCACAAAGTGGTTTTGAATCCCCAAATGAGAGCTGCTCATACAGCTGGTTTCTGCATGATTAGCATTTTCTTGCTTCAAATTGGTTGTGCCCACCATATTTCAAGCCCCCCGAAAAGACCCAGATTACAGGCAATGCCCACGAGCCCACTGATGGCTTTTAGATTGCACTTCCCCAGAGGCTGATGACCTGACAGAGATAGAATATTCCCGTTCTGCACTTCCCTGTCCGATATTCACTGCATCTTTGCTTTCAGATGCACATCGAGAGTATAAAAGTCACATTTGAAGCGGCATCTGATGTCTCCCTTGAGGCTGTGCTGTAGACTACCACCACACTGTTATATTTTTGGAATATTTCCAGGCTAATAGCAAAATGATTTCTTGTGGGGCCATTAGAGGGAGAAAGACTGAGTGTAGATTTATCTTGCTACTTAGAAAAATAATTAGCAAAGAAGTTTGAGTGATAATCGTAAAAAAAATCCAAACCAATTTAATATATCTAGCTTCTAATGATCTCTAAATTGATTAGAAACTATACTTACAATCTGATTATCCTTCCTTAGAAAAACACTTGAGCAGAGTTCTAAATTCTGTATTATTGTCTACTTCAAGACTGAATTTGTTTCATTGGTTGGTAATGTGAGGCACTCATACTTTGAAAGATAAAAATAAGTTGCATTTGGTCCATATAGAATTGCTGCATTGCTTTTCAACTACGAAGGATTTTCAAGTTTTGTTAAAGACTAAAAATGCATCAAAATAAGCAATAAGTTATTATTTATAACCAATGTGAGAGCCACACATAACTCTAAAAAGTTTCCACATGACCACAAGCTCAAATGTGAAAGCCAGCCCTAAAGAGAGTTCAAGTGCAGTGAAAAATCTGCATTTGGAAATTTCTAATGGCTTCTGGAGTCAGAATTCTTCACAAAAAATAGCCAGCATAAAAACCCTCACTCTACAGATACATTCATTCTTAAGTGCATTCGAATAATGCATGAGGTAGTGACATGAATATTACCAAACACTATTGACTATATGTATCAAATATAGTAAATTAGGAAAAATGGTGACATGTTCATCAAGGCTTACTGTGAATTTCCATGTTTATTCCTATTTGGTCAAGGTCTGTGTGGCTTAAGGAATAAAGACTTTGGCTTATAGGTTGTTCTCAGAGCTCCTCCTTGAGTCTGTATTGAAAAGGAAAAAGGCAAACAGAGGAAGGCCACTTTTTAGCAACATCTCCCTATCTTCCTCTTTTTATTTATTTTTTTATTGTGAGTTGTAAAGTTCGTTTTCGACACAGCGACTTGTACATCTCATTGTTGCAATGGGGTCCACCTGTATCCCTATTTAAACGATTTGTTTTTCCCCTTCCCCTCCACAAATTATACCGACATCAAATACAATGAAAGCAGGGGTTATACCATGGGGGAGGGACATACAAAGCAACAAAGAAATTATCTTATAAATGTGTTAGAAACAATCTCATGAAAGAAAAAAAACATTTGAATACATATCTTAGGGTTCATTTCCTAACATCACCTTATCTGACCTTTTCTGCTTGACTCAGACATATACTAGATATTGAAAATAAGGGAAACCATGGGACCTATGTTTCTTTGGGCCCGGCTTACTTCACTTAATACAATCTTTTCCAAGTCTTTCCATTTCCTAACAAATGGGGCAATGTCATTCTTTCTGATGGAGGCATAGAATTCCATTGTGCATATATACCACATTTTCTTGATCCATTCATCTACTGAGGGGCATCTGGGTTGGTTCCATATCTTATCTATAGTAAATAGTGCTGCAATAAACATAGTCGTGCTGGTAGCTTTAGTGTGGTCTTGTTTGTAAACATTTGGGTAAATTCCCAAAAGTGTCTTCTTAAATACATTTCACAAGTGATCAGAGGTAACTCTGAATGACTTGACCTTTGAAGGATATTCAAGGACATTTGCTCAGCTAAAAAGAAACCAGGGTGTGTCTGCCACTTTGTGGCAGTCATCATATCATTTAGAGGGGGCCACTTGCACTAAGGCACAGGCTCAGAGAAGGAGGGTCAGGCTGGGATTCTGCGGTGTCTGCCTTATGTCCTGCTCCACTTAGGTTCATGAAAAGGGCAGGCATCATGAGATGACAACAGGACCACATAATCCAGAAGGCACACGGCAGTCCTTAATAAGAATGTGACTGCTAGGCCCCTACTGGTAGGGTTTGACATGCTAATATGCCACAAGCCTAGAAGCCCTGGAAAATGGCCAAATAATCAGTAATAATTGTTACCTGTACTTGCAACTTGGCAAACACCATAAAAACACTATTATTCATATTCAAAACTCTACCAATTTGAAATGGTTGTCCCCATTTTACAAATAAGGAAAACAAAGACCAAACAATTAAGTCATTAGCCCAAGTTAATATAGCTAGTGCTATTCAGAAAGAGCCTAATTCAGACACAGGCCAGGCTGACATCCAAGTCAAAATATCAGACTTCCTTTCAATCTAGGTAGCCTGAAATGCAGGACTGCAAGCACATCTTTCTGTATCCCTTATGTACTATTTAATTACTTGTGTCTGTGTGATGTATAAGTCTTTATAAACAAAAATACAAAAATCAAGGTGGGCCCTAATGGCTCATACCTATAATCCTAGCTACTCAGGAGGCTGAGTTCTAAGGATCATAGGTCAAAGCTAACCTGGGAAAACAAATCTGCATGATTTTTCATCTTCACTTAACTAGTAGAAAGTGGAAATAAAATGTGATTCAAGTGATAGAGTGCCAACCTTGAGCAAAAAAGCCAAGAGAGCAAGGCCCTGAGTTTAAGTCACATATAGCTATATAGACAGACACATTAAAAAACACTGATAAACCTATAGATGATATATAGACATAGACATAGATATATAAATAAATATAGATAACAGATACAGACTTAGATATATAAATAAATACAGAAATCATATAAAATAGTGGCTACATGTTATACCATACATAAGGAGACCTATAATAGATGATTATTGTGTCACTTTCTAAATGTAATATTCAGTCTGCATGATAGCAAGTAGATTACAGCATACTGGAATTTTGGTGCACCTCAATGATTCATAGCAAGTATAGGAAAGAAACTTTTAAATCATCCCAGAAAATATAAGACAAGTTGGAATAACTTAGAAGAAGGAAATATAGACTCTCACAGTAAGGAAAGGAGGCATAAAAGAATTTAAAAGCAATACTAAATAGCATACAAGTAAGTAAAAGTCCACATAGCATCAGTTAGAGGTTTCTGACTGCACTTAATATAAGATCCAATTAGAGATTGCCAATTAACATAGAGCCAATTAAACTAAGGTGCTAGACTTTTAATTTGAGAAATGTGGATGACTAAGTTAATCCTCCTACAACAAATACAAAGAAATGCAATAAAAAATACTTTTAGCCTTTTAAATGAAAGTTGGACACTCTAGTTAAAGGCCAGCCTGAACTATGAAGCACAAGCATCTCTAAACAAAATGTGTGTGGGTGTGTAACATTTCCATTCACTATCAACAAGAAATCAATAAAGAAGAACAAGTTGGGGACGAAAGGACCTGAGAGGCAGAACAGTTGTTTAGTATATGTGAGGCTGGTACAGAGAGAGAGAAACAGAGAACAGCAAAGATACCAAGAAATGCAAAGAGAAGAAGAAGGAAGAGGGAGGAAAAAGAGAGGAGGAGGAAAAGGAGGAGGAGGAGGAGGGGGAGGGAAGGGGAGGGGGAGGGGAGGAGGAGGAGGAAGAGGAAGAGGAGGAGGAGGAGGAGGGGGAGGAGGAGGAGGAGGGGGAGGAGGGAGAGGAGGAGGAGGAGGGGGGAGGAGGAAGAGGAGGAGGGGGAGGAGGGGGAGGAGGAGGAGGAGGAGGAAGAGGAGGAGGAGGAGGAAGAAGAGGAGGAGGAGGAGGAGGGGGAGGAGGAGGAGGAGGGGGAGGAGGAGGAGGAGGGGGAGGAGGGGGAGGAGGAGGAGGAGGAGGAAGGGGAGGAGGAGGAGGAGGAGGAGGAGGAGGAGGAAGAGAAATCTAGAAATAATAAAATAAAACCTAGAAATAATAAAAACATCAAACTACAGAATCATGTGGTAGACTACAGAAGTGGAATTAAAGCCAGGGATAAAAGGAGGATCTTCATTCATGTTTATTTTACTAGTGAGACAACCCTTCTACTGAAACCTTCCAGACACCTCATTCAAGTCCCAGGCTTGAGGTTCATGTCCACACCTCAGCCAATCAAGGAAAAGGGAGTCTATCATAGATTAATGATTTTCAAAGTTTGGCCCATGGCCTCTGTGTTTTCTTAAAACTTTAGCAAAATGCCTACCTCAGATTGAAGAATCAGACGCTCAAGGCAGGGACCAGCAATCTTTGTTTTAATAGGCATTCTGGTGCGAGTTTTAGAACTCTAGCTGAGAGTTAGAGTCATTCTGACTTAGCTGGAGATCTGAGCACATTCCCAAGAAACCCAGGAAGGAAAGTGAACATCCAAACAAATCTGGACTATTAAAGCAAGAAATGCCTACCGCCAAGTCTTTCTGGAGAATTCTTCAGAGGATTAGGGAAGAGGTCCAGAGGGAAGTGAGTTGACAGTTCAGCAATATAGGACAGTTGTGAAAGACTGAAAAGAGTTTTTCAGAAATGGAAACAAACTAAAAAGTCACATATAGCCCACAAAAAGAGGTCACAAAAAGGGCTCGGATGTAGTTAAGTGGCAAAATGCTTGCCTAGCAAGTGCAATGTCCTGGGTTCAATCCCAAGTACCAAAAATGAAAAGACAAAATAATAATAGTAATCACAGTAATAGTAGTAGTAGTAGTCATATAGTTTTAAAACAATAAAATAAAAAAAGAAGTCACATTAGCGCAGAGCCACTAAACTGATTAGGATTCATTTGTTGCAGATGAAGCAAAAATTCATTTTCTCAAATGTCAATCTAATAAATATCAAAACCCCCAACTCTTTCTTTTCCAATTATAAATAAGCCTAAGGGGGAATCATAAAGCAACTAATTCCCTTGTGGTTATTTTTTTTCTTATTTAGATTAACTTAGTGAGGCTCAATATTACCGACATCATAAATTC
The DNA here is from genome assembly GCF_019054845.1 of Dipodomys spectabilis. NCBI lineage: Eukaryota > Metazoa > Chordata > Mammalia > Rodentia > Heteromyidae > Dipodomys > Dipodomys spectabilis. The sequence continues at coordinate 35,430,525 of NW_024870720.1, forward strand.
TTCTGGATAGCTAGACTACGATTACTACTTTTCTAAAATGTGAGTTTGTAACACCAATACCTGGGGTTCATGTGTTTAAACTCTATTTTGGGAGTGTTCTAAGGTAAGGAAGAAATGGAGAACAATAGGTGGCAAATAAATAAATTAACAACAGACAGGGGATATTTGCAATATGTAGAATAGGAAAGCAGTTAATATTTATAATATATGAAGAGCCCCTATGACTAAAAAAGAAAAAGACACACTGCAATAGAAAAATGAGGTAAGGATGCAAACATCTCATCCATCCATGTAGTCATTCCTTGAACTAAAAATATTTTTTTAATTCAGTACAGTGTACATCTTGGCCCCATCTTTTTTGTATGACCCAGAACAGTTTGTTTGACTTCTTAATGTCTCCATTTTCCCACTAACAACAAGCAGATCATAATGGTACTTACTTTGTAGGATTTCCTTAAGTATCAGAAGAGGTAAAGAAAGCTCAAAAGCTCACCAAAGAGGTAAAAGAAAGATCACAAGATGCTAATTCTGTATTGTTATCATATACTTTAGAAGACAGACTATCTACTGGGCAGTAGCCATTCTCAAAAGAAAAGCAAATGACAAAAAATGCTTACCAGTCTAATAAATGTCCAGGTTTATGGGTAAAAGCATTTTCACTCTTTGTCAATTTACATTGAGAACAAAGGTTATGGAACATGATTGGGGTTGATATGGTTCAGTGGCAGGAGCTAGCCTAGTGTGTTTACGGCTCTGAGTTTGATTCTCCAGTTTAATTCACACACCAAAAAAATATAGAATAGTTGGACATTACCAACTTTAAATGTGCACAGTGATTGATGCCAAATTTCCAACAATATGAATCAACCTCTGGCCACTCACAAAAGCTTGAAGGTTCATCACCACATTTTTATGATGGAAAAAGGTTGAAAATAACCTAAATATCCTGGTTAAAAAGTATAGATAGCTGGGTGCCATTGGCTCATACCTGTAATCCAGCTACTCAGGAGGCTGAGATCTGAGGATCACAATTTGAAGCCAGGTGGGGTAGGAAAGTCCTTAAGACTTATCTCCAATAAATCACCAAAAAGCCAAAAGTCAATTTGTGGCTCTGGTGGCATAGCACTAGCCTTGAGCAAAAATTGCTCAGAGGTGGTACTCGGGCTCTGAGTTCAAGTCCCAGAACCAGCACAAATAAATAAATGCATAAATTTTATATTGATATAGTTATCCTTTAAAAAGTAGGACAGGTATGTATGTACTGATATGACTCCATCTTGAAAATGGAATGCTAGATCTTATTAAAGACTATAACATGATCCTTTGTGATCATCTTAAAACAATTTACAATGTATATTACACATGCATGAAAATTTTCTGGAAGGATCCCTTGGTCACTAAAGAGAAAGAACTAGAGATCAGGGATGGAAAAGAGAGAGTTTTATTTTAGTGTTATGAGTAAATATTCTTTCACTTGTGGCAAAATTATGAACTGTCTTCTATCTTCTTTAGGTTTTGTTGTTTTTTCTTGTTTTGTTTCTGTGTTGATTTTTTGTTATAGCCTCATACTCATACTCTTACTCAGTAATCTTAGTCTGGAATCACAAATGTCTTAAATTTTGGAGTACTTTTTTAAAAACTTTTTTTAAAAATGCTAGGTGCTCTATTATTATCTTACTCATTAGAAAAATCACTGTATAGGGCTCTAACAAAGAAAAGGAGGAGGAGAGGGAGGAGGAGGAGGAGGAGCAGGAGGAGGAGGAGAGTAGAATTCCATAATTTCTAAAAGGCAGAGATCCAAATGCAGTTTATCAGAGTGGTTCCCCCTCCAGGGGAACGAGGTCACGCAGTGAAGGTCAGTAGAGGCTACAGGCTTGTCTGAGGCCTAGTTGGGGCTACAGGATCTGAATGCAAAATGTGTCACATCTGTCTACCAGAGAATTCAGTTCTTCGGTGTGTGACACTGGAGTTCCCCATAACAAACTGTCCAAGAGAAAAAGCAAGAAAATAGACAGGCTGTCCCAGTGCCTTGTGTGACATAGTCTCTAAAGTTGAACAGCATCACTTCCATTTTATTTCCATTCATTAGTATCATCTGTATATAGTAGTAATCTGTACCATGAAGAAAACAAACAGCAACAAATACTGGGGAGGATGTTGGGGACAGGGTAGGGAAACCCTTCATATATGGTTAGTGAAAATGGAAACGAGGGCAGTCACTATGAAAATCCGTATGGAGATTTCTCGAAAATCTAAAAGTAGAACTACCGTATAAAAAGTCTGATATGCCACTCTCAGGAATATATCTGAAGGGAAAAAAATGAAAGTCAATAAACAACAGATACCTGCACACCCAAAGTAGATGCCCAACAGCTGATAGAAAAACAATGTGAGATTGTGATGTTGGTATAATTTGTGGAAGGGAAGGGGAAAAACAAGTCTTTTAAATAAGGATACAGGTGGACCCGTTGCAACAATGAGAAGTACAAGTTGTCATGTCGAAAACGAACTTTACAACTTTGGTGGGGGGGGCGGGGAGGATTGGGGGGGAGAGGGGGAGGATGGGAAGGGATGGGAAGGGGAAACAAAGGAGGAGGCTACAATGCTTGATAAGAAATGTACTCGTTACCTTGCCCATGTAATTGTAACCCCTCTGTATAGTATTTTCACAATAAAAAATAAATAAAAATTTTTAAAAAATGTGAGATCTATCTATATGTTTGTGTATTACAACTACATACAGCTGAAAATTAGTCAGCAATAAAAAGAATGAGTTAAGTCGCCTGCAGAAAAATGTATGGATCTAAATCTAACGATCATCAGATTGAGGGAGATAAGCCAGATGGAGAAAGATAAATATCACATGTTTTCATTCATATTCAGAATCTAAACCTAAAAATAATCATAATAATAAGACATGATTGTAAAAATAGTATTGTTTGGGAAGAGGGATCCAATAGGAGGTGGAGAGTAAAGGGAAGGTGATGACCAAAGTATATTATATATGTGTGAAATAGCATTTTAACAAGTAACACTAAAAACTATTTAAGAGGAGGAAGTTAGAGGAGTTAGGAAAAGAGTAATATAATGTGAATTTAATCAAAGTACTTTATGTGCATATATGCAAATATCCCAATGAAATTCCTTTTTACAATTGACTTAAGATAATAAAAAAAGGTTTTAAAAATTAGAAATAATTTGTATGTCTAGAAGTAGAGATAGAGTTATAAGTAATTATAGTTCATGTGACCATAAAGTATATATATATATATATATATATATATATATATATATATATATATATATATCCATTTACAGAATATAAATATACAGAATGGTATTTGACAAAAGTTTAGGCATGCTTATCATAACTGAGGGTATGATCCGTGGGAATCCCATTTTATGTGATATCTGGAATGCAGGACTAGGTACTGGGAAGAGAGAGAGAGAATGAGAGGAGGTACACTATGTGCTGACCATCCATCTCCTCAGGGCTGGAGAGATCCAGCCTCGCTTCTTATTCCCACAGCCTCCCTGCAGCATCAGAGTGATGTCTATCCTATTTTGAAAGAATTTTATTATTTTAAACCTACACTGTGTTGTATTCAGACTATGAGAAAAATAAGATTTCAGTTCATTGTACGATTTAAGAAAATCACTAAACTGAAGTATTCCAGTTGTCCAAAATTAATATACTTGCACTTCAAGCCATTTTTGACATTATTAACTAGACTAAGTATCAATAGGCTAACCATGCATTGAATAAGAGCACCCTCATCAGGACGCACTAGCTTATTGGGTAACATTAACAATTCTAAACTGTGGCTGACTCAAAATAAGAAAGTTATGCAATAATAAATAAAAATTATAGAAATATATGCTAGCTAGCCCAGCATTGTCCCCCAAAGTCATATTATCCAAATTAAACATTTAATAAATGCAATTTCTAGAAAATGTTTTGTGTGAAGGTAGGGGAAAGAATACTAAAGCCCAAATTGCTTTAGTTTAAGTTCTACCATTGTGTTAATAAACCAACAAAGTTCTTTAGCCTTTTCTTTCTCATCTCTGAGTACAGCCTTTACTAGGTCCACCTCTCTAGAAGCAAATCATTTCAACTTTTTTTTTAAAACAATATAAAATAATCAGCCCATATTATGAATGCCATTTTATTGAAATAATACAGGACAAAGAATCACTTCATTTCGTTCAAATCGTGATTATACTACTTGACAAAAACATTGCTTCTTTCTTTCTTTCTTTTTAAGAAGGAAATTAAATCTTTAGTCATGAAAAGAAGTACTTGTTTTGCAAAGAACCTTTGCTACACAAAAAAAATTGTACTTCAAGCTCACGTATTAGATGATCTATGACCACCTCAGTACTCATCAGCTCACCTTCACTATGACAAAATACCTGCAATCATCTAACCTAATAAAAGAAAAGGTTTACTTTGGTTATAATTTCAGAAGTTTCAGTTCATATTTTCTTGTCTCTCCCCCCTCCCACTGGTCCTTACCACCCCTACAGAGTCTGTTTTAATTTCCTGTCAATCATTTAAAAAGCATTTTTATAAAGACAGAAGCCACCCTTATAAAGTCAAAGCCTTAGCTCCAAAAAACATCCTATTAATTATACTGTCTGGCCTAAAGCAAGACTTGATTCCTTGGTTTGCATTTCAAAAAAAATTTATTTTGTTTTTTTGTTTTGTTTTGTTTTTGGGTCCGGTCGTGGGGCCTGAACTCTGGGCCTGGGCGCTGTCCCTCAGCTCTTCAGCTCAAGGCTAGAGCTCTACCACTTGAGCCACAGCGCCATTCCGGCATTTTTCTTTTTGCTTATATGGTGCTAAAGAATCGAACCCAGAGCCTCAGGCATGCAAGGCAAGCGCTCTACCACTGAGCCATCTTCCCAGCCCTCAAAAAAAAATTTTTTAACTTCTTACCTTCTTGCATAGTTTAATGAAACATCGAAACTTTTACAGCTTGGATACCACTGCAGAGCACATGAGTGAGTCCACCAAATAATATTAATAATAGTAATAATAATAATTAAATATTTTCATCACAACTATAGTTTGAAAATATGATATGCAGTAAATACTAATATTTTAATATATGTATATAATTGAGTTTAAGTATTCTAGCATCTGATGTCTTTATCATACATTAAAAAACTCTTCTTTGAAAGCTTAAAATTCAGTGGGAGGGAAGGGATGACATCGTCCAAAAACAAATGTACTCTTTACCTTACTTATGTAACTGTAATCCCTCTGTACATTGCCTTTATAGTTAACAATTAAAAAGTTATTTTTAAAAAGTTTCAAATGCACTTTTGTCCTTTTCTTCTGGATGAACCAATAAGAGTTCAATACAAGGAACAGAAGCCACTCATTTTAAAGCATTTTAAGCAGAAAAAGATTTAATAAGAGAATTAAATTCTTAGAAAATCGTAGGCTTCCAAAACCTGGCATCTGGTAAATGTATAGACACAGGTAAGTGGCTGTCTGGGGCAGGGGAGACACACGGAACAGGAAGTGACTGTTACTGTTACTGGAGGAAGTTGTGTTACTAGAATGCAGCATGTCCATTCAATCATGTACTGCCAATGCAGCCACTGCACTGCAAGGGTGAGTTCTATAGTTACAACAGAGAAAGATATAATGTTGAACTGCCAGAAATAAACGTAATCTTTCACCTTATCTTCTTTGAAAGGAAGCCAAATGAGTGCACAGTGCATTGGATGAGACACTGGGGAAAGCAAGTCCTTGCCAAGTTATTTCTCACTAATAAGAATGACAGAGCGCTGGAGGCATGGCTTAAGTGATAGAGCATTTCCTGCCTAACAAGCATGAGCTCTTGAGTTCAGTGCCCAGTACTGCAAAAACAAAAAGAATTATAAAAGCACATAACAGTCCACTCTAAAGTTCCAGTGTACTTCTTACTTTAAATATTCAAATCTAAGATAAATAGTAGCTTCATTTTAAATAGCATTTTAAATTCATTTTAAATAGCAATATTTACAGTATGCCAGTAATTGTATCTTTTACATCTATTTAAATTTATGGTGAAAATTTTAGAAGTCCATCTAAAAATGTGTGTAATGGGGCTGGGAAGGTGGCTCAGTGGTAGAGCGCTTGTCTTGCATGCATGAGGCCCTGGGTTCGATTCCCGAGCACCACATAAGCAAAAAGAAAAAAAGCCGGAAGTGGTGCTGTGGCTCAAGTGGTAGAGCGCTAGCCTTGAGCTGAAGAGCTGAAGGACAGTGCCCAAGCCCAGAGTTCAGGCCCCACGACCGGACCCAAAAAAAAAAAAAATGTGTGTAGTACATGGCTGTACTTGTTTGCTTGTTTATTTGTTAGTTTACTTAAAATGCTTGAAGAGGACATGCAAGTAAAAATTTTTACAACTCACTACCCTAAGAAGAAAGTTATCTTTGATTTTTTGTCATCAGTCCCCAAGTGGATATACAAACTTCCCCTTAAATCAAAATTGCCACAATAGTTAACCATGCCATATTTTTGTAATTATGAAGGCACATATATCTATGTTCATTTGGTATAGTGCATTATAGAAGTTTCCAGCAGCAAATGTCTATATACAAGTTTTTCTGGGTATGGATACACAAGGGACAAGGGAAAGGGAACTTATTGAGCATCTATTGTTTGTCAGACTCTGTGTAAGTTATCCTATTAATTCCTCATAATTACACTTTGAGTTTTATTTTTCGTTTTTGTTTTTGCCAGTCGTGGGGCTCAAATTCAGGGCCTGGGTGCTGTCCCTGAGTTGCTTTTGCTCAAGGCTAGCGCTCTTATCACTAGAGCCATAGCTCCACTTCAAGCTTTTTCTGCTTATGTGGTCCTGAGGAATCGAACCCAGGGCCTCATGCATGCAAGGCAAGCACTCTACCACTGAGCCACCTTCCCAACCCCCACTTTGACATATTATTAATATTACTATTAACCTCATTTTTCATCTTTAAAAAGAGCAGCAATACCAAATTAAGTTTAAGCAACTAAAAACAGAGTTAGCATCCAAGACTGTTTGACAGTAAAATCACATCTTTCCACTTCCTGCCTTGCCAAATTCAGCTTTCTTACACATCTCAGGTCTATATTTATGTGTATCTAAGTCCATGGTGACCAAGTACTCTGGAGCCTACAATGATAACACTTAGTCTCTAACAGAATCTATAATCATCATTTGACATATTCAAACTACCACCCACTAAAGCAGATGCTAGCTTAAAGATGGATACAGAACTACCCGCATATACCAGATGAATGTTAGCACTGCCTATACACATATAATATTTATAGAAAAGCTGGAGCTGGTCACTAGTGGCTCACACCTGTCATCCTAGCTACCTAGAAGGCTGAAACTGAGGATCATGGTTCAAAGCCAGCCCAGAGAGTAAAGTCCATGATACTCTTCACTCCAACTTACCACCAAAAAGTCAAATGAGTGGAGCTGTGACTCAAAGTGGCAGAGCACTAGCCTTGAGCAAAAAAAAAAAAAAAAAAAAACTGAGAGATAATGCCCTGAGTTCAAGCCTAGGACCAGGGTACAAGCGCACATGTGCATGTACACACACACACACACACACACACACACACACACACACACATCATAAAAGCTGGAAAAGAGGGGCTGGGAAGGTGGCTCAGTGGTAGAGCACTTTCCTTGCATGCCAGAGGCCCTGGGTTCCATTCCTGAGTACCACATAGGCAAAAGAAAAAAGCCGGAAGTGGTGCTGTGGCTCAAGTGGTAGAGTGCTAACCTTGAGCTGAAGAGCTGAGTGAGGGACAGTGCCCAGGCCCAGAGTTCAGGCCCCAGGACCAGACCCCCCACACACAAAAAAAAAAACTGGAAAAGATTAGTATGTCCAACCATCTCATTTTTTTTTCAGATAATGAAGCTAGACTGAGAAATTAATGACCTGCCAATGTCACACCCTCAGTTACTGGCTAAACCAAAGTAGCACCTCTTGTATTATAATGATTGCCACGGGGTTTGAGAGTGCTATACCCAGCCTTCTTCCCTTAGAATCTAAAAGAACCCAAGAAGATTTCTATGTCCAAGAAATAAATACAAGCATTTTGCTATGGTGTCAAATAAGCAACAATAAATCCAGGATTGCCGGGCACTGGTGGCTCACGCCTGTAATCCTAGCTACTCAGGAGACTGAGATCTGAAGATCACAGTAGAAAGCCAGCCCGGGCAGGAAAGTCCATGAGGACCCTTATTGCCAATAAACCACTAGAAAACTGGAAGTGGTACTGTGGCTCAAACCGTAGAGCACTTGCCTTGAGCTGAAGAGCTGAGGGATAACGTCCAAGCCCGGAGTTCAAGCCCCATGACCAACAACAACAACAACAAAAAAAATCCAGTACGATCTGTTAAATGTTCCTGGTTTTTCAATGAGATATACAAGATACTATGTTGAAAACGAACTTTATAACTTGGGGGTGGAGGAAGTGAGGGAGTTGGGGAGGTGGGGAGGGAAGGGATGGTAAGGGATAAACAAAGGAGGAGGTAACAATGCTCGACAGGAAATGCACTTATTACCTTTCTCATGAAACTGTAACCCCTCTGTACACTATTTTTATAATAAAAAAACATTTAAAAAATGTTACTGGTTTCTTTTCCACTTGATCAACCACTGTTTGCATTTTGGCAGTGGAGAAACTTTCCTGGAGACCGCCAATGTGATTCAATAGATCTAGAGTGATGACTAAGATTCTGCATTTTTTGCTAACCACATTTTGGACAGGAAGAACTTCAACAACATTCTGTAAGAAAGTTATGGAAAGAAGAGGATTAAGGTAATCCTTAAGCTTGAGAAAGAAAGAAAAAAGAATTCGATGATGCTAAGGGTTACTCAAAGTAAAAGTCTCTGGAGGTTAGAGCACCAGCCAGTAAGCAAAAGCATGAGATACTGAGTTCGAGTCCTGGTCTTGACAAAATAATAATAATAATAAGACAGTCTGGAAACTATTTCTGAACACTAAACTCTAACCAGTAAGCCAATAGCTTCATCTTATCCACTGGGAAATGGAAAGAGACCACTACTATATAAGCATACATACTTAGGATTACATCCTTTTAGACTTTAATCAGAGATGCTGCTGCTTAAAGGAATACTTATTTAAATAGTTTAAACATATGCTGAATTTTTTCTCACAGCTAAGAATTCATAAGAATTTATTTTTCTTGGTTCATTATTCTCTATGTGGCTTTTTAAAAAAACAACTCTACCACCAAGTGGACAATACATATATTAGTTTATATGATACAATATACAGATTTTTCCAACCCCATTCTCCAATTCATATATCTCTTCATGTAAGAGCATTAATTTATTCATCACCTAGTTACACCCAGTTCCCTATGTCCAAATAGTATCACTTTGGGTATTACGGTATTTCAACTTGGAAATTTTGTGAGGTAGCCAGGTTATGGTGGCTCATGCATGTAATTCTAGCTACTCAGAGGCTGAGATCTGAGGACTGCTGTTCAAAACGAGCCTGGGCAGGAAAGTCCATGGTACTTTTCTCTCCAATTAACCACCAAAAACCAAAAGTGGAGCTGTGGCTCAAATAGTAGAGTACTGGTCTTGAACAAAATAGCTCAGAGATAGCACCCAGGCCTTGAGTTCAAGCCCAATGAGGATTTATAAAAAAATGTTGGAAAGACACAGTCAGTTAGTCCCTGGACTTACGTTCTTGACCTTCAAAATGATTATGATTTCCCAATTTCTTTTTTAATCTACCTACTTCTTTACCAAACTTTTTTTTACTTCAATATTTATACTTTAAGGTCTGGAGTTTCTATTTTCTTCCTTTTTCTTTTCTTTTTTTCTTTCTTTTTGCAGAACTGGGGTTGAACTCAAGGTAAGGGGTTCCACCTCCTATTTATTTGCTTTTCTTTCTTTTTTTCTTTTTGTCAGTTGTGGGTTTTGAACTGTGGGCCTGGGCGCTGTCCCTCAGCTCTTCAGCTCAAGGCTAGCGCTCTACCACTTGAGCCACAGCACCACTTCCAGTTTTCTGGTGGTTAATTGGAGCCCAGGCTGACTTTGAACTGTGATCCTCAGATCTCAGCCTCCTGAGTAGCTAGGTGTGAGCCATAGGCACCCAGTTGCTTTTCGTAATTTATACTTTCAGAATTTATATTTCTTTAGGACATCTCCTATTTGTTGTCACACATTGATCCTCTTCAGAATAGCACCTTGTAAGCACTGAATCAGCCTTATAAGTGAAATTCTATTTTTTTTTTTTTTGACAGTCATGGGGGCTTAAAATCAGGGCCTGGATGCTGTCTCTGAGCTTTTCTTCTCAAGGCTAGCACATTACCACTTTGAGCCACAGCTTCACTTTCAGTTTCTAAGTGACTAATTAAAGGTAAGACTCTCATAAACTTTCCTGCCTAGGCCAGCTTTTTTTTTTTTTTTTTTTATCAGTTGTGGGTCTTGAACTCTGGGCCTGGGCACTGCCCCTCAGCTCTTCAGCTCAAGGTGTGTACTCTACCACTTGAGCCACAGCGCCACTTCCGGTTTTCTGAGTGGTTTATTGGAGATAAAGAGTCTCGTGGGCTTTCCTGCTCGGGCTGGCTTTGAGCCACAATCCTCAGAACTCAGCCTCCTGAGTAGCTAGAATTACAGGCATGAGCCACCAGCGCCCAGTAACCTAGGCCAGCTTTGAACCACAATTATCAGAGCTCAGCCTCCTGAGTAGCTAGAATTATAGACATGAGCCACCAGTGACTGGCTATAATTCTTTTAAACTAATGATTTCATTCTGGCTTTGAGACAAGGTCTTTCTATGTAGCTGAGGCTGACTTTGAGCTCATAATCTTCCAGTCTCAATATCCTGAGTGCTGGGATTACAGGTGTGCACCACCATTCCCAACTGAGACAGAGTATTTGAAATTCTCTGTCCATTCTCTCTCTGGTGGCTGTCAAGCTGCCTTGCAATATAGGCTATTACTTTATAAAGCCATCACATACCTGGAAAGTGGTAAATAAAACTACAAGCAAAAATGTTAGAGTATTCACTATAATAATAATTGTGCCATTTTTTAAATAAATAATTGCTCGATTATTGCAAGCCTTTAGTTAATTTCTAGAGCAGTGAAAAAGTTAATTCTGAAAGTTGCTGGAATTTCTTGTTGCTCTTATGGAGGAAAATTTTCTGGACTTTCTCATGTAAGTTTTGTTGACATTCTGCCACAAATTTTGTAAGGCAGAAATAATCCAAATGATAGCTAAAAATAAAAGAGTAATATTAAGCAGATACCAGCACCTCAGAAGTAGAAATCTGGGAGTTGTAATGGAGACATAACAGAGACCCTGTGTCCTCTGTGAAACTACCCTATAAGGCCTATTTAGAATATGTACTGATTTCCAACATCTCTTCATCCTCCTTTAATTAAACCTGCTCTTCCTTAAACACCAACGCCAAGATAAATGACAGGAAGCTAATTCAGTCTTATTGATTCCCTGTTTTGTTTAATCACTGCAGTTACTGATTTACTTTAATTACTAGAGATTGTTTTCTGCTATTTTTATTGCAAATGTACCTTGACTCAGCTACAATATTTCTGCAAAGAAATGTGCTCGGCATTTCAAACCACTAAATAATAAACCTTTGAAACTCAAAAACCTTGTCAAGGGCTAGGAAGGTGGCTCAGTGGTAGAGTGCTTGCTTCATATGCAAGAGGGCCTGGGTTCAATTCCTCAGCAGCATATAAACAGAAAAGGCCAGAAGTGGCACTTGATTCAAGTGGTAGAATGTTAGCCTTGAGCTAAAGAATTGAGGGACAGCACCCAGGCCCAGAGTTCAAGGCCCAAGACAAACATAAATAAATAAATACGTGAACAAAGAATTGGTTAAATGCAACTGATAGCTGAAGCCAATAATGTAAAAGGAAGAAAAAAGAAAGACAGAAAGAAATAAAAAGCAGTGCATTCTTTTTTTTTTCTGGAGATGCAAACTGAATGGGAAAAGAGAAGACAAAAAAGAAACCTCTTATAATTGACTGATATAACCTCAGGTATGTCAGGCAATCAAATTGCTATGGTGGTAACTACTGTGAAAAGAAGATCAAAGTTAGAAAGATATTAGGACTTGGGCCCAAAAAAAAAAGAAAGCCTTGAAGAACAGATAGAAAATGTTCATCTGTAGGACAATGGTTTACAGCTGGTTTTCTCTCTACCAGTACACCTGAAGGATGCACCCATTCCCAGTGATAAAAGAAGTTCTCCATTCAAGAGACATCCTCTTGAATGGATTGAGGTAGTAAGAATAGTATCAAAATCTTGCATTTTGATGCTCAAGATTTGCCACCCCATTCCTCACCATCCCATATACCCTTTCAGGCCTCCCTCACTGGGCATGAGAAGCCAGAGGAAACCTTAGGAAACACTGCCATTTTGAATGTGCTTCATGGCTGTATTTCATGGTTTAACTATTTAATTTCTTAAACACTAAACAACTTTATTTCACCACTTTTCAAATATGATTCATCGAATCCTGTGAATATATCTTGGCACCTTGTCCTACAAGCTCCAAGTATTGAAACTATTCAGTAAATATGCATACATTTGAGAAAACCCATATATCCCATGTTTTAATCAAAGATTCACAAACCCTATTCATTTGCTTACTAAAGGGTTTAAGAATGCCCACAATTGAGAAACCTGCATACATCTTATAATTCAGAGTGTCCATATTTATTTAATAATAAGTCTCATTCTCACAGTATCAATTAACATCCTAGTACTACACAGGAAAAAAAAAAAAACGAAGAAAATCTGGCCAATATTAGCTTCAGTGTTTAGAAACATGTCTACATGGTTCTCTGCCTACCATAGAGCTGATTCTCCAAGACAATAAGGCAAGAAATGGCATTGCCCCCACTGTTCAGAAACCCCACTTCTGAATAACTGCCTAGCCAGCTCACTTGCCTCTTATTCCTCAGGCACAGGAAAAGCAATCTCAGCCCTCTCTACCCCCCTTCGTGTCCCCACAATGAGAAAATGAAATAAGGCTCCTGGGTGCTCGCCTATTTTTCTGGGACCTTCACAATATTCATTCCCTAAGCCTGAGTGAAGTAAATCTAGCTTGGCCAAAAGAGACACCAACACAGACAGCAAGCTGGCATTTGTGTATGGTCTTCTTGTGTGCTCTTGGCTAAGAAAAAGGAAAGATGGTGCAAAGCTGCACAGCAAGAGACAAAAGACAAGAAGAAATCTATCTGACCCAAATGAGTTACAGAAAAAAAATACAGCAGATGAAAATGAAGATGATGAATGACAAATGACTTCCTTCCAAGATCTTATTTCTTGCCTCTGTAAAAATCCTGAATGTCCCTTTAGATTTCGCCCCCGGCTGGCAGAGCTATAGTTTGCTTTTTCCTTCAAAGCTGTGCTCTGTGCTCCCTCTGCTGGTCCTGATGTAGTAGTTAGATTTAAAACCAACTATATGTAATATCTGTATATCAAAAGATGGTCTTCAGCATCCTTGACTACACTTCTTTAGAAAAAGACAACTTTAGGAAATGTGCCTTAAGTAATGAGTCAAATATGTTCAATGAATGTTTGAAAAGGCACTTCACATAGAACAGGCCAGGCCTTTTTAAACATGCATGTCAAAAAGTAGATTTGGAGGCTGGGAAGGTGGCTCAGTGGTAGAGCGCTTGTCTTGCATGCCTGAGGCCCTGGGTTCCATTCCTCAGTACCACATAAGCAAAAAGAAAAAAGCTGGAAGTAGCGCTGTGGCTCAAGTGGTAGAGCGCTAGCCTTGAGCTGAAGGGCTGAGGGACAGCGCCCAGGCCCAGAGTTCAGGCCCTATGACCGGACCCCCCCAAAAAAATAGATTTGGTTACATGACAATTTGAAATAATCATAGCTGCCATCCATTCTGAAACATTTATGGGAGGGGCAGTCACAGTTTGCTTTATACTTTGTATACTTTAGCAAATACTATATAAATCAGGTTCAGAGACAAAAGAACAAATGAAGTTTAAAGATGTCAACATTACATACTAGGTAGTGGCAAAGCCAGGTTAGTATGCCTGACTCCCATGTTCCTCCAACTCTCTTCCCACTAAGCTACACTGACTCATTATCCTTTAGCCACGTCATTATTACCTAAGGTTCCCTACCACCAGTTGGCAGGAGAAAGTCTCATAGGACCATCAATAACAGTACACTATGCCATACTCACATTGAACAGATAGTACTCTTTCTCTCTGGGAAGCCCATAGCCTTAGGAAACTACAAGATATCGGAGCAGGCACTCTATGCAAAGTAAATATTGGCCAAGAGATTTTCTATAGATCAGAATTAGCCAGCTTGAAAATATAATGAGGAACACATCAAGTTTTTTTTTAATAATGAACAAATCCCACTGACAAAGGCAGCCAAAATACCCTAGAATATAATGAAAATTTGTGAAGTTCTTATGAGAAGACTTCTAGAGCTTTAACAAGAAGAGAATATGGAGAATAAACAGAAACACAATTTATGTTCCTATCTGGGAAGACTCAGTGTCATTTTTCCCTCCAGTTTGTGATATTAGCATGAAATAAACATACAGTCAAGTTTAAAGTCCAATTAATGTGCCTTATTCGGAAATTTAGTCTATAGTAACAGTAGCATTTGAAATTAATGGGGGAAAGTATCAATGAATGGTGTGAAATAATTCACTCTCTACTTAGAAAGATAGATTCCTACTTCACATAAGACATAAAAACCTATTCCAAGCTGGGCTCCAGTGGCTCACCACTGTAATCCTAGCTACTCAGACGGCTGACATCTGAGGATCGTGGTTCAAAGCCAGCCCAGGCAGGAAAGTCCCTGAGACTCTTATCTCCAATTAATCACCAGAAAACCAGAAGTGGCACTGTGGCTCAAGTGGCAGAACACTCACCTTGAACTGAAGAGCTCAGGGACAGTGCCCAACTCCAGAGTTCAAGCCCCATTACCAACTGAAAAAAAAAAAAGAAAGAAAAAAAGAGTAAGAGAATTTGGTGAGTGAAACAGAAGAGAAAAAAACTGCTTTGGTGAGCAATGTAGAGCACAAAACACATGGCAGAGGACAGAGACTTAGGCAAAAGGAGAGAAAAAAAAAAAAAGAACAGAGACCCAGATACCCATTGGTCTGAGTACTGATCAGATTTGCAGTTTAAGAAGACAAAGGTTGCAAATTCTGTATAGCATGCTGACACTTGGAAAGTTTGTTTTACCATGTACAGTAGCGGTACAATGGTAGGAAGCCATTTTGAGAGGCTCCCATCTGAGTCTGTGGTTTAGAAGCCAAGTTTGTTATGTTATCCTGTCTCTGGGAACTCCCAGCAAGGGTCAGGTACTTGGTACAATCCAGTACAACTGTGGCCTACAGAGTTGGTCTATTCATCAGGGGAAACCCTGAATTAGAGACACACAGTTTATCACGCAATGGGGATGAAGGAAGCTTCCAATTTGGGACCATCTATCAGGGAGCTAGCTGTGAGGGCCCTAGGACACAGCAGGAGCAGGTAACTAGTTCAGGAGCCACAGCACACCATGACTATGGGTGAGAATCATTGCATCACCCCCATAGGGCTTCCCAGCCCCACCATCAGACAATTGAAGGCATTAAAAACTTGGAGTTGCTCACCCCATTCAATCCTGAGGAACAGTATAGAATAAACCCAACTAGCCCTTCCCACAAATCATGCACTCTGATTGCTAGGTGAACACTACAAAGAAAAAAAGAGGAAGGTGAAAAGCACATAGACTATTCTCACCAGGTGGCACAGACCAAACTGACCACAGAAAGAAGAGCCAGGAGGTAGAGGTAAAGATTTTTCATTGCTGCCTACACAAATGACCTCCTTTTTAAAAGAAAAAGAAGTATTCTATTCTCCTTTTATTCTATTTTTGGGGAGGTTGTTATGTTTTTGCTTGGTTTTTTACAGAGATATTTTTAGGAGACCAATTGGATTAACTTTGTCTATACAAACTTTGGCTCTTTTTTACACAGTTTCTTCTTTTTTGTCTATTTCTCTCTTGTCTTTTATTTTATTTTTTTTTTTTGGTTGGTTGTAGGGCTTGAACTCTGGGCTTAGGTGCTGTCCCTCAGCTCTTCAGCTCAAGGCGAGCGCTCTACCACTTGAGTTGCCTTTCATTTTAATATCAAATTTGTTTGTCTTCTTTTGTCCTGTTTATTTTCTTTTTTGAAAGGAGTTCTTCCCACAGTGCACATGCTGACTTCAAACTTGTGAGCGACTTGCTCCACTCCACCAGTGCTGTGGTTACCAACAACAAGATTTTTTTTTTTAATGATAAAAAAGTGTAATAAGAAGGGAAAACACTTTCAACAGACAGAAAGTAGGTTATCTCTGGGGGTGAAAATGACAACTATTTTTATTCCAGCACAGTTTTTAACTAAAGTATAAGAGGCTTGGGAAGACCACATTAAAGCTACCAGCATGACTATGTTTATTGCAGCACTATTTACTATAGATAAGATATGGAACCAACCCAGGTGCCCCTCAGTAGATGAATGGATCAAGAAAATGTGGTATATATACACAATGGAATTCTATGCCTCCATCAGAAAGAATGGCATTGCCCCATTTGTTAGGAAATGGAAAGGCTTGGAAAAAATTATATGAAGTGAAGTAAGCCAGGCCCAAAGAAACATAGGTCCCATGGTTTCCCTTATTTGCAATATCTAGTATATGTCTGAGTCAAGCGGAAAAGGTCAGATAAGGTGATGTTAGGGAAATGAACCCTAAGATATGTATTCAAATGTTTTTTTCCTTTCATGCAATTGTTTCTAACACATTTATAAGATGATTTCTTTGTGGCTTTGTATGTCCCTCCCCCACAGTATAACCCCTGCTTTCACTGTATTTGATGTCGGTATAATTTGTGGAGAGGAAGGGGAAAAACAAATCGTTTAAATAGGGATACAGGTGGACCCATTGCAACAATGAGATGTACAAGTCCTTATGTCGAAAACAAACTTTACAACTTTGATGCGGGGGGGGGGGGGGGGGGGGGGGGGGGGGAGCGGGGAGGATTGGATGGGGGGTTGGGGGAAGATGGGAAGGGATGGGAAGGGGAAACAAAGGAGGAGGCTACAATGGTTGATAAGAAATGTACTCATTATCTTCCCCTTGTAATTGTAACCCCTCTATACAGTATTTTCACAATAAAAAAAATAAAAAAGAGGCTTGGGAGAGTTAAATTCCTTCTTAGGAACCCCTCTTCCACCCATGGACAGTCATTGTCTCAAGGTTGGCAAAGATTTACTGACTTACATTTGCCATCCAGGGCATGGTTTACTGCCTGGGCAGGTATCTTAAACATCTATTGATTGTTTTAGGATCTATTTGTGGACCAATCTTAGCCTGGAATGGAGTCTATCCTTAATGCTTAGGTGTGTAGAGTATTCAAAAAAAAAAATCTTGTAACATACCATGATTTTAATAGGCCATATAGGCTAATCACTTTTAAATTGTTAAATTTAAGGACAATATTTTGTCTCAGAGACCTTGTGATCTCTTCCTCCATTTTAAGTACCCTTTGCATTTTCCTATCCCTCATGGCTATTGCCTATCATTTTCTCCTTAAGGACTTGAGACTGAAATCTTTTAAGGATGGGAAGCTGAAGTCAAGTCTTTGGCTACTTCTTGCTGGGATGAAGCCTAAATCTATGTCAGCAGTCTCTTCCCCTTGATCTCTGCTAAGGGAACTGATAGAAAAATGGAGGATATACACATATATGTGGTCCATAATTGTTCTTCTTCTTCCCATAATTCCCTGGGTTTCTATTCAAACACTTCTTCCCATAATGCATTAGGTTTCCACTCAACCAATGAAAAGAGCCAAGGTGATACACACAGACGTCATTAGCAACCAGCACAAAGCCTAGGAGAGAAGATACGGGAGGAGCTCCCCACACTATAATAGCTGTTCTCCAAGAGAACTCCCTTAGACACCCTGCTCAGGGCCAACTGACTCTACTTTCACTCTCAATAAACTTGCTGCTTTGCTGTATATACTTAATTATTCCTCTGCCTCTTGATTTTTTTAACTTGGCAGAAAAACAAACAGACCCCAACTCCTAGACAGCATCAGATAGGCAGCCGGGATCCCAGATCATGGATGACCCACAGGGCCCAGATAGATGTGGATACCCTCTGGGGATCATAACTAGTGGTAGTTATTTAAGGAGAAACCATGTTTCGGAAACATGGAGAGCAACAGGATGGGACCAATAAGATACAACAGTAAATACAGCAGTAGAAGACACCACCACCACCACCACCACCACCACCACCCCATCCCCGCAAGACGATTACAAGCAAGAACAATAGTGAAAAAAAATGTGTTTGTTTACTGTATGAATCCAGAGGACTAAGAGGACAGATCGATGTACTGAAAGGCAAGAGTGCAAGTTCCCGGTCAGTTGGAAGGTAAACAGTTGTGGACATAAGGTAGCCATGCTTATGAACTACTTTTTCTAAACTTCTTGACTTTAGTTACCTGTAAAAGGGTTGCACAAGTGACTCCACCTGAACTCTGGTAACATCTTACTTGCCTGAAGTATTCTGTGTGATCCTTCATCTCCGGGATAAGCTTTGTCTTAGTACACCTCAAATCAGCCAGTCAGTTATATTCTGGAATCTCAGAGGCAAATGAAGTGTTTTGCTCTTTGATTGAAGTAACACCTGTACCATGCACATTAGAATACACTCAGATCTTTTAGCCATCATGAATTACAATTCTCTCTAATGGGTAACAAGATGATGCAGATCTCACCTGTTGTCCTAGCATTATCATGATGGATATGCCAGTGACATTTCCTTGTTTCTTCTGCTGAGTCCATGACCACAAGGTTTTTTTCTCTAGGGTGTTCAGATGAAAGATATATAATATGTGACATCCAACATATAAGCACAAAACAAACACAGAACCCACACATACATGCACAGTCCCCAGAAGCTCAAAACCAAGTGGAAACAATTTAAGGGGCTATTTTAAACTAAGGAGCACTTGTTTTACTTTCTGATAGCTTTGAAAAATGACATAAGACAAATTTCCAGCTTATCTTTTTCCAGTAAAAAGATCTCATCAAAAGGTCAGCTCACAAAAAGACAAGTTGAAAAAAATACAGCCTCTTCAGGGTCCTGGTGTGTGTGTGTGTGTGTGTGTGTGTGTGTGTGTGTGTGTGTGTGTGTGTGTGTGTGTGTGTGTGTGTGTGTGTGTGTGTGTGTTGTTTTGGGGGGGGGGTTGTTTTGTCAGTCATAGGATATGGGTGCTGTCCCAAAGCTCTTCAGCTCAAGGTTAGTGCTCTTCCACTTGAGCCACAGCACCACTTCCAGTTTTCTGGTGGTTAAGTAGAGATAAGCATCTCACGGACTTTCCTGCCTTGGCTGGCTTTGAACAGTGATCCTCAGATCTTAGCCTCCTGAGTAGCTTAACAGACGTGAGCCACCAGCATCCAGCTAAAAGACAGCCTCTTCAACAAATGATGCTGGCAAAATTGGCTATCTACATGCAGAAAACTGAAGTTAGATACTCATACATTACCTTGTACCAACTCTAAATGGATCAAAGACCTCAATGTAAGTTCTCTGTGTGAAAATACTACAGAAAGAGGTAAAGGAAAACCTAAATCTTCTATGCACAGGGTGAAACATCCTAAACAAAAGTCCAAAATCACAACAAATCAAAAAAAAGGCTGGCTATATGGGGTTATATCAAACTGAAGAGCTTCTGCTTAGCAAAGAACATAGCTAGCAAGATAAATAGAAAGCTTATAGAATGGGAGAAAAATCTAGCTACACATCAGACAAAGGCCTCGTATCCAAAATATACTTAGAACTCAAAAAATTAAACCCCAAAATATAAATCCTCAAAAACACAAGAACCCAATCAATAAATGGGCTAAAGAGCTAAAAAGAGACTTCCCCAAGGAAGAAGAAAGAATTGCTAATAGACACATGAAAAAGTATTCAGCATCTCTGGCCATAAAAGAAATGCAAATCAAAACTACACTGAGATTCCACCTCATGCCAGTGAAAATGGCCATTATTAGGAAAACTAACAATAACAAATTCTGGCGGGGATGTGGCCAAAAGGGAACCCTATTACATGGTTAATGGGAATGTTAGACCACTCTAGAAAACAGCATGGACGTTCTTTAAAAGACTAAACATACAGCTTCCCTATGACCCAGCAATTCCACTCCTGGGCATTCATCCAATGGACCGCAAACCAGGCCAAACTAAAGCCACCAGCACAACCATGTTTACTGCAGCATTGTTTACCAGAACCAAGATATGGAATCAACCTAGATGTCCCTCAGTGGACATATATATTATACCCACACATACACATACATAATGGAATTCTACTCATCCATCAGAAAGAATGATATTGTACTATTTGTAAGGAAATGGAAAGACTCAGAAAAAATTATATTAAGCAAAGTAAGCCAGAACCAAAGAAAAATAGGCTGCATGGTTTCCCTCATTTGTGGTAACTTGAATGTGCCTATAAATCTACAAGTAAACACACTGAATAACCAAAACAAATAAAACTGGAACATAATAAATTATACTGGACCCTAATCATTAATATACAAAGGCCAAAGGAGGTTAAGCATAGGAATGGTGGACAAAGGTTCAATAGCTATGGACAGATAACCATATAAAATAATATTTTATGACATGAACTCCAAAAAAAAGGAAACAAGAGACACCCTTTAGTTGCCAGTATTCCTATTTTCATTCTCTTTTCCTTTTGAATTGTTTACTCTGTATTTGGGAGGGTAAAGGAGGTCACATAAAGAGTGAACAAGGATGAACAATTAGTAGCAGTGATACTCACCAGACACTATGTAGAAACTGAACTGGATATCTTGTGGGTGGGAACCGAAGGGAAAGATTGGGAGAGAGCAATGGAAGGGGGGAAATGCTTTAAAAAGAATTGTACTGATGGTACCTGATTCGTGCAACTGTAACTCCTCTGTATATCAACTACACAAAAACAATTCTACAAATTAAATTAAAGAGAAAAAAAAAGCTCAGCTCAAAGCATCAGTGGTCCCTCCTCCTTTCCTGCCAGTCAGGAATACTTGACCAATGACCAAGTATTCCTAGAGGAGCTAGCCTTGACTAGGGACTCCTCTCAGCAATCCCCAGGTGCACTCATCGGCCCACACTGCTCCTTCAAGGTTGGTATCCGATTGGCCTTCAATGTCAGGACTCAGGGCAGCTTGGAAGCCCCGCCCATTTCGGGAGTGGGAAATGCAGGGCGCCTATTTCGGGAGTGGGAAATGCAGGGCGCCTATGGAGGTTATGGTTGGAACAGCATGTGTCCAGTTGGGTGGTAATTTCTGCCCACGTCCAACTAAGGAGACCTTAACGGATTTTCTCTTCCCTGCAGAGAAATACAGATCAGAACACGTTTTAAAAACATACTGTAGTTGAACATTCCCAGCATAAGAATGAAGGATGCAGCAGTAAAGATAGACTTGAAGTTGTCCCTGGACTCCTTAGTTCTAGAAAAGATTACAGTGGAGGTAGACTGAATAAATATTCCTGTATAAGTGGCTGCCTGCTAGCTACAAGGAAGCGATTAGACCACCAGTCACATTGCTTGACTTCCAAGCTTTATAAGAATGAGTCTTAGGCAGGTGTCCCTGGCTCACGCCTGTAATCCTACTACTCAGGAGGATGAGATCTGAGGATCACCGTTCAAAGGCAGCCCGGGCAGGAAAGTCCATGAGACCCTTATCTGCAATTAACCACCAGAAAACCAGACGTGGCACTGTGGCTCAAGTGGTAGAACGCTCACCTTGAGCTGAAGAGCTCCAGAGTTCAAGCCCCACGAGGACCAAAAAAAAATAGAGAAAGATGAAGTAAAACTCTTCCTCTTTGCAGGTGACATGGTCTTGTATTTAAAGCACCCCGTGGACTCCACTCCCAAGGTACTCGACCTGATCCGAAACTTTGGCAAAGTAGCAGGGTATAAAACTAACCCTCAAAAATCAATGGCTTTCCTGTATGCCAATAATGAGAAGAGCGCAGATGAAATCAGGAAAGCAACTCCATTCGTAATAGCCCTGCAAAAAATAAAATACCTAGGAATAAACTTAACTAAAGAAATGAAGGACCTCTATGATGAAAACTTTAAAAACCTGAAAAAGGAGATTAAAGCACAACTAAGAAAGTGGAAAAAACCTCACATGCTCCTGGATAGGGAGGATCAACATAATGAAAATGGCAATATTGCCAAAGGCTATCTAGAAATTCAAGGCAATATCCATCGATATCCCAACCCCATTCTTCAATGAAATAGAAGAAGCAATCCAAAAATTCATATGAAACAATAAAAGACCCCGAAAAGCAAAAACAATCAGTAGAAAGAACAGTGCTGGAGGAGTAACAATACCAGACTTCAAACTCTATTACAAACCCATAGTAATCAAAACAGCTTGGTACTGGCACAAGAATAGACCTGAGTACCAATGGAATAGAACCAAAGACACAGAAATGAACCCACAGACCTATAGCCATCTAATCTTTGATAAGGGGGCAAAAAAATAGAATAGAAGAAAGACAGCCTCTTCAGTAAATGGTGCTGGAAAAATTTGTTAAACACCTGTAGAAAACTAAAGCTAGATCTGTATATATCACCCTGCACCAGAATCAACTCCAAATGGATCAAAGACCTTGAAGTCAAAGCAGACACCTTGAAAACATTACAAGAAGGAACAGGAGAAACTCTAGGGCTCTTTGGCACAGGCAGACATTTTCTTAATAAAGACCCAGAAACACAACAAATCAAAGAAAGGTTGGACAAATGGGATTGAATGAAACTGCAGAGTTTCTGTATGACAAAGGACATAGCTAGTAAGATCAATAGAAAGCCCACGGATTGGGAGAGGATCTTCACTAGCCATACAACAGACAAGGGCCTCATATTTAAAATATACTTGGAACTCAAAAAATTAAATCCCCCAACAACAAATCCTCAAAGAAACAACTGCCCAATAAATAAGTGGGCTAAAGACTTAAAGAGAAACTTCTCTAAATAGGAAATAAGAATGGCCAATAGACATGAAGAAATGATCAACTTCTCTAGCCATAAAAGAATTGAAAATCAAAAAAACCTTGAGATTCCACCTCACCCTAGTTATAATGGCTATAATCAAAAAATCTAATAATGACAGATGCTGGTGGGGATGTGGCCAAGAGAGAACCCTACTGCATTGTTGGTGGGAGTGTAAACTTGTCCAACCACTCTGGAAATCAGTATGGAGTTTCCTCAAAAGACTCCACCTAGAGCTCCCCTATGATCCAGCAATTCCACTTCTGGGCATTTACCCAAATGATCACAAACAAGGTCATACTAAAGCTACCAGCACAATTATGATTATCACAGCATTATTCACCATAGCTAAGATATGGAACCAACCCAGATGCCCCTCAGTAGATGAATGGATCAAGAAAATGTGATATGTGTGTATGTATATATATTGAATTCTGTATGTATATATATTGAATTCTATGCTTCCATCAGAAAGAATGACACTGACCCATTTGTTAGGAAATGGAAAGACTTGAAAAAAAATCATATTAAATGAAGTAACTCAATCCCAAAGAAATTTAGGTCCCATGGTTTCCCTTATTTGCAATAATTAGTATACATATAGGATAATCTTATCAGATAAGCTGAAAAGCTAAAAAGCCATGTACATATGACCCTATAAGATGATGCTAAGTGATTATTTACCATAGCTAAGATATGGAACCAACCCAGATGGCCCTCAGTAGATGAATGGATGAAGAAAATGTGGTATATATACACAATGGAATTCTATGCCTCCATCAGAAAGAATGACACTGCCCCATTTGTTAGGAAATGGAAAAACTTGGAAAAAATTATATTAAGTGAAGTAAGCCAGGCCCAAAGAAACATAGGTCCCATGGTTTCCCTTATTTGCAATATCTAGTATATGTCTGAGTCAAGCGGAAAAGGTCAGATAATGTGATATTATGAAAATGAACCCTTAGATATGTATTTTAATGCTTTTTTATTTCATGCATTTGTTTCTAATGCATTTATAAGATTATCTCTTTGTTGCGTTGTATGTCCCTCCCCCACAGTATAACCCCTGCTTTCACTATATTTGATGTCAGTATAACTTGTGGAGGAGATGGGGAAAAACAAGTCGTTTAAGGATACAGGTGGACCTGTTGCAACAATGAGAAGTACAAGGTCATGTCGAAAACGAGCTTTACAACGTTGGTGGGGGGGGGGGAGGGGGAAGGACTGGGGGGGAGGGGAGAGGTAGGGAAGGGATGTGAAGGGTAAACAAAGGAGGAGGCTGCAATGCTTGATAAGAAATGTACGCATTATCCTGCCCATGTAATTGTAACCCCTCTGTACAGTATGTTCACAAAAAAAAAATAATAAAATTAAATTTAAAAAAAAAAGATGATGCTAAATGAAATGAACCCCAAGATATGTACACAAGAGGCCTGTCTTTACTATTATTGTTTTAAATGTACCATGTGATTTTATTTGTTGTTTTATTGTTGTTGTTGTTTCCTTTGTATGTTCTTTTCCCTATGGCATATCCCCTGTTGTCACTGTACTTGATTTTAGTACCCTGCATCTTGTACATACATATGTCTAATCTGGGGAGGGGAAGGAGAATAATAAAACGCTGAAACAAGGACACAGGATGACCCATTGCAACAAAGATACCCACAGGACAGTATATTGGAAATGAACTTTACAACTTGGGGGGCAGGGGAGGTGGAGAAGTGGGGGAGGTGGGGGACAAGGGATAGCGGGACAACAAGTAGGAAGGGAAGGGGTAACAATGATCAACAAGTAATGTTCTCATTGCCTTACTCATGTAACTGTAACTCCTCTGTACAACATCTTTACAATAATTTTTTTTAAAAAAATGGATGAGTCTTAACCAACCACAGAAAAGAGGAGTAAGAAATCCCCTTGCAGATAGTCAAGAACCTAAGTATGGGTAGAGTACAGGGTCAGGTATGTAGGGGCTGGAAATAAGGCTAGGAAAGTGGGTAGAAGATCATTAATAGAGGGTCCTAGAGAAATTAGGGAGTTATAAAAAGTAAAGGAATGGCAAGAGCTATTTCTCTTTCTGTAAAACTTGCTCTGGTTACTATTTGAAAAAGCAATAACCAATTAAAATTGTACTATTATAGTTTATGACAGAGATTGAAAGTCCTGATCTAAGACAGTGATGATACAGATAGGAAGGAGAACAGAGCTGAAGAGATTTGGTAAAGCATCCTCAGGGCCGTGGTATCTGGTTACCTACGTAGGATACTGTATGTGCTTGTGTGTAGAATGAGTCTCAATTTTTTTCTTATGTGACACTAAATAACAAAAAGAATCTAAAAAGAGTAAGATTGGCAGTAAGGACTCCAGAGGAAGACAAGGAGAAAACCAATGTTTGGGACATGTTGAATTTTGTTGCCTGTTAGAAATGACTAACTCACCTATGCATTATTTCTTCCTATTATTTCTAAAAATGTTTAAAATTAGGAATAGTTTTTGCCCTCCTTTCCCCTTTCCTTTCCTTCCTTCCTTCCTCCAGGTTTCCTCTTCCTCTCCCTTCTTCCCTTCTTCCCTCCTTCTTTCCTCCAAGTCCCATCCCCACCATGCTCATCACTGAGGTCTTTTCCTACAGTCCTCGAGGCTGGCTACTTTCATGATGGGGACAGCATCTATCAAATCTCCAACTTTACCATGAGCCTGATCTTTCCGTTCACTCAAATGGGTCTAGGCCTCTACAGCTTCATTATCTTTGCAATCCTGTATCTCCTCACCACCATCTATAATTAACTGGTTGTTCCTTAGACCAAGGCTCAGACATTCATCCAGATCAATCCAGTCTTTCCCAAGAAATGTCAGAAGTTCACCTGCAAAAGGAGGAAATCTTCTGCCTGCCACTTCCCATTAATAACTAGGTCAGGGAGGGAAGGCCCATCAGAAGGTCACTTTCCTCCTGAACTGCAGTTCTACTTATGTGAACATCAGGAGCTAGCAAGTCTGGCAAAATGCAGGTCGGGCCTCTTCCCCAGCCTCCAGGATTCCCTGAGTCACATGGATAGTGCCCCTCATCCCTGCTGAGTTTTAGCTGCCCTCACAACACAGCTTTTCTAACAAAAACAGACTTCTGCAGGGCCAGATGGGAGGTGCCTAAATTTTGCCAGTGAAACACTCTTGTGGCTCTCACAGTCCTGGGGTCACCAGTTGTTTGCTCAGGGCTGGATTCACCTTCTTATCCAGCCCTCCTCTTCCCAGACATCTGACTTGAAAAGTGTGATATCAGGAATAATGATAGAGAGAAAGCTGGACCAGGCAGATATTAACTGAGTCTAAATTATTAACCCTGAATGACAGTGTTCGTGGGAAATGGAACTGCTGTGTACTGTCAATAAAACAAATACATTTGCTTTTCCAAAAAATAAAATCAGGAATTAAAAATGTCCTGTAAACTAATGAATATGTGGGCCTAGCACACAGATTGTCAGGTCTGGTGGTTGATAATAGTAACCATGTGCAGGATTGTTCAGGAAATGAGAAGAGAGGAGTATGGAAAGGCAGGGCAGGGTTAAGAAGGGAGTAGAGAAGTGGATCACCATATGGAAGCAAAGAAAAGAAAGTTGCAAAAATATCTCGTGTCCCCAGGAATTTGAGCATAGTGTTCACTGGACTAGACAATTGGTCATACTGTGAATGTTTTGGTGTTTGGATTTTTGGTTTTGTTGGTTTTGGGGGGTTTGTGTGTGTGTGTTATTTTAGGGTAAAGGCAGAAACAAGATTACTTCAAGTCAACTGAGTGGGAGATGAGGAAGTAAAGAGAATGAAGTTAGACTGTTCTTTCAAAGACTTAGAAAGAAAAGGAAAGAGGGTAATAGCTAGAAGAAGCTAATTCAAGAAGGATGTTCCACATGTTTCTCTTACGGAAGTAGTTATGTAAGAGAGGGCTGAAGCAGGATTGAAGGGGTACAAAGACGGTGACAGGTGAAATGTAAACCTTAAGTCAGAGTAAATTCCTATTTTTCTCAGGGGAAAGACACAGTGTGGGTATTCATTTCCTGTGGAGACCCTCTTCTTTGCTAGTGCTTATCTACGTGTAGTGTTCTTGAGGATTCTAATTGCAGCATTGTTGTTCTCATTTAACTTAACACAGTCCTTTACAACCATGGTACCTTCCCCTATTACTTTCCTGATTACTTCCGAATCTACTGCCAGATAACTCTGTTCAGTTAGATTGCCTAAGGAAAGAAGTTCAGACATACCCTGTCCAGAACTAAATTATCTTCCTATCAAGTGACTAGTTGTATATTTCTGACCTTGTTGCATAGCTCTATTGAATTATTCAAGGTGAAAACTAGGGATCACTCTTAACTTTTTCCTTTTCTTTGTCTTTACATATTTTTATTCATTACCCCATTTCTATCACCTAAATATATCATGAATCCATTCTTTCATTTTTCTGTATGATATCCTCATCCAGGCCCTGATTACTTCTACTGAAATTGCTTCCTAACACCACACACTACACACACACACACACACACACACACACACACACTTCAGCCCCATTCTCAAAACCAGCTTCCACAAAACCGTTCAAGTGAAAGCAAATCTGACCATGTGATTCCCATCTTCGGTGGCTCCTTCAACCCAAAGCCTATACTCTTTTTCCCTAGCAGGATTTTCCATAACTACCTCCTTTTCTCCACCCATCTCTGTCTTCCTTTGTCCAGAACTTCTTTCTGTTCTTCCATTCCACCAGTCTCCCTTTGTATCTGTTGCCTGTGCCTCAAAACCACTTTTCTCCACTTTTCACCTTTTCTGTGCTTTGAGACTTTGCTTGATTTCTCCTTGGAGCCTCCTCTTTTGCCAGACTAATTAACATCAATCTAGCAAACTACTTACCAGTTGAGCTTTACCTACCATCAAATTTCAGCATAGGAACTGCTGTCATCTTGTTCCTCCCAGCATTCAATGCCTAATCCATAGTTGGTTTTCAACCAACCTTTATGAAGGAAAGAGAAGAAGTTGAAGGCTTTCCGAAGCCAAGTGGTGTCTCTGTGAAGCACACAGTGAAGTGAGGACACAGAAGGGACAAAAATCTGCAACTGAAGGAGAAGGTTTGGAATGAAAGGCAGAAAGTTGACTAGGAAGTAGGAAGAAAGAAGAATGGAGTTTAAGGAGCTGTTCCTGTTACAAGGAAACCAAAAGATATTATGGGGTTTGTCTTTTTCATTTCAAAGACTGTCCAAAAAAATTTGTATTCATTGGGAGAACATCAGTGCCAAAGCTTAATCATGTGCTCAAGTAGTTGCAATTAGCAGAGTGCTGGACTTAGGATCCTACAGATCACCTGCCCTCTCTCCCTCCCTTTTTCCTAGAGAAAACAGGTCCAGACAGGACACTGAGTCTACAGACACAAATTCCAGAAATACAACTGGAGCCCACTCTGCCACACTCTTGACTGCCTGTGCTGCCGTTCATTTTGTTTCAAAGCTTGCTATGAAGCAAAAAGCAGTGTCTGCGTTTTCTGAAAGAGGCACTTGAGGGGCCTGGGAGGTATGCTCTACTAGCTAACAAAAAGCTTATCGATCCATTTGATTTTTCAAGTTTCTTAGGAAATTCTTTCCTAGATAATACCTCCTCCGGGGGCTGGGAATATGGCTTAGTGGTAGAATGCTTGCCTAGTAAGAAGCCTTGAGTTCGATTCCTCAGTACCACATAACAGAAAAAGCCAGAAGTGGTGCTGTGGCTTAAGTGGTAGAGTGCTTGCCTTGAGCACAGAGCAGCTCAAGGACAGTGCCCAGGCCCTGATTTCAAGCGCCAGGACCAGCAAAACAACAAAAAGAAAATAACCTCCTCAACTTTTCAGGCAATACCAATTACTTTCTACTAGTAGTAAACTTTACTCTTCTATAAAATTTTGAAAAAAATGGAAAAGTTAATTATGAGTATGACTATTCAAGGATTCTTATTTAACTTATAGATACCACTCAGGCTTCCAGGAATTCCATATAATTATCTATATTTAAGGCATTCTACATAATTCTACATGGTTTCTTTTAGATTTTATTCTAAACAATGAACCTTATGCTGGGCACTGGTAGCTCACACTTGTACTCCTGGTTACTCATGAGGTTCAAATCTGAAGATCAGGGGCTGGGAAGGTGGCTCAGTGGTAGAGCGCTAGCCTTGAACTGAAGAGCTGAGGTACGATGCCCAGGCCCAAAGTTCAGGCCCCACGACCAACAAAACAAAACAACAACAACAACAACAAAAACTGAAGATCATTGTTCAAAGCCAGTGCAGGCAGGGAAAGTCCATGAAACTCTTATCTCCAATTAACCACCAAAAAAGCCAGAAGTGAAACTGTGGCTCAAGTGGTAGAGCAATACATATGAGCAAAAAAGCTCAGGAACAATGCTCAAGCCTTGAGTTCAAGTCCCAGAACCGACATTAAAAAAAAAAAAAGAATGAACCTTATAAGGAATATCTGGAAGAGTTTTTGACAATTATTTGTTGTGTGAAAGAAATAAGTGGACACTGGTGAATAAATATTTTTATTTTTTTTTTATTTTTAATTTTTATTTTTTGTGAACATACTGTACAGAGGGGTTACAATTACATGGGCAAGATAATGAGTACATTTCTTATCAAGCATTGCAGCCTCCTCCTTGAATAAATATTTTTAAAAGATTGCTAAGTGTTTTCAGATAACAAGAGCTAACCGTTCTGAAATATTCTTTTGGGTGACAAGCATTGAAAAAGAATCTCCACGCTGGCTTCAGACTTACTCTGTAGCGCAGGCTGGCCTCAAAATCACTATCCTCCGGTCTCAGCCTCATGAGTATTGGGTTTACAGGCATGTACCACCAGGCCCAACATTTTGTTTATAATTTCAGTAACTAATGATCACTGAAAAGATATTTGGCCAGCTAGTGCTTTTCAGCCTTGAGGCTATATATAAAATTTGAGTATAAAAATGAAACTATCTAAAAGTAAAACTCACATACAGTGACAATTAATACATTTACGAAACTTCATACTTACAACCTGTAGTTGAGTCTAAAAACATTTTCATGACCCCAAAAGGAATCCTCCAGTCACTCAGTCCCTCCCTAGTTACTGACAGCCACTAACTTGCCTTCTGTTTCACTAAAGAACCACTGGTTGTGTATATGTCATATAGACTGAATCCTAGGTGAGTTTTCACCTAGCATGGTGTTTTTTGAACTTCATTATGTTATAGCAAATATGCATACTTCACTCTTCTTTATGGCTGAACAGTATTCAATTATTGTAATATTTAATAGGCCTTAATTTTCTTATCTATCGGATCAACTGATAAACATTTGGATTGTTTCTACCTGTTGGCTATTGTGAATATTGTGCCATGATAAAGGTTGTATACAAGGTCTTAGTTTTTCAACAGAACTTTATTCAAAACTGAAAATTTCAGTTCATACACACACACACACACACACACACACACAGAAGTGAAATTGCTGATTCACGCTTTTTTTGTTAATTGAACTGGTTTACCTCTCTGCTAGCAATGTAAGAGTGGTCCAGTTTCTCCATATCAGTTCCACCCCTCATTGCCTCTGTGTGTGTGTGTGTGTGTGTGTGTGTGTGTGTGTGTGTGTGTGTGTGTGTGTGTGTGTGTGTGTGTGTGTGTGTGTGTACTGGAGTTTGAATTCAGGGCCCTGTGCTTGCTATGCAGGTACTCTACCACAAGCCATACTTCCACCCCTTTTTCCCCACTGTCTTTTAGAATAAGGTCTTACTTCCTGCCTCGGCTGATCTGCCTACTCTCTGCATCCTTCCCATGGTCACAGTGATCCCAGGCACATGCCACCATGTCTAGCTTCCTTTCATGGATGTGGAGATTCATAGACTTCTCTGCCTGGGCTGACCTGGTACAGCAGTCTTCCCAACATCAGCCTCCCACACAACTTGGGATGACAGGTATGAGCCACTGTGCCCAGCTATGTAGCTACTCAGGAGACTGAGATTTGAAGATCCAAGTTCCAAGCCAGCTCGGCAGGAAAGTCCATCAGACTCTTATCTCCAATAAACTACTCAGAAAAAGCTGGAAGTGGCACTATGGCTCAAGTGGTAGAATGCTACTCTTGAGGAAAGAAGACAATAAAAAAGCTCAGGGACAGAGCTCAGGCCCTGAGTTCGAGCCCCTGGACCTGACCACAGCACAGACACAGACACACAAACACACTTAATCTGTTCTTTCATATACTTGTTAAGTATTTTAGTGTGCTCATTAGTCGAGAATTAGAAAGAAAATATTTATTTTTTTGCATATTGAAGAGTTTGAAAAACCAAAAGAGATTTGTCAGATAATATGGTGTAAATACTTTTAAAAGATTGCAATTATCACTCTGGCAAGTCTCCTTTCAATCATGAGCCATCTTTTAAGTATACATGTAATACCAACTTGACCCTTCTCACCATCCCCAACAGATGCCAACAAATAGTTTCATGAAGTCATAGAGTTCTACAGCCAATAATTACAAGGTTATTGTCTAGTGGTAGAGGATTGGAGGAAAAGGAGGTTGGAGTTATTTCTTGTCCCTAGCATTCCTCTACTGTACTTATCTCTATATATTTCCTCCACTTACATAAAGCAGTTGGTTCTTTTCCACTGCTCTGCGGTTGCTTTAACTAGTCCTTTTAAAACGAAGAGTACACAGAAGCAGCTACAGAAAATAGATCAGCCCTTTGCAACCCTTTTGAGACTAAAAGAGACCAAAGTCATTTAGGGGGAAAATGCAACAGGATAGATACATGAGGAGACTTGGAATAGTAAGAGAGCCAACTCAGACACTAAAGCCAGGAAGTAAAAATTGAAAAGCAAAAGAACAAAAAACAAAAACACCTGTTTTTAGATGCTGAGTTACAGGAATAGGAAACATAAAGGAGCCATCTACATCTTTCTTCTCCTTTGATACATTAAAAAATTGTAAACTCTGCTAGATACTTATGGCTCATGCCTGTAATCCTAGCTACTCAGGAGGTTGAGATCTGAGGCCTGTGTTTCAAAGCCAGCCTGGAGAAGGAAGTCTACAAAACTCTCATCTCCAATTAACCACCAGAAAACCAGAAGTGGAGCTACGGCTCAAAATGGTAGAACACTAGACTTGAGCACAAAAGCTCAGGGATAGGCTGGGGGTGTGGCTTAGTGGTAGAGTGCTTGCCAAGCATGCATGAAGCCCCGGGTTCAGTTTCTCAGTACCACATAAACAGAAAAGGCTGGACATGGTGCTATGGCTCAAGTGGTAAAGAGCTAGCCTTTAGCACAGAGAAGCTCAAGGACAGAGCCCAGGCTCTGAGTTTAAGGACCAGGACTGGCAAAAAAGAAAAAACTCACGGACAACTCCCAGGACCTAAGTTCAAGTTTCATGAATGACCAATAAAAACAAACAAACAAAAAATTCTAAACTCTTTACAGCTGATTCAGGAAACAAAATTAGAAGACACATCTGGCTAAGGGAAGTCCTAAAATCACCTGTTGTTGCTTATATTTCAAGTAGATCTAGATCATATCTTACTGTTTTAGAAAAGCACACAACACCCAGTGTACTCACCCAAAACCAGATGAGATGTATTCTTCAACTTAGAAAATATAAAAGGCCACAGTAAAAGTCTTATTCCCATATTCTGCATAGGGACCCACAAAATTTTTTTCTTTTTTTAAATACATATTTTGTCCTAAAAAAGTCCTTGCTAAAACTTATTTTTAAAAAAATAAAGATGGGGCTGGGAAGGTGGCTCAATGGTAGAGCGCTTGCCTTGCATGCATGAGGCCCTGGGTTCGATTCCTCAGCACCACATAAGCAAAAGGGAAAAAAAGCCGGAAGTGGTGCTGTGGCTCAAGTGGTAGAACACTAGCCTTGAGCTGAAGAGCTGAGGGACAGTACCCAGGCCTGAGTTAGGCCCCATGACCAGACCCAAAATTAATTAATTAATTAAAGATGTTGCTAGGTGCTAGTGGTTTAGCCTATAAGCCTACCTACTCAGGATATTGAGATCGAAGGATTGAGGTTCAAAATTGGTCCCGGCAAGAAAAGTCCATGAGACTCTCATCTCCAATTAGCCATCAAAAAGCTAGGCATGGAGGCTGTGTCTTAAGTGGTAGAATGCCAATTCAATATCCAGTACCAGCACAAAAATTTAAAGATAAAAAAATAAGAGGACTAACTCTGGAATCATACTAAACCCCAACTATGAGCATTGCCATACACCATCTATGATATGACTATGGACAAATTACTTAAATTGTTGTTTTCTCACCTGTAAAATAGTACTGGTACTTACTGAATACAGTTACTAGTACATCTCAGAGCAAATGTTAACATTATTTAAGTGTAAACTATTACTTAATCGGATAAGATGATTGCATAATGCCATTGATTAAATAATAATAATCATTCCTTTAACCTTGAGACAGTTAACTCAACTTCAATCCAGAAATGTACATTCACCTCTTCTAAATATTGTTTCATTCAAAATAAAAATTCATACCATTGTGGGTTTGTTTTGTGAAATGGTCCTGAGCTTGATCTCAAGACCTGGGTGCTATCCCTAAATTTTTTTCTCTCAAGACTAGCATGGTACCACTTCAGCCATACCTCTACTTCTGGCTTTTTAGGGGTGGTTAATTGGAGAGAAAAGTCTGTGGACTTTTCCTGCACAGGCTGTCTTTGAACCTCCATCATCAGATCTAAGCCTAAGTAACTAAGATTATAAGCATGAGACACTAGGGCTTAAATACCATTGTGTTTTGAAAGGGGCATTGTCTTATTTTAAGAAACAAACCCTCTGTACAGTATTTTCACAATAAAAAATTATAAAAAGAAACAAATTTAATAAACCAAATCATTTATTTTGTAAATCACAAATCTGTTGCTTTAACCTCAAGTCACCAAGATTGTGTGTGTGTGTGTGTATGTGTGTGTGTGTGTGTGTGTGTGTGTGTGTTCCTGTCCTAGGGCTTAAACTCACAGCCTGGGCACTGTTTCTAAGCTTTTTTTTGCTCAAAGGTAGCATTCTAGCACTTGAGCAAGAGCTCATTTCCAGCTTTTTTTAGTGCTTAATTGGAGATAAGTGTCTAATGGACTTTCTGCCCTGGCCTGCTTCACACTGAAATCCTCAGATCTCAGCCTTCTGAATAGCTAGGATTATAGGCATGAGCCACTGGCTCCCAGCTAAGTCACTAAGATTTTTAATATCTACAACATCCAACCTAATTTTCCAGTTACATGAATTCTATTTTACACATGAAAAATGAAAAATAGAAAGTAGTTTTGTAAATTGATTTCATTTATTAATAATTATATTGTGAGACTCTACAATTATTTAAAATTTCATGTTTGTGCAGTTCTTCACCATGGCATTGAGTTCCTCACAGCTACACTGAAGCAGAGAATCTGACTCGTGTGACTCTATTCATAGCTTCTTTTTGGTTCATAAGTGAACTAGCTTGCAGTTCCCTATAAACATTATTTTTGCCAGTCCTGGGGCTTGAACTCAGGGCCTGGGCATTGTTTTCTTAGCTGGTTTTGGCCAAGGCTAGCACTCTACCACTTGAGCTATAGTACCACTTCTAGCTTTTTCTGTATATGTGGTACTGAGGAATCAAACCGAGGGCTTCATGCATGCTAGGCAAGCACTCTATCACTAAGGTACATTCCCAGCCCTAGAAACATTTTTTTTTTTGTTGGTCATGGGGCTTGAACTCTGGGCCTGGGCGCTGTCCCTCAGCTCTTCAGCTCAAGGCCAGCGCTCTACCACTTGAGCTACAGCGCCACTTCCGGTTTTCTGGTGGTTTTTATTGGAGATAGGAGTCTCACGGTCTCTCCTGCCCGGGCTGGCTTTGAACCGCGATCCTCAGATCTCAGCCTCCTGAGTAGCTAGGATTACAGGCGTGAGCCACCAGCGCCCGGCCCTAGAAACATTTTTATTGAGATTTTAAAAAAGATTTCCAGCAAGGTACCAGCTAGTTGAGATCTGAGGATTGCGGTTCATAGGCAACCCAGGCAAGAAAGTCCATGAGACTGTTATCTCCAATTAAGCACAAAAAAAGCCAAAAGTAGAGCTTTGGCTAAAATGGTAGAGTAATAGCCTTGAACAATAGAAAAGAAAACAAACTCAAGGATAAAACCAAAACTCTTGAGTTCAAGCTCCAGGACTGGCACAAATTTCTTTTTCCTTCAGAAATATTATTAACTTATCTGGACTCTAGCCTGGGAAACTCAAATATATCTGTGTGTTTGTCCTGGGATTTGAACTCTGCCTCGAATGCTCTGATTTGGCTTTTTTTCACTCAAGGCTGGCATTCCATCACTTGAGCCATCTCATTACTTCTGGCTTTTTGCTGATTCATTGGAGATATGAGTCTCATGAACTTTCCTGCCTAGACTCACTTTGAACCATGATCCTCAGATCTCAGCTTCCTGAGTAGATGTAATCCTAGCACCTGGCTTGAGATACATATGTCTTTAAATACAATATTTGCACGAAAGATGGCCAACATTCTTCTTTAAAATAACAATCTGTAAAATTAAACACTGCTGTCAAGCATATTTTCTCTCATTTGCAGAAGCTAGATATAAAATATACCAGGACATAATAACTCATATAGATCTCTAGGCATTCACTCACAGTGAGACCAAGGGAGGAAACTCTTAGGAGAGGAACAGAAAGGCACAATGCTCATGTGTATCTGATCATACACAACAATATTTATTGAGATGAACTCCAGGAAAAGGAAACAAGAGGTTTTTTTCCTTTTTTGCTGTTTTTGTTTTCTTTTCTTCTTATTCTGTTTGTTTATAAGTCTTTGGAAATGTAAGGGAAGGCACAAAAATGGAGGGACAGAAAGTAAAAAAAATGCAGTAAAGGTACTCATTGGACACTATATTAAAAATTAACTGTATTTTTGTCATTTCAGAATATTTGTTGGCAATTCTTAGTAAGAACCAGGTAAACTCTACTTATTCTACTTGATCTCCTTGTTGCTTTAATTGGAAATAATAAAGGGCTTTTGTGGCAAAGATTGCAGTTCAAAGCCAGCCCGCCCCGAAAAATCCTTAAGACTCCATCTCCCAACTAACCTGCATAGAGCCAGGCTCTCTGCTCTTCTCTGCTCTTTTCTAGCTCTTTTCTAGCTCTCTCTCTGCTCTTTTCTAGCTCTTTTCTCTCTCTTTCCCAGCCCACTGAATAAACCTACCCCTTACTTGAAAAAAAAAAATTAACTGTATAACTTGTGGGTAGGGATAGGTGCTTAAACCCGGGAGAGAGCAAGGGAATGGGTGACATTGTATAAAAAGAAATCAGCTCTACCTAACATGTAACTGTAACCCCTCTGTACATCACCCTTATAGTAATAATTAAAATTTTTAAATAAATACGTAAACACTGCCATTTAAAAGTACCTTAATTGTGAAACATCACAAATTAGGTATTAGGTGAAATTTAAGGAAACATTAGCACTTTTTCAGCTTAACTCTTTTTCAAGAATGTTGTACTGTCTAAAGTTGCTTAATATAACTTCTGTTAAGGACTATTTTTAATGTACTTACAGATATTTATGCATCAAAGTCCAATTTTCTTTAATAATACCTTTATTTGGGGATAGTAGTGAACACTTCAATGTAAGTAATGCTATTGGTAAGGATTAAATTTCATGATACTTTTAGCCTTGTTAATACTTCATTGGCACTCACAGGGACTTTTCTGCCTGGGCTGGCTTCAAACCTCAATCCTCAGATCTCAAACTTCTGAGTAGCTAGGATTATAGGCATGAGCCACTGCCACCCAGCTTAAACATCTCGTTTTTATGTAAGAAAAGCTTCAAGTTGTATAGCATATGAACCTACAACATCTACTCCTTCAGTCACCTGCAGGAGAGCCTTTTTGCCCTTTTGCCATTGAACAGATTTCTGAAGCATTGCCTTGTAATCTCCTACAATCTGCTCTTCTTTCTACCAATAATGAAGCAGCTTCATGGAAAGTAAGCAATTGTGGAAAAATTTTCTTCATCTTAAGTTTCAGATCATCTTTCTGACAACACTCCAGTATTTCTAGGTCTCCAATCTGAGTGGATGGTACATTATTGGACACATCACCAGCCACAGTTGGGTCAATTTTTTTCACCCCACTTGCATATCTTAAAAGTATTAAGAGTAAGTTGACAGGATGCTGTTTCTGGATTGTGCACCTGCGAGAGTTTTCACCTATGAATAAATCTCCTAACAACTGAGTGAGTTTACTTGCATGGAAAGGAGTGAGGTTTATTTCTAAGACTCTGATGTACTCCTCGAGTGTTAAAAGGGTTGTTGTTGTTTTTCTGTTCATCTCAACATATTCATACCTGTCGAACTATCAGATGAGAGAAGCACTTGCCCTGTAGTTTGCTTTTCCTTCTAAGAATAATCTGAACCACTGCATGAGTCTGAGATAAATGTGTATTCACTAATGTTTGAACCTTTCGCCACTGGGGCATGAGTGAGTTTTGGTACACCTTTAACAAATCTGACCTGTTCCTATAAGCTCAGCACTTGGACAGGCCATTTTCCAATCTTCTAGAATCTTTAATTTTGTTTTCCTATTTAGCAAGTCAAACATTTTCCCACAGTAAATTCCAAAAAAGGTCACATATATTTGAAGTTCTAGTTTCTTACACTTTGGCTTCTTTAGCATTAAAGACATCTGAAGGAAGTGGTACTGTGGCCCAAAGTGGTAGAGCTCTAGCCTTGAGTAAAAGAACTCAGCACCCAGGACCCGAGTTCAAGCCCCACAACTGACCAAAAAAAAGAGACAGCACCCAGGACCCGAGTTCAAGCCCCACAACTGACCAAAAAAATCTGGAGTGAACAGTGCAGACAATTTCTCTATGACAATCTTGGTACTTTCTTAAAAAGGCATCACTGCTAGTGTGAACTTTTCCACTTCCAGTCTACCCAGAAGCAAAGCAAATATGGTTTCTACTTGTGGTCTACCAATAAGCCTGTAAAGCATTTCATTGGGAACTGTGTCATCAAAAGGCATAATCAAAACAAAATGTTCAGGGGTCAGAGCCATGGTTCAGGTGGTAGGACACCTGCCAATGAACATAAAGTGTAGATATTGAGTTTGTGTCCTGATCTCAGATAAAAAATTTTAAAAAGAAATAACCAAAATAAAATGTTTGATTTTCCAAGTGCTTTCTACTTTTTGTTTGGTCTTTTCTAGAGACGGTGATCATATCATAATCTGAGTTTGTTTGTTTTTTATTGAGTGGTTTTCTCATGCAAACACCTATACTATGTTTATCAATAAGATTTGCTCTCATTGATGATCTATAAATCAAACTTCTCTGATGATACACATAATTTCATAATTTAGATATGCAGCATCAACATCCTGGGCTCCTTTTTCTCTAAGTTCTTGCTGTTGCAGTCTCATTGTTCTTCTTTTCTTTCTTTTTCTTTTTTTTCCGCAATTTTTTGTTTCTGCTTGAAGGGAGTTCAAATTCCTGGAATTCAAATTCCTGAAATAGCTGGAATTGAACCTTTGTCTTGTGCAGAGAAGACTCCTTAGAAGTTGAGGAGGCCATGCATAAGAAGCAATCACTCTACTAACTCTAGAGGAGGGCCATTCTAAATAGATATCTTTTAATTCCTTTCTTATACAAAGAGAGTACTGATTTTGTGATGATCATAGGTTATTTCTGCTTGTCACAAAGTCAAATTCTCCATAACTTCAAAAGATTCATAACATTATAAAATGTCAGTGCTTCAAGAGATTTTAAGCTCAACATACAGTTATGATGTGAAGGTACTTCATTGTGATATTTTCCTACAAACTCACACTGTACTTTTTTTTTTTTTTTTTTTTTTTGGGTCCGGTCGTGGGGCCTGAACTCTGGGCCTGGGCGCTGTCCCTCAGCTCTTCAGCTCAAGGCTAGCGCTCTACCACTTGAGCCACAGCGCCAATTCCGGCTTTTTTTTTCTTTTTGCTTATGTGGTGCTGAGGAATCGAACCCAGGGCCTCGGGCATGCAAGGCAAGCGCGCTACCACTGAGCCACCTTCCCAGCCCTCACACTATTCTTTTAACACATTCTCTTCTGCCACATTCCTATTGCTCTCCTCTTATCTCCCTCTCTTTTCCCAACAGCATTTTTGGGGAATTTTATTTTGCTGCATGTGTGTGTGTGTGTGTGTGTGTGTGTGTGTGTGTGTGCGCGCGCGCGCACGCGTGCGCGTGCACATGCACTCAAGCACACACAACATCCTTTGATCCTCTTCACCTTTCAATATTCCCTCCTTTCCCTCTACCCTTCCCCCAGCCCCCCTCCTGGACAGTCCTCCTGTGCCAGTACCACTACTACTATCATTTTAGGTCTACATTTGTTTACTTTGGCTGAGGACGTTGGAGGTGGAGATATTTCTGTTCAAATTCTTCATCTGGTACAAGGTCAGGATTAGGTGGAAAGGTAGTCTCCAAGTCAATCTCTTTGCTTTTTGTATCTTCACTTCCTAGCCATTCAGTAGTTACACTTCCATTATTTTCATTTAAAGGTGTTTACCACTGCTTGGGAGATTGAACCATCAATGTTTGTAGTTTCCTCCAAAATTCCAATCTGGATCTTGCCGAAGTAGGTCAATGTCATCACATCCTGAAAGCAGTGGCTCACACCTCTTAGCGTACTCAGCAGGTAGTGATCAGATGGGTCATGTCTTGTGGGCAGCCTGGGCTAAAAGTTAACAAAATCTATCTCAACCAAGTCAGGCATGGTTGCACATGAATTTAATTCTAGATATATGGGAGATGTAGGTAAGAGGATCGTGGTCCAAATGCAGCTCAGACAAAAACATGAGTCCCTCTCCAAAAAATGACTAAAGCAGAGAGGGCTAGGGGCTTAGGTGGTTAAGTGCTTGCCCAGCAAGAATGAGGCCATGAGTACAAACCCTAATAGCTCTCCCCACCAAAAAGTTTAAAAAAATTAAAAATATAAGTTATTTAGTCATGTGCTTGTAATCTCAGTATTCAGGAAACTGAGGCAGGAGGATTAAAGTTCAAGGCCAGGCTGAGCCACATAGAAATAAGATAAAGGGGGCTGGGAAGGTAGCTCAGTGGTAGAGTGCTTGCCTTGCATGCCTGAGGCCCTAGGTTCGATTCCTCAGCACCACATAAGCAAAAAGAAAAAAGCCAGAAGTGGTGCTGTGGCTCAAGTGGTAGAGCGCTAGCCTTGAGCTGAAGAGCTGAGGGACAGCGCCCACGCCCAGAGTTCGG
Source organism: Dipodomys spectabilis (assembly GCF_019054845.1). Taxonomy (NCBI): domain Eukaryota; kingdom Metazoa; phylum Chordata; class Mammalia; order Rodentia; family Heteromyidae; genus Dipodomys; species Dipodomys spectabilis. Next base: position 35,470,906 of record NW_024870720.1, read on the forward strand.
GTCCCACAACCGGACCCAAAAAAAAAAAAAAAAAAAGAGAAGAAAAGAAATAAGATAAAAATCATTTTGTGACTTCATGGGAATGAGGTGACTTAACTGCTAGATGGTCATTGTTTTAACCAACATTTTAAATAACTACAAGCTTGTCAGTCCTCCAATATAACATGTTTCCATTCACAAAATGTTTTTTAAATGGATTAAAATGTTAAAAACTTTGGAGTTTCTGTAGTTCACACCCCAGGGGTAAAAAAAAATAGTGTTTGAATACTGATTCTCATACAAGGTACTAAGTGTTTTCAGAAGGGGTATGTGAAATGACTCTAAAAGGTAATTTTCGCGTTAGTATAATGTAAAGCATGTAGGTTAGTGGCTGGTACATAGGTGTTAAGTTCATGTTACCACTACTTTGCAAATCAGAAAAACAGCTAAGTTAAATAACATACTCAAGATGATACAACCAAACTGAATGCAGTGATATGTGCCTGTAATCCCAGCAGTAGGGAGGCTGAGTCAGATTGTGCTCCAGGCTAGTATGAGATACAAAATGAGACTGTTTCCAAACATATACATACATGTATCCATACATACATAGACCACTCAGCTAGAAACCTGAGGTTTTACTGACTCAAGTGCTGACTGGTATATAGCCATAAGATTCATGTTTAACTCAATGTATTGTCTGAAGTTGACTCCTTAATTGTGTATCAGACAAAATCTACCAGTACAGTTTTGCTTGTTGCCAGTTTGGTAGGTTGTTTTACAGAACATAGAATGAATTTAAAAGTAGTTTGTGAAGATAAATTGCCATGTATTTTACTGATGTGTGTGTGTGTGTGTGAGTGTGTGCACGCACGTGCGCACAGTTTTTAGTTGTTCTTGTTTTTGGTCCTGGGGTTTGAACTCTGGGCCTGAGGCACTGTCCCTGAGCTCTTCAGCTCAAGGTGACCACTCTACCACTTGAACCACAGCACTAATTCTGGTTTTCTGGAGGTTAATTGGAGATAAGAGTCTCACAGACTTTCCTTCCCAGGCTGGCTTTGAACTGCAATCCTCAGATCTCAGCCTCCTGAGTGCTCAATTTGATATTATTTTTAAGCTATACAAAGTTGGCCTCTTACATTAGGTATTTGTGGCTCATGCAACCTAGTTACTCAGGAGGCTGATATTTTGAGGACCGTGGTTCAAAGCCAGCCTGGGCAGGAAAGTCCTTGAGACTCTTATCTCTATTTAACCACCAAAAATCCAGAAGTATAGTTGTAGTTCAAGTAGAAGCAAAAAAGCTAAAGGACTACACCCTGGCTCTAAGTTAAACTTCAGTATCAGCACATGAAAATAAATTGCCTCAGGCTGGGAAGGTGGCTCAGTGGTAGAGAGCTTGCCTTGCATGCCTGAGGCCCTGGGTTCCATTCCTCAGCACCACTTAAGCAAAAAGAAAACAGCCAGAAGTGGCGCTGTGGCTCAAGTAGTAGAGCGCTAGCCTTGAGCTGAAGAGCTGAGGGACAGCGCCCAGGCCCCAAGACCGGACCCCCCGCCCCCCGTCTCCCCCCCCCACCAAAAAAAAAATTGCCTCTCAGTATCTGTGATTCATAATTATGTATATAACAATATATTTATGTCCCCTTCATGAGCACTAGCATAATTATTGCTAGAAAACTGGAAACCTAACCTAACACCATTACTTATATCAAAGAGCTAAGTCCTGCTGCTCAGGAGGCTGAGATCTATGGACCATAGTTTGAAGCCAGTCCAGGCAGGAAAGTTTGTGACTGATCTCCAACCACTAAAAAGCCAGAAATGGAGCTGTGGCTCAAGTGTAAAGCACTAGCCTTGAACACACAAGTTCAGAGACAGTGCCAGGCCAAGTGGCACACACCCATGTGCACACACATGTGCACACACGCATGCGCACACACACACACACACACATACACATACACACACCAAGAAGCTAAAAAACAAAGGCCCAGATGAATTATGAGTCCTTTCAAATTCCTTTCCACTAATAAGCATGCTTAAAACACAGGTTATCACCCTGATTCCAGACAACAGCCCTTATATAGTGCTTATTTTTCTCCTCAGACTTAAGTAGAATTTGAGAGTTTTCAAGTTAATTTTCATGTATGAGCTGCTGAAAGCTCACTGAAGAAAGGAAAGCACTCACTCATTCACTGAGTGAATGTTTCCCTATTATTATGTGCTAGAGCTTCCAGAGCATGCCTGAATAGAAACCAGTATTAAGATAACACTAGATTTTTCATTCACTTCCCCAAATATGACTGAGCTCCAACTTTCCACTAAACATTGGAATTTATTGTTAACACATTCATTGAATTAAAAACAATAACAACAATGTTGGTGGGCACCAGTGGTTTATGCCTATAATCCTAGGAGGCTAAGATCTGAGTGAGGATCATGGTTCAAAGCCATCCTGGGCAGGAAAGTTTATGAGAACTCTCTCCTCCAATTAATCAGTAATAAGCCAGAAATGGTAGAACACTAGCCTTGAGTTCAGGAACAGGGTCCAGACTCTGAGTTCAAGCCTTAGGGCATGCACGCGTGAGCGCGCACGCGCACGCACACACGCGTTTTTTGTATAATAGAAGTGAAAAATGTAATCTTAATCCTAAGGAAAGCCTACATTCCTATTGAGGAGGCAAGTACAAAAAAAACAGTAACACCTTTAAACAGTAGGTAAGTGGTATAATGCATTGCAGAGAATAAATTTAAAGATGATCAATGCAGGAGGCTTGAGTCACAAAGGAAGATCTCGGGGGTTTTAAGTGAGGTGGAATTTGGATGATACAACTTCTATAAATAGGGCAGTTAACAACAATTAATTTAAATTCATGATGTGCCAGTAACTATCAAGACTTTTATTTAACCCTCACAAGCTTAAGACAGATTCTTATCTTACAAGAGAAACAAACTCAGGTTGTCACTTGGGTGACTCTCCATTACTAAAGGAAGATCAAGAATAAAGAAAGACATTGAATATTGCTGGGGTATACAAGACATACTTGTCTTTAGTATTCATTCATTCAATAGCTTGACAGCATAGGTCAGTCCAGGGTGCTTTTCTTGTGAAGTTTCCCTAGTTCTAACTTCTCTTTGGAATATCATTTTCTATCTCTCTATAATGGATTTAAATAATCACTTGAACCATCATATAAGCACTTCAATTTTAGATCCCAAAAATCTAACTAGATTTTCTTCACAAATTCTGCTTACTCAATCTTATTTGCAGCCTCAAAAAATAGAATTGCAGCCATCTTGTAATCTAGAACTGTTAGCCTACCTTGACTCTTCCCTTCAGCTGTTGTAAATGAAAAACCAAACTCACAGGATTTATCAAAGCTCCAGAAGGGTTTCTTTGCTTGTTGTCATTGGATTTTTTTAAGTTAAAGGAAGCTAAGAAGTATGGAAACAAAATAGGGAGATCCCTGAGAGCGCCTAGGCCAGCTCTGAGGAAAGGCCCTCATTCCATCTTGATGTAAGTCTACTGCACAACCATGCCACAGCGTACTATTTGTATTCTCTGCCCAGCATATATAGGGAATTGAACATATTCATAATTCCCATAGTAGTAGCAACAAATATGAAGCTTTTGTGTTCAACTGTCAGTATAGAATCACGTTAATAATAGATGCCTGAACTTCACCTCTGAAGATTTTTATTTCATTTATTTATTTTTTATTTTTTTGGCCTGAACTCTGGGTCTGGGTGCTGTCCCTCAGCTCTTCAGCTTAAGGCTAGTGCTCTACCACATAAGCCACAGTGCCACTTCCGGTTTTCTGTTTATGTGGTGCTGAGGAATCGGAACCCAAGGCCTCATGCATGCGAGGCAAGCACTCTACCACTGAGCCATCTTCCCTGCCCCTGAAGATTCTTTATTCTGGAAGATAAATCTTAATGTTTAACCTCATAAGGAGGTTGAGAACTGCTAACCTCAAAACTTTTGTCTTACTTAATGCCCATAAATGAGGAAGATATCACTTCACTGATGGAAATAACAGATTTGAAGTTTAATTTACACAATACCACTGCGCAAACAGAGCTGAGCCTCAGCACTATTCATGTGAAATGATCTATTCCCGTGAATGTGTTAAGTTAGAAAATTTTTAAAATCTAATAAACAGAATATCCCTAAACTTTAATGTCTGAAAGGGATTAACTTTTGAAAGTCCATTACCTCATTATAACACCAAGGATTGTAGAATTATGGTAAAGGCTAGAATAAATCATTTCTTGAGATCTGCTCAGCACAATGTAATGCTCAATATAATGATAACCTCTCTTTTGGCAGGCCAGCTGTGTGGCCCACATTCCTAAAAGTTCACAACAGAACAATGGAAAGAAATGGAAGCATGAAATACATTTTCCTGTATTTACATAGACTGTACCTTGGCCAACATTACAGCCAACATATATTTAATTCAGTTTACCATTTCCTGAAAGCATTATGGGCTATATAAAATGGCTAACCCAACTACTAGCACTTTCAGTGCTTTCAATACATTTGACAACAAATCCAGTGGAGACCAAGCATCAAGTATCTCCCATATAATCTTCCTACTCTCAATATTCTTCCTCATGAACACTGTAGAGAAAATTGAAATCAGCATTTTTCTTTTATCAAATTCAGTCACTCTTCAACTGGTAATACTTATGCATAAGCTACCTTTTGAAAGAATTCCATCATTTAAAATTCTTGTGTCATGTTTAAACATTATGCTATTTGCCTTACCTTAGCAACTATAAACAAGAACTATATTTCAATATATTAACCCAAGAGAAAGCTTGAATTGGGGGAAAAAAAGACAGTGCAAAAAATGCATGAGTGCTATAAGAGTTTAATTGTAAGACAAAAGCACTACATTATAATTTAAACATAGTAATCTTTCAGAAAAGAAAAATTAATGCAAATTAAAAACCCCATAAAAGCCCACTATAAACTTCTGTAGGCTCTAGAAATGGAACTCTTGGTTCCAATAGAATTTGCTTGGGAAGGATATTTCTTAAAAATGTTAAATGGTACAGAGAACATCGTGTGATTTTAAATCAAGTCAACTAAGTACTAAGAAGACATGCTGATAGGTCTTAATACATAAAACTGATTAGTAGTAGCATGCTTTATGAATGATTGTAGAAGCAATTTACAACAAATTTCTGAGCATTTCAAAATTCTATTTACTGCCTTAGCCAATTAACTATAACTCAAAAAGCCATCTTCCAAATTTTTAAGGGTTGTACTTCATCAGTCTCATATTTTATAAAAATGTGACTAAGTTCTGTGTAAGCCACGGCCATCAGTACAAAAGAGGCAATTAAGTAATTCCTTTCCACTCGTATTTATTCAAAGCACTCTCCATGACATGCTAACGTCACATTTAGGTACTAGCATTAAATAGTCCTCCTCTGTTTCTTCCAATACTTTACTTTTCCCTAGGAGAAATGTAATAACCCAGGAAATCAACCTTGCCTATAAATTCTAGAGTGCAAACAGAATACAGTCAATCCAATTACAAAATAAAACATACAAGTAAGTCTTGAAGTAGATTCTTCCCAACATCAAAGGAGATTTCCAGAATAGAATCCTGTAATTCCATGATCACAAGTCACTAATGAATTAGTGGCTTTCAGTGTTTTCTTTGAAGCCCTTGAAAAATCCCTCCCATCACAAAACAAACTAACAAATGGACTGCTGTTAAGAACACCCTGCTCTTATGTAGGAACTAATTCCTCTGAAGCGTTTCAATCTTTTAAAGTACAATTTTGTAAGTTTCTTTTGCATAGCCTTATGAAAACAGCTATCCATCCCAAGTTTCCTCTCTTTGCAGGGTTTACCGGGAAAAAATTCACTATCGTGTAGCATTAACTTCCTAAATTACACAGTCCCTGGGAAACCCAGGTTCTTCACCTAAGGCCATTTATAATGAGCAGTACTTGGAACTACACATCCTTCTTAAGAATCTGAGGTGCAAGGACCAATTGGACACTATATAACTAGTCCAACTGGAGACAACAAAAAGTTAATTTCAATCAGATTTGTTGGTTACCAATTAATGTGACAGATGACAAAGGTTAATGACCAAGGGATTTGGGCAAAACACAGAAAAGGAGGTGCATTGCCTAGTGAACTTATCAACCTAATCCAACCAGGTTCCCAGCCTATCCCCACCTCCATTTTCTTCCCTGCCACTTGGTAAGGTACTATTGCTATCATCTGGTACACTCATTAAAATGCTGTTTTTCACACTAGATGTAGGACCATGATCAAAATGCTGAGCAGTTTCCTTTAAAAAAAAAAAGTGCCCTTGTTTTTATACATGAGGTAAAATTAAAAATCAAAAAACTTCATGTAGCAGCACATTCACTGTCTTAAAGCAATGGTTCTTAATATACTTCGGTAGCAACCATCACTTGGGTAAGTGAAATACAGAATCCAGGGCAATACCCCATGATGGATTCTAATGCAAATGGCCTAAAGTCCTCTTTGAAATGGCAGATACTCAATCCCTTCCCTAATTTACCAGATTATGGGCAAATAACAAACCAGGTACTCAATTTGTGCAACTAAGTATTTATCTTCCTAGAATCTTTTTATCCATTAAGCTTTTCAGGCAAGATTCCTGAAGTGTACTAAATTCTAATAGTTTAAATGTGGCTAGGAGTGAAATAAATTATGTATACTTCCAAACCTTGTCAAAAAAATTTTTTTAAATCATTTTCTATGGTTTGGAGTTATCTCTAAAAGTGACCATCCTATTAAGGTGTACTACTAGGACACCATCCCCAAATAAACTTACTTCATTATCACTAGATTTTGCATGGATCTTGATTTTGCAAATGCAGACTAAACTGACCCCAAAACTAATAAACTCATATACTTCAAGATCAACACAAATACTAATAGTAGACAGTAAGTTCAGTTCCTCTGGCTTCTAAAATTTGTAATACCTAAACATAAATTGCCCACAAAGTACAAGGTAACCTTCACTACAAAACAGCTAACCCAAGCAGTGAAATAAAAGTACACGTTTCTAATGCATATAATGCATTAGATCTTAACCTTGTAAGCCTACCTCAGCATCAAGGGGCAATGTTCTACAAATGTAATGGATTCCACTTTAGGAACCATAAAGTGCAATGAATCAACTGTCATCCTAGTGTGTAGAGTATGACTACAAGATTCTGAACTTTGGGGCTGGAAAGGTGGCTCAGTGGTAGAGCAATTGCCTTGCATGCATGAGGCCCTGTGTTCGATTCCTCAGCACCACATAAGCAGAAAGAAAAAAGCCGGAAATGGCGCTGTGGCTCAAGTGGTAGATCGCTAGCCTTGAGCTGAAGAGCTGAGGGACAGTGCCCAGGCCCAGAGTTCAGGCCCCACGACCCCCAAAAAAAAAAAAAAAAAAAAAAAAAAAAGATTCTGAACTTTAAGCACACATTGAAATTTAAAGGAATAAATAGGAATAAGTGTAGAGTTCCAGGGAAATTAATTCAATCAGCAGTACTGAATAAATTTTGAAATCTGAGGACAGCATACACAAAAGGCTCATTACCTCATAACAGGTGGAACTGTTCATTCTAAATTTGCCAGATTGGAAACTAAAATTAAAAGTACATTAATAGTCCATTAGTTCTTTCTGACATAGGTTCTTTTACTTTATAGACCAATTCTTAGAAACATACTGAGATGTTAATTTACCTGCCTCTTGGTTCACCCAAGCTTTCACAAAATATCAAACACCCCACACAAAACACTCTTAGACCTTTACCCTTCTGAAATCCTAGCAGCATTAGTTTTTTTAGCTGGGAAATAGGAAAATACTGGGGGAAAAAGTAAGGAAAATAGGACAAAGCAACAAAATCTTAGAAGCATCAAATCTGAGCTAATGTTGACTTAAAAAAATAAAACCTGAACATTGTGTCAGCATCAAGATCATCGGAAACACCAATTCCAGCAGACCAAGTACCAGTACAAACATAGGTAAAGGTCAAGAAATTTAGCCTACTTGATCATCTAAATTCAACCTCCAAGCATTTATAATTTATCAGAAATCCTCTAGTTTCCCACCGACTTCCCTACCTTGCAAGAACTGAAGATGTTCCCAGAAGCAGGTACCTATTTGACTGAACAGGTACCTAGTGATCAAAGTAATATCCCCTGGTCTTTTTCCCTAAGAGATCAGAAACACTGGAAGCCCTTTTCAGGGAGCGGTGAAATATTTCTGTTGAGCCTGGTATTATCAAAGTGTTCTTCAATGTAAGAGCCAGATCATCCAGCAGCTAATCTCAGTAACGGCTTAAACAAAATCACTATTAGAAATGAGATGACATTTAATCATCTTTAAAAAGGTTTAGAAATTAAGTTGTACAAACTGTTCACAAGTGGCTGAAAGTGAAGCTGTGGCTCAAGTGGTAGAGCGCTAGTCTTGAGCAAAGACTCAGGAGTGCCCAGAGCTTGAGTTCAAGTCCCAGGACCAGCACCAAAAAGTGACTGAAATGAGAAAAAAAAGATGCCTTAGTCTCATGCCCTTTCAGTAGGACAGAGGACAGGTACCAGGAACTCAAAAGTTTATACAACATAAAACGCACTGATTCTCAGCACAATGGCTGCAATAAACCCAAGAATTGGGTAGTGTTGAGTAAAAAAATTTCATATGAGGATCCAAATTCACAATACCACATTTCCTCAGACCTTTCCCTATCAAACAAAACTAGTAATCTAGTTAAGGTACAGAAGAGAGGAAGAAAGGCCTCAAATATTATTTGAAGTCATTTTATCTAAAGGACAGAACATTTAACAGGAAAAGGGAACTCCAGAACTATAGCAAAGCAGCTACTTAAGATCTGAAACACACCAGGTGCAAACTGGAATATGGAAGCCATGAAGAAAAATACAAGGCTGCTAATTTGTTTGTATAAATGGCAAAGGCAGCTCCCAGACTTAATAACATTTATCCTGATCAAGAGTTCAATACCTAAAGTAGATCTGAAAACGGGAGTTGAAAACAAAGCAAAGCCCTGGTGGCTCATACCTGTAATCCTAGCTACTCAGGAGGCTTAAATCTAGGATCATTCCAGTAGTATTGACT